>NC_138560.1:19016077-19361077 GCF_964273705.1 Natrix helvetica
TGTGCGCCGTGTTTAAAGCTGATGAAGACACGCTTGGCTTAATTGCCAAGACTACATAGTGTTGTTGTTTTTTTAAATTAAGATTATCGTATATAAAATACAAAGAAAATTAGATAATTGGGAAATGAGAAAAGGAAAGATGGAGAAAAGAAAAGAGATGGGGGAAAGGGAAAACAAAGACTTAACTTCCAGTATTTTTCAATGCAACAAAGTACAAAATAGAATTACAGCCTCAATTTTTTGCTTTTGCCAGTTTAATAAGTACCGTTCATTTCTATAACAAGAACTAATTTAATCAGCAAAACCCAAATTCAAGATATCTTTTTTTTCCCTTGAGCACGAAGTCCAGGAATGGTTTCCAAGTTAAAAACAATACTGTCTTTGCTTAAAGCAGTTAATTTTGCCATCTCTGCTAATTCCATCACTTTTTCCATCTGTTCTTCCATTGCATGGATTGATGCAATGAGCTTAATCATGATTTATTAACTAAATTTGATGGCTGGATTCGCATTGCATGCTAAGCCCTGAATAGTGTCTTGCAAATTTGGGTTTGTAGAGTAAGACCAGAACAAATTAGGATGTAATGTGTTCCAGGAACCCTGCCAAAGAATTAAAAGGTTGAGTTGATTTGTTGAATATCATAATGGTCCAGTTTTGACAATGTAATAAAGTGTAAGCTATGTTTACAAAATACGATGATTGGATTCATACAAAGCACGAACCTATAATAGGATTTATTTAAGTTGGACTTTAAAAGTTGGATGAATTTGACCTTTGTGATTCCAAAAACTTGGCTTACAGTTTTGTATGTTTTGTGAACCAAATTGTAGCTTATTGACTAAGCCATCGTTAGAGAAAACAAAATTTAAAAGAGGTGTGAGCCCAGCCAGCCATTCTATCTTAATTCACACATCATACAGAGCCATCATTTGCTGACTAAGACACCACTGGCTGCAATCACAGATCAGATTAAGCCATAAAATCTAAATTGCAAAGTACCATGGATGGTTTTTGATGGGCTACTACTACCTGGCTGGAGAATTCTGGGAGTTGAAGTCCACTTCTCTTAAATTTGCCAAAGTTGTAGATATCCCTTTTTTTAAAAAAAAGTCATTTTGGGGGATGTCACATTTTTATAAATCCTGATCAGGCTCTTACCAAGCTAGAAAAGTTCAGAATGTATTATTAATAGTTTGGTTAAAAGAATGTGCAGGGAAATGTATAGTTAACGTTATGAAGGAACCTAGCAAAAAAGGATGAAGTTTCTGACTTAAGTTATTGGAGACCTTTAGAAAGATACGATCATGTAAATAATCTCTAAATTTAAATATTTTTATTACATCACTGGCCAGCTAAGAGGACCAGCAGGAGGCGGACCAGAGCTGAGAGATTTCTGTTCTTGGTGTTGCTATCTACGGATTGTAGGGTTTTTTTCAGCCTAATTGGGGTAGCCAACTAGAGCCAATATTACGGTAGTGTCTAATGACAGATACTAATCTTCAGGTGTTCAAAAACACCCCACCCAAAAAAGAAAATAGAAATGGAGCCAGGAGATCTTATTTCAGTAGAGCCGTGATAGCAAACCTATGGCACATGTGCCCGAAGTGGCATACAGAGCCATGTTGCCTGGCATGCGTGGCGCAGTAGTGAAATTCAAATGTTTTTACTACCTGTTCTGTGGGCGTGGCTTGGTGGGCACGGCAGGGGAAGGATACTGCTAAATCCCTATTCCCTCCCCACTCTGGGGCCAGCCAGAGGTGGTATTTGCCGGTTCTCTGAACCTGTCAGAACCTGCTGAATCTCACCCCTGGTGCGGCATCGCCCAGTCATCTTCCAGGTTTCTGGTGCACATGCGCGTGCAACGATCAGCTGGCCTTCGTGCATGCAGCAGTGCCGGAAACTGGAAGAACTGGCCAGCTGATTATCATGCGCGCATGTGCGCCAGTAACCAGAAGACTGGCTGGCTGGTGCACATGCGCGTGGCAGAAACCAGAAGTTCATTTTCCAGTGCACGCATGCCCGCTGGGCAGCTCCTCTTCCAGGTTGCAGCCCAGATGAGCATGCGAAGCGCAAGCGCGCACTCACTCCCGTTTAGGCACCCAGTACTGAAAATGTTTGCCATCACTGGCCTACAGAATTCCCTTCAAGGTCTCTTTGCTGGTTTTCCTTGCTTCGTTTTCGATCCATATAATCCACTCTGCTGACTGGGGCGCCGGGGGGGGGGGTGTCTAGGAAAGATTTTCACAGATCTGGTTTATCTCTTCCAAAGACCCCCACATGTTCCCACTGCAATGGGGTTACACAAATATGCTCGGATTAACTGGAGTAATTTATTCCTTACAATTCAAGCATGGAGCCAGACAAGACCAATCTGTTTCTCTCTGGCTGAAATATGCTGATTTCAGGAGTTTGTAGAAGCAGCTGTTTCTTCAGCTTGCTGACAGATTTCAAAGGCTTGGGTTTCCAGGTATGAAATTGCATTGAGAAATAAATCACACCCGAGAGCAGCTGAAGAAAAGAAAGGCAAGAAGTTTTAGTAAATTGCTAAATTGCTTTATGGTGGCCATTAACCAGCATTAGAGAACCGATATTCAAATATTCAAAATATCCCAAACTAAATTGACCATAGCCAATAGCACTAAGACTTATATACCACTTTCTAGTTCTTTACAGCTCTCTCTAAGCGGTTTACAGAGTCAGCCTATTGCCCGCAACAATCTGGGTCCTCATTTCACTGACCTCAGAAGGGTGGAAGGCTGAGTCAACTTTGAGCCCGTCAGGCTCGAATTCCTGGCAGTGGGCAGAGTTAACTTGCAACAATGCATGTAGTGGCCCTTTACTTCAATGTCAGGATAGTTATGAATAGTACAATTTTTTTTTTGACAGAAGTAACTAGCTATTTTTATTGAGTTAGTTATGTCATGCCTTTCTTAATTTTACAAATAACTCAAAGCAGCGAACATATCCAATACATCTTCTTCCTCTTATTTTCTCACAGTTGTAACCCTGTGAGGTGGGTTGGACTCAGAGAGAGCAACTGCCTAAAGCCAGTGGTGGGATTCAGCCAGTTTGCACCTATTCGGGGAGAACCGGTTGTTAACTTTCTAAGCAGTTCGGAGAACCGGTTGTTGGAAGAAATCTCTCTGCTTTTGTTTTTCCCCACTTTACAGGACTAATCCTGTAAGGAAGGCAGGAAGGAAACATTCTGGTGTTGTTTCTAGCCTAATCTTTATTGCCCTGCTTACAGAAACTGCCTCTCTGGTCAACCCTTATTACATTACAATAGCTAAGGTGAAGCACTCATTGACATGAGTGACGTTGAGTTGGCCATGCCCACCCAGTCACATGACCACCAAGCCACGCCTACCCAGCAGGTCATTAGGGCAGAGAACCAGTTTTTAAATTATTTGAATCCCGCCACTGCTAAAGTCATCCAGATCTGGTTTTCATGGCTAAGGCAGAACTACAATTCACAACCTCCTGCTTTCTAACCTTAACTACTATCTCTTCATTTGTCTCTTCTTTTGATTAAGAGAAGCAACTAAGGCCAACCAACACACATCTTTTCGAGGGTCTTCCATTTTGCAGCGGCTCATCCCATGATCCGGCTCAATCCACTAGAGATGTTAGTTGGAGGATTTGGGGAGTTGAAGTCCACCCATCTTAAAGTTGCCAAGAAGTGGAAACTCTAGAGAAGTGCTGGGTCTTTAAGGCTATGTGGAAGGGTGGGAAGATCAGGGCCAGAGTTGGTTCCTACCAGTTGGGACCGGTTCAGCCGAACTGGTAGTAGTTTGGCAGCCTGCGTCTCTGGAACCGGCAGTGACCCAGGCTTGCCACACCCCCAAACAGGTTCTCCTACGGGGCCGCCATCTTGATTTTGACTGCACACATTTTTTTTATTTTTTCAATGTTTTGCGCATGTGCAGACCTATTCTTGTGCAATTGCGCACAGAACCAGCAGTAATGCCGGGAGAAACCCACCCCTGATCAGGGCTATCCACATTTTGATGATAATGATGTTGCATAAGGTAGGATCTACAATAGATATGCCATGGATCCTACAGGTGACAATGCTTTCTGAAGAGAGAGAAAGAATGCCCAGTCTAGGACTGGGGACAGGCAATATTGCAAGAACAGGTAGTTCTCAACTCACAACCACAACTCACAACCACAACCATGACTGTGGGGATGTTGCAATGGTCACAAGTGTGAGGACCAATTCTAAGTTTCTTTTTTCAGTGCTATGTAACTTTGAATGGTTGCTAAAGGAATGACATAAATCAAGGACTGCTTGAAATTGTTTCTGTGTGTCTTGGCCAAGTCCCCTAAAAAGAGAAGAAAGAAGAAGTGCCAAATAGAAAAGATAAGGTTCAGCAAACGTTCCTGGCAAATGTATAGTTCTTAAGCTCCCCTTTACTTTGCAATCAGAAGATGTTGGTGGTGCAAGAATCAAGCCAAAATAAATTTACTGTGTAATGTACATATCTAGGAAGATATATGGAGATGCTTTGGAGGTTGGTTAGCCCTACTTAGAATACAAAATACAAATAGAGCGTATGACTATAGAGTAACAGAGTTGGGAGGGACCTTGGAGGTCTTCTAGTCTAACCCCCTGCTTCAAGCAGGAGACTGTATAGTGTTTAGAAAAATGGCTAGCTAATCTGTTCCTAAAACTTCCAGGGATGAAGCACCCACAACTTCTTCTTTTTAAAAAAGTTTTTATTAAGTAAACATTAAAAACGTTGGACATAGTGCGACGTTTCGAACATAATCATTTCCATGGAGTTTTTGATCTTACAACAATAACAGTTTGTATCCATTACATAGGTATGTGTAGTCAGTCAAATTACCTACACTTTAATCCCTTACATGATATAGCTACTTTCAGTACATATACATATCCAATTTTGACCTTTTGTACAATATTAATGCCATATTTTCCAATTCTTCACTCATCTGTGTTTCTCTGTCCCAACCTTTTTTGCTCATTTCTAGCCCTTGGTACCATTTGTCCCAGATTTCGTGGTATTCTGTCTCATCCTTGTCTTTGAGCTCTAGAGTCAGCCTGTCCATATCTGCGCACGTCAGTATCTTCTTTATTATTTCCTGCATCCACAACTTCTGAAGGCAAGTCGTTTCACTGATGAATTGTTTTCACTGGTGGTAAATGCCTCCTTAATTCTAGGTTGGATCTCTGTCTGGCAAGCTTCCATCCATTACCTTTCTCCTGCCCTTAGGTGCTTTGGAGAATAGAGTGACCCTCCTCTTCTCTGTGACAAACCCTCAAATTTAATCCCCATTGCTTATGTTCTTTCAGCTGGAGAGTTACATCCAGGACAATGTGAGGATGGAGATGTCGGAGACCCATTTCAGTTCTGTCCAGGACCACACGGCAGCCATGTTGGAAATTGGGACCAACCTCCTTAACCAAACTGCTGAGCAGACACGGAAGCTCACCGATGTAGAGATACAGGTGAGCCGATCTTCTTTTGTAGCCTTTTCCTGGATTTTTATCCCAGATGGTTATTATTATTATTTTTTAGAGCAAGGCTAATTCTTGCCAACTTACAGGGCCTGGTTTGCCTGTTTCAGCCATCGTGGCTCCACCGTTGTTTACTGAATATATCAAAGCTGAGATGACAACCAGAAGGGAAGATGGTCTCCAAACCACAGCGGCTGCTTTCGCAGAAACTATGCCAAAACAAAATGGGGGTTTAATAGGATGGCTGGGTTTCTACCACAAGCTTGACTTGGTCCCTGAATTCATGCTTTTCTGGATTTGCACAACTGAACAGATAGCCTAGGTCCATGATGGCAAACCTGTGGCAGCCTCCAGAGCCTGGGGAGGGCAAAAAATGGGCCAATGAAATTCGGAAACCATCCTTTTCCGGCTTCCGGAGGCCTCTTACCTTAAACCATGTTGCCTGGCAAACCCATCCAGCAATATCTGGAAACCAACCAGCTCCTATCCCAGTCTGTGCTAAATATAATTGAGATGGCTGTTAGATTGATGGCAGACTCCACCTCGCCACTCTTGCTCTCTGCTGTCAACCCATCCACCTTGCTGCTTAACATTTGTTGTTGTTGTTGTTGTTGTTGTTGTTGTTGTTGCGAAGTTCTGTCTGACCCATCGCAACCCCATAGACAATGTTTCTCCAGGCCTTCCTGTCCTTTTCCATCCTCTGGAATCCATTTAAGCTCACGCCTACTGCTTTAGTGACTCCATCCAGCCACCTCATTCTCTGTCGTCCCCTTCTTCTTCCGCCCTCAATCTTTCCCAGGATTCAGCTCTTCTCCAGTGAGTCCTTCCTTCTTATTAAGTGGCCAAAGTATTTGAGTTATATTTGAGTGATCGTCGGGATCTGACCTTCTAAAGAGCAGTCAGGGTTGATCTCCTCTAGGACTGACCGTTTTGATCACCTTGCAGTCCAAGGGATTCGCAGGAGTCTTCTCCAGCACCATAGATCAAAGGTCTCAATTCTCTGGCGCTCAGCCAACTTTCACAACAATCCATTGCAACTGGGAAAACCAGTCTCGACTATATGCACTTTTGTTGGTAGGGTGATATCTCTGCTTTTTAGTATGCTGTCTAGATTTGCCTCTGCTTAACATATTGATGCATTATTCTCATTCTCTGCCTTTGTCATTGATTATTTTTCACGCTCCCTAGGTTTCAGGAAAGACTCCGGAGCCTGGGGAGGGCGAAAAACCGGCCCTACGGGCCTACCGGAACTTCTGGGGTAATGGGGGAAAAAACATACTGCGTCAACCAGGGAACCAGTTCGGAGGTGTGGCAGGCCTGGGTCGCTGCCGGTTCCGGTGACCCAAGCCGGCAAACTACTACCGGTTCAGTCGAACTGGGCCGAACTGGTAGGAACCCACCTCTGGGTTGAATCTCTCCTTGATCAGTTTCCATCCATTATTCCATGTCTGGCCTTCAGGTGATTTGGCGAATAGCTTGATCCCCTCCTCTCTGTGGCAGCCCCTCACATATTGGAAGACTGCTCTCATGTCTCCCTTGGTCCTTCTTTTCATTAAGCTGGATATACCCAATTCCAGCAACTGTTTTTTATATGTTTTAGCCTCCAGTTCCCTAATCATCCTGGTTGCTCTTCTCTGCATTTTTTCTAGAGTCTCAACCTTTTTTTTTTTATAGTTGGTGACCAAAACTGGGTGTGGGACTCAAGGGGTGGTCTTACTAAGGCTTTATAGAGTGGTATTAGGACCTCCCTTGATCTTGATTGAATCCCTTTGTTAATGCAATTTAGGATTAAGTGGTTCAGCTTGATTGCTGGGGGGGGGGTCTATCATAAATATCTGAGGGATCTTTGGATCTTTGAAATATCTGAGGGATCTTTCACCAGGGGTGAAATTCAGAAGGTTCTGACCAGTTCTGGAGAAGCGGCAAATGTCACCTCTGGTTGGTCCCGCCCCCATGTATTCTCTGCCTCTCGAGTCCCAGCTGATTGGGAGGGAATGGAGATTTTGCAGTATCCTTTCCCCTGCCATGCACTCCAAGCCACGCTCCCAGAACCGGCAGTAAAAAAAATTTGAATTTCACCACTGGCTCAACCAGTGAGCTCCCTCAGATGGTTATTCTCATTTTGTATCAGAATAACTTCAGTTCCTATTGTATTTTAAGCCATCAGTCGTGATTTACAATCACACACTAAACTGAAGTCAAACCACCTGAAGATGGAGTATGCTGCACAAGGGTCCAGAAAAAGATATAGGAGATTTTCTCTGCTATTTCTGCTCTCTGGTGTAACCAGGTTTTCTAACAACCAGGTGCTCAACCAAACGTCCCGCCTGGAAATTCAAGTTTTGGAAAATTCCCTGTCTACCAACAAGCTTGAGAAACAGCTTCTTCTGCAGACCCACGAAATCAGCAGACTCCAGGAGAGAAACAGGTTAGTCATGTTTGACTTGATGTTTCATTCATCAGGAATAAGTGAAGCCCCACTTAATCCAGGGGCATTGGTGTAATCCTAGTAATTTGTTTCCTCCTCCGTGTATGTATGTAGGTATGTTGTGTATGTATGTACGTTTGGTGTTGTTATATATTTTATATATTTTTTATGTTTTATGCTCCATTGTACGCCGCCCCGAGTCCTACTTGGAAAGGGAGCGGCTAATAAATCCAAATTTATTATTATTATTATTATTAGTGCCGTTGTGGCATTGTAGAGCCCTAGAGCAGAAACTATTACAAAAATGAAAAAGAGCAGAAGTCCCAGAAAAGATGCTAGTGTTAGGAAGAGACTCAGACCATCTTCTCCCTGACTCACCGGGTGTTCTGACCGAGCTTCCCAACAGCATGAAGAAAACTCCTTATCCTAACAAAAAACCCTTTTATTAATTTGCTGTGAATTCTGCTCATTCACATCCAACCAAGTGGAGGATTTCAAGGGAGGATTTACAGTCACAGACCTTATCTGGCTTGGAAAGCTGCCAGGCTGTTATCTGCAAAACTTGGCAAGGAGTCTCGGAGAGACACAACCAATGAAGCGAACGAATTGCCTCTTGCAAACTCCACTCCCCTTTCGCTCCTCTTCTATTTCCTCTGGGAGGGGCCATTCATCGTTCACCTGTGGCTTTACTCCCAAGCAGAATCCTGTTCTTTAGCTGTTCCCTTCATCTGGCAACTCTGCGCATGCGCACACTGGGAACAGGCTCCAGCCGTTCGGCTGCCTCACTGATGTCTGACTTTGAAGGCAGCTGATAACTGGCATATGGCCCTGGTCCCATCTCTGCCTCTGACACAGAGCCCTCATCAGAGCCTTCCCCGGACTCCAGGACTGGCCCATGTTCCTCCCCAACCTCCTCACTGTCCGAATCTGCTGCCAGCTCTGCTGGCTGCTGGCAAGCCACAACACCGGAATAAAGGATGGAGAAGAGGAAAATCACTTGCCAAGTCCTGTTAATTCATCTTATCTCAGTACAACTGAATTCTAGTCGTCTTCTGGAGTCAGCTTCCTGATCTGGATAATTTTGAAGGGAGGACAAACATTTTGGTTTCTTATGGAGAGAGAATTCAGCACCTCTAGACATAGCTGGATAATTTTTTGTTGGAAAAACAGTCGATAAAGTTGCCTCTGCAACAGAGATGCGTTCCTATTGGTTCGGCTAAACCGGTAGTGGTATGCATGCCTGGGTCATAGAACCGGCAGCACCCCAGGCGTGACATGCCCCCGAACCTGTTCTCCGGTCACCGCCGCCATCTTTTTTCTAGTTCAGTTTCCATTGAACTGTGCATCCAGGTGCGAGCGAGCGAACTGGAACTAACGCCAGCTAGAATCCACCCCTGCTCTACAGGTAGTCTCTGACTTACAATCCTTCATTTAGCCACCATTCAAAGTTGCAACGGCACTGAAAAAAATTGAACTTACAACAGTCCTCTCGCTTATGACCGTTGCAGCATCCCCACGGTCAGCTGGTTAAGCATTAACATCTTTGGCAAAGAAAGATCATAGAGTGGGGTGAAACTCATTGAACAACTGTCTTGCTTAGCAACAGAAATTCTGGTCCCAGTTGTAGTTGTAAATTGAGGACTCCCTGTACAGAGCAAATCAGACAAATTCAAGGAACATGTTGAATTTAGAGATGTCTGCATATTAAGAAAAAAATTGAACCACAAATTATAAATTATAATACAAATTATTTCTTGAGCCACAAATTATAAATGTTGTGCAACAGCTTCTCCTACGTTTTTTTCTTCCCCTGGTTAAGCTTGTTGTGTGAGGATAGACAGTATAAGACCTGTTACTATGATTTCAGACAAATGGCTATCCAACATCTTTTTAAAGTCTTCCAGTGTTGGGGCATTCATAATTTCTGGAGGTAAGTTGTTCCACTGATTAATTGTTCTGTCAGGAAGTTTCTCCAAAGTTCTAAGTTGCTTCTCTCCTTCATTAGTTTCCACCCATTGCTTCTTGTGCTACACTCAGGTGCCTTGAGGAATAGCTTGACTCCCTCTACTTTGTGGCAATCCCTGAGATATTGGAACACTGCTATCATGTGTCCCCTAGTCCTTCTTTTCATTAAACTAGACATACCCAGTCCCTGCAACTGTTCTTGATATGTTTTAGTCTCCAGTCCCCTAATCCTCTTTGTTGCTCTTCTCTGCACTCTTTCTAGAGTCTCCACATCTTTTCTTCATTTCACATGGAATTCGTTCCAAGGTGGAAATTCTAGAAGCAGTTGCCCTGAAGTAAAGACTAGATTTATTAGTTAAACACTACACAACTCTGTTTCTACATGGTCTGGTTCAGTATATTACAGGTAGTCCTCAATTTACAACATTCATTTAGTGACTGTTCAAACTTACAACAGCACTGAGAAAAAGGGACTTAAGACTGTTTCTCATCGTTACAACCTATGAACCTACATTTCGCTTCTCATCCAAGAAACTTGAGTAGCTTCTTTGCTGGTAATATGGTACTGCCAACCAGAGCATACAAAACTTTTGCTAGACCAATTCTTGAATACAGCTCATCTGTCTGGAACCCGCACTGCATATCGGACATTAATACAATCGAGCGAGTCCAGAGGTATTTCACGAGAAAAGTCCTCCGCTCCTCTTCTTACAACAGAATCCTTTATGGCACCAGGCATAAAGTTTCTTTCCCAAACACCCAGGTTTTAACCTTAGACCAGTGGTAGTCAACCTGGTCCCTACCACCCACTAGTGGGCATTCCAGCTTTCATGGTGGGCGGTAGGGGTTTGCTGTAACTCTGCTTTATACATTTTATAAAGTAAAGTTACTTCCCTACTTTATAAATCACCATTACTGTGGACCCGGTGGGCGGTTAGAAAATTTTACTACTAAGAGAGATACAAAAGTGGGCGGTAGGTATAAAAAGGTTGACTACCCCTGCCTTAGACTGTCTACTGTTGACCTCACCCCATTCCTAAGAGGTCTGTAAGGGGCGTGCATAAGTGCACCAGTGTGCCTACCGTCCCTGTCCTAATGTTCCTTTTTATTCATATCCATTTCATGTACTCAAATCATGTTTATACTTATATATGTTATCTAATACATGTTTGATGAAATAAATTTTTAAAAAACCACCTTCAGAAACATCTTCAAAGAAACATCAAGAAAATCCAGTTGCCTCCTGAAAAAGAGCACCTTTGGGGCAACCATGAGCTGGATGACTGAGAATCTCTACAGACTTTTAGCTGTGCAATTTGGGAGGAACTTCCTTTGAATGGTGTGGGGGTAGGAATGGATTTCCAGAGGAAAAACTGCAGACTACAGGAACCATTTCCACTACTTAGGTGACCCTGAGGACACAGCTAAACCTCCAAGTGCTTCAACAACCCTCTAAAAGGATGCAAATTACCAGCTGTCTACAAGGAGTATAAATCCTTCCGTTTCCCCACCATCCGGTCAGAGCTGAAGAAGCTTCTTGGATGAGAAGCGAAATGTCTTCAAAGAAAATAACAGAAAGTCAAGTTGCCTCCTGAAAAAGCACTTTTGGGACCGTCATAAGTTGCATTTTTCAGTGTTGTAACTTTGAATAGTCACTAAACGAACTGCTGTAAGTAGAAGACTGCCTGTACAAGGAACAGTCATAAGTCATTTTTTCCAGGGCTGTTGTAACTTTGAATGGTCACTAAATGAATGGTGTTAAGTTGAAGACCATCTACATATAATATGATGGAGGGGACATGGCACAACAGTTTACAGTGGCCAAAAATGCTTTAAGGGTTTTAAAGCATCTTTCCTGACGCCATCGTAACTCCGAACAGTCATTAAACAATTGTAATAAGTTGAAGAATACTTTTTCACTGATTGGCTAAACTTAGGTGGGTCACAGACCCATTATTAACCATGTTTGGAGCATAATTGTTCACTATTTTGGTTAGCTAAAACCTTGTGTCAGTCTCACTAGCAGCCATCAACAGACACACAGAGACAAACTATATTTACATACCATTTGAAAGAGACAATGTAAAGCTTTTGGAGGAAACAAAAAGACTTCAACACAACCTCTCTAGCACCAAACATTCAGATATGCAGACATCAACACCAACCAAACAATCAGGAAGACGACAATAGGCTAAACAAGGGGCTACCAAGGAAAAAAACTACACCCCACCGAACAGCAAGCTACTGAATACAAACAGGCAGCAAAACCAAAACCTAGTTCTTCTGATGATGTTATCTAGTTGGGTGATGAAACATCTCCAAGCAGACAACCAAGCTCAGAGAGCACCGCCATCTTCATTCCTCTCTTGAAACAGAATTCAAACTATCTATCTGTCACACTGGGGCTCAGAATCCCAGATAGCGCCCCAAGGTTCGGGATAGCTGGTAAGTATTTTAAGGGAGATTCGAGTTAATGTCAGGGTTCCAAATAGCATCCAAAATAAAATAAGAATCCGAAGCAAGAGGTTCCTCAAAATTCTAATTTATTAAAAGGGCCATGTTGGCACATCTGGGAAAACCTGAATCTGAAAGCTTCCAGGTTTTCCCGTCCAGTTGAAAGTCCAAGATCCTGCCTCAACACCCACCAGTTCATCACATGGTCCAATCCTCCACTGCCACGAAGACAGAATCCACCCATCCAGTTTCAGCCAGATGCAGAGACAAAGATGACCTTGACTTTCTAAGAAGAATGTTATTATGGCTACATATCACCCAACTCCATATAATCCCGGTTCTCATTTTCCCACAGTAGAAAGTGTGGCAGGCCTGAAGTCTAAAAAAGAAAAGATGCCTTGCAGGCATGACAATATCATTGAAAAGGCAAGCACCTAGTAATGCTTGAAAAGCCAAAAAAGGGTATTAGTGTAATATTTTGTTGGTTTATGAATGTGATGTAAAGATTAAGGGCATGGACTACTGCCAGGAAGAGCCAGGTTTAAGCCCACCTTATGCCATAGAAGCTCATGAGCTAACTTTGGGTCAGTGATTCTGTCCACTGTTTGTTTTTTAAATGAGGGTTGCCGTACTCAATTTCAACAGGGAAGTGTGTTTTGGGTCTGGGGTGGTGTACCACTCAATAGAAACAAGGCAACTGTGCCTTTTCCTGGTTCTTCTGGCGGCTGTGACATTCTAGGAAAATTCGCCCATGAGCTATGGAAGTTGCAGCTGCCACACCTATGCCTATACTGTTTTATTCCCCCCACCCTGCCCCAATGGAATCATTTGTTTTTAATCTTGTTCACCGACCAGAGTTCCTTGGAGAGATAGATGGCTGTATGGCAGTGATGCTTAACCTTTTTGGTGCCAAGTGCCCAAAGCCCTCCCATGCATGTGCCCCAATTCCCAAAATGCAATGCGAGCGCCCCCGTGCATACGCCACGCCCCCCGGCCCCCGTTTTGGTTTCTAGGTTGCTTCAGGAGGCTTTCTAGGCCCAAAATAGGGCCACAAGGGGAGCCTCGCACGGCACCACATGCCTCGTTTTGGCTTCCCCAATCTCCACAGTTTCTCCCCCCATCGCACTCTAGCTTTCTCCTCCATTTCTGCCACAGAGTGGCACCTGTGGAGGGGGGAACCTGCGGAGATCGGGGAAGGCACGGGCAGCAGAAATGGAAGAGAAAGATAGGGTGCACTGGGGGAAGAATCTGTGGAGATCAGGAAAGGCCCCACTTCCCATGCATGCATGGCAGAGACTCAAAGACCAGCTGGCCGGAGGGAGGCATGCGTGCATGGACGGTAGAGCTGGGCTGGAGCGACGAATGCCATAGGTTTGCCATCACGGCTATACAGAGTACATTGGATGGATGGATGGATGGATGGATGGATGGATGGATGGATGGATGGATAAATGTTTCCTTGCCTAGGTGACTGTAGAAAAAAAGAAAGTGAAGGGAACAGGATTGCTGCTTTCCTTCTTCTGAATAAACCAATACAAATGTGGATTTACTTGGAATAAAGTGGGTGGGGGTAGCATTTTCTGAGTAGATCTAGAGAGGCAGAAGGTGCTGGGGGAATATACAAGCATGTGTAAACATGGAATGTGCTCTGTATGTATGGATCTTTTCACAGGGATCTTTCTGTATGGAAAACTTTATATATACAGTATCATGGTAAAGTTTTAATATATTGTTGAGCTTTGACCACGAAAAAGAATATTCAGCAATCTTTCCCCTGAGATGACAGAGGAATAACAGTAAGTGAACATAAAAGTATAATCCAAGATTATAAATCTACAGTAACTCTATTTTTCTAGTGCTGAATTATTTTCTTTGCTCCCCAGCAAACCTAATAATTCTTTAGATAATTCTTCTAAATGACAGGTATAGCATTGAAAAGCGTTTTTTCGGATCAGCAGTGGTCTGCAAAACATTTAACCATTTTTAAAATATCAAAATAGAATAAGCCCTGATCAAGTGGGGAAGTCAACCTACCCATCCCATTTAGCGCAGGGGTGAAATCCAGCAGGTTCTGACAGGTTCTGGAGAACCGGTAGCAGAAATTTTGAGTAGTTTGGAGAATTGGTAAATGCCACCTCTGGCTGGCCCTGCCCCCATCTATTCTCTGCCTCCCGAGTCCCAGCTGATCAGGAAGAAATGGGGATTTTGTAGTAACCTTCCCCTGGAGTGGGGAGAGAATGGAGATTTTGCAGTATCTTTCCTCTGCCACGCCACCAAGGCACAGAACTGATAGTAAAAAACTTTGAATTTCACCACCGATTTAGCCTACCCGTCCTTGGAGTGAACTAACAAAATAACAGAGTTAGAAGAGAATATGGAGATCATCTAGTCCAGCTCCCTGCTCAAGCATGGGATCCTATACCATTTTTGACAAATGGTTGTCCAGTCCTTTCTTAAAAGCTTCCGGTGTTGGAGCACCCACAACCTCTGAAGGCAAGGCAAGCTGTTCCACTGGTTCCACTGATGATGTTACCTAGTTAGATATGGAAAAGTCTGCAAGAAAACAGCCAAGCTCAGTGAGCACCAAGGACCTGACAGTCCAACCCTGGGCTACAAATATTCTATTGGTACACAAAGAATTGCATCAACTCTGAGTTTGAGAATCAGAATAAATTGTCCCTTTTCTTCAGCTTCCTAGAGAAGAAAGTCTTGGCTATTGAGAACCAACGTGAGGAGGAGCTACAGGGCCTGAGGACCGAGAAGATGGAAATGCAGAAGCTTCTTTCTAAGCAGGTGGACCTTGTTGGACATCTGGAGCAACGCCTGGGTGTTGCCTTGCTGAACAACACAGCCCTCCACAAACAACAAACATCTTTGGCTGAGACAGTGAAGCATCTGATAGGCTTGGTGTCTCAGTGCAATCGTAAGTAACTTCCCCTAAGTGTTGTGGTCCACTGGCAGCCTGCGGAGCTGGCAGCAGAGTCAAAAAATGAGGAGGTTGGGGAGGAACATGGGCCAGTCCTGGAGTCTGGGGAAGACTTGGGTGAGGGCTCTATGTTGGAGGCAGAGAGGGGGCCAAGGCCATCTGGTAGTTATGTGCTGCCTCTGGAGCCTCCAGAGTCTGACATCAGCGAGGCAGAAGAACAGTGTTAGCCTGTTCCCACTGTGCACATGCGCAGAGCTTCCAGGAGGCAAGAACAATTAAAACAATAATGGTGACTCAGGCTTGGAGATGATTAGCCCCTCCCATAAGACATAAAGGAGGAGCAAACGGATGTGAGCCTTTGCAGGAAGCAATTTGGTTCATTCTGGTTGATTCAAATACTGAGAAGCTCCGTTTGGCCTTGCAAAACTAATCAGCAATTAGGTCTCTGGCAGCGTTTCAAGGGAGATAAAGTGGGGTGCTTATTAGCATTACTCTGAAAGACTGTGGCAGACATCTGTCGGACTCTTTACAGACTGTTTGTGAATCATTACGGCTGTGAATGACCATAATTCACAGCCATTTAAATAAAAAGAAGGTTTTGGGGACTGTGTGATTTATGCTTTCTCAGGAAGCCTAGGTCAGAAGACTAAGTTTCAAAACTTGGCCATCTGGCCCAATTGGGATTTCAAGTCTGGTGAGAACCAGGACAATACTAGCATCATATCGACCAGAGGTCTTCAAACTTGGCATCTTTAAGACTTGTGGACTTCAGCTCCCAGAGTTCTGGGAGTTGAAGTCCACAAGTCTTAAAGTTGCCAAGTTTGGGGACCCCTGATGTAGACTGTGTCTTTTTGCAGAAAAATCCATGACAAAGTGGCTAAGAGATCCCCACCTTTATAAAATCTAAGCAGTATGTGGCTCTTTCTTTTCTTTGTTAGCACTTCCTAAAATTTGGAATCCTTAGTGCTCTCTGAGCTGGGCTGTTTTCTCAAAGAAATTTCATTACCCAACTAGGTAACATCTTCAGATGGTTGGGTAGTGAAACATGTGCAAGAAAACAGCCAAATTCAGAGAACACTAAGGACTTCATAGTTCACCCCTCAGTTATAACTGTTCTCTTCTATTCATACTTCCTAAAATCTCTAAATGACCTCACAACTTGGAGTTCAGTCAAGGTCTATTTGAAAAAAAACTGTTTTGCTCCTTGGAAACCCTCCATCTGCTCTGCAAAGTCTCTGGGATACATTTTATTAGAGAGAGGATGAATTCAGACTTAAAGGTAAAGGTAAAAGTTCCCTTCACACATATGTGCTAGTCGTTCCTAATTCTAGGGGGCAGTGTACATCTCCATTTCAAAGCTGAAGAGCCAGCGCTGTCCGAAGACGTCTCCGTGGTCATGTGACCGGCATGACTAAACACCGAAGGTGCACAGAACACTCTTATCTTCCCACCAAAGTGGTTCCTATTTTTTTACTTGCATTTTTACATGCTTTCGAACTGCTAGGTTGGCAGAAGCTGGGATAAGCAACAGGAGCTCACCCTATTACGTGACACTAGGGATTCGAACCACCAAACTGCTGACCTTTTGATTGACAAGCTCAGGGTCTTAGCCACTGAGCTACCGTGCCCCTTAAGATATTAATACTGTAACCTTAAACCCACAATCTAAAATGATATGTAGACCTTAAACCTGTATAATTAAAGCTGATATCCAGGATCAAAAGCCCTTGATCATCCAGTCACTCATTTCTACTTCTGGTTATCCCATTTCTGAGAGTAAGATGCTAGAAGGGTCTTTCTTAAATTTCTACACATCAAACGATCTCAAGATTTGCTTTAACCTGATTTTAGAAGCTCCTTTTTCAGCTCAGGTGACTCTTATGGCCAGGACTAAGAATATTTGCAGCCTTTAGTGTAATCCCTATTTTTCTCCTTGCATTTTTTACATGCTTTCGAACTGCTAGGTTGGCAGAAGCTGGGACAAGTAACGGGAGCTCACTCCATTACGGGGTGCTAGAGATTCGAACCACCAAACTGCTGAACCTTTCTGATCCACATGCTCAGCATCTTAGCCCCTGAATGTCATTGATGCACCCTCTTTACCCTAACTGGGCAATTGTACTGAAAATGACTTCTGCTCTCACCCCACAGATGTTTCTTTCACCCAGATGCCAGATGAGCAGAAGGTCTTCAAGGATTGTGCAGCTGCATACAAAGCGGGGTTTTCTACCAGCGGAGTCTACACCCTTCGGCTCCCCAATACTACAGCCACTGTAAAAGTGAGTGTATGTACCAATGAGCTTTGTCCTTCTAGACAGGCGAGATTAATATATCAGAGTAAGCCGCAGTATTCTTAAGCACGATTGGTTGAAGAGTTCATTCATTCTTATGACTGAACCTTTGCACAGGTAGTCCGTGACTCAACAACACTTGTTTAGCAACCATTCAAAGTTATGACAGCACTGGAAAAAAGTGGCTCCCGATTGGTCCTTGCACTTACGACCATCCCAGCATTCCAATGGTCATGTGATCAAAGTTCAGGCACTTGGCAGCTGGCATGGACTTTCATCAGTTGCAATGTCCTGAGGTCATGTGATCACCCCTTGCAATCTTTTGGCAAGCAAAGTCAGTGGGAGAAGCCGGATTCACTTAACAACCATGGCAAAAAAAATTGAAAAATTGGTCACCATTCACTTAACAATTGCCTCACTTAGCAACAGATATCCTGATCCCAGCTACAGTCATAAGTTGAGGTCTACATATAAAGCTAAGTTACAAAGGCTGTGCCCACATGAAGGCACAATGTGATCTGTTTTAATTTTGGCTTTATGTGAAGAATGAAACCAGGCATAAACCATGGTTTAATTTGGTCCATAGTTTATGTTGCTTCACTTAAAACCATTAAGTGTAAACATCATATTTTAAGTTTTAGATAATGTATAGATCCACTCATTATATAAAGCAATATTAGGCAAAACAAGCCAATGAAGAATTATATAATTGGTATAAGAAATAGGCTTCATCTGATGTCTAGAAGAAAGAAATTTCATAATTTGGGCACTACTACTAAGAGCTACGAGGGGATGCGGTGGCTCAGTGGCTAAGACGCTGGGCTTGTCGATCAGAAATGGCAGCAGTTCAGCAGTTCGAATCCCTAGCATCACGTAACGGAGTGTGCTCCCGTTACTTGTCCCAGCTTCTGCCAACCCAGCAGTTCGAAAGCACGTAAATTATGTAAGTAGAAAAATAGGAACCACCTTTGTTGGGAAGGTAACAGCGTTCCGTGCGCCTTTGGCGTTGAGTCATACCAACCACATGACCATGGAGATGTCTTCGCAGAGCGCTGGCTCTTCAGCTTTGAGATGGAAATGAGCACTGCCCCCTAGAGTCGGGAACGCCTAGCACATATGTGCAAGGGGAACCTTTACCTTACTAAGAACCACATCTGTTTCTGATCCTCCCAAGAATGATGCTAGCACATAACCTAGCCAATTGAAAGGAAAAAGGAGATTGTAGTTTGAATTTAAAGACTAAAATCTCCCACTCAGAAATCTTTTTTAAAATTAAATCTGGAAGAAAACTGATAGTGGAGTTTTCCATGTGCTCAACCAGTTGTTCGTCATAATTTGGGGAAACTGCTCTTCCATTGATGTTCTGCCATTCTTCCAGGTACTGTGTGACATGGAGACCAGTGGTGGAGGATGGACCATTATCCAACACCGGAAAGATGGTTCTGTGGATTTCCAACGCACCTGGAAGGAATATAAACAGGTAAGAACTGATATAAGTCTCCCTGACTTAACGTGACAAAAGAATTCAGAATGAATTGGATCCAGACGGAAGAAACAATGGATGGAAATTAATCAAGGCGAGAAGCTACCTTGAACTAAGGAGAAACTTCCTAACAGGGAGGACAATTAACCAGTGGAACAGCTTGCCTTCAGAAGTTGTGGGTGCTCCAACAGTGGAGACTTTTAAGAAGAGACTGGACAGTCACTTGTCTGGAATGGTATAGTGTCTCCTTCTTGAGCAGAGAGTTGGACTTGAAGACCTCCAAGGCAGGGGTGGGTTCCAGCAGGCACTATTCCTGGTTCGCTCGTGTGCCCTTTGCAATAAAAATTGTTCTGTGAATGCCAGAAGCAAAAAAACAAGATTGTGGCACGTATGGTGCTGCCAGGAGAACTGGTTCGGGGGTGTGGCAGGCCTGGGTCGCTGCCGGTTCCAGCGACCCAGGCCACCAAACCACTACTGGTTCAGCTGAACTGGGCCGAACCAGTAGGAACCCACCACTGCTCCGACATCCCTTCCAACTCTATTCTGATTGAGTTATTTTGCACATTGAAAATGAGATGACCCGGAGAAGATTGAGCAAGAAGCATCCTACCTATTTTCTATGCGCAAGCAGGAAAATCCATCATTTGAACTTCTACTGCAATCGGTAGGAAGAGACCTCAGTCACAGCAAGTGCTGGACTTTTGTTCAGCTTCTGCAAGGTTTGCCAGGCGTTTTATTCATCAAAGCTTTTGCGACTCTGAGCCAGGCTAGTTCTAGGGTGGCAATTAAGCCACCAGGCTTTTTTTCCAGTAGTGAGAGAAAGGCTTATACCAGGGGTGTCCAAACTTGGGAATTTTAAGACTTGTGGACTTCAACTCCCAGAAATTCCCCAGCCAGCATGGCTGGCTGGGGAATTCTGGGAGTTGAAGTCCACATAAGGAAGGAGGGAAGACAGGCCCTGAATCGGGAAGACAGGCCCTGAATCTTGGTTCAGACTTTGGTTTATTATAACATTGCAAAAGACTGGTCAAGGAAAAAGATATTTGCAGACAGAGGCAGGGTGAGATCAATGAGGCATAACATTTATATTTTTATCTGTATGTTCAGACAGACCATGAGGGGTGTATCCTGTTATCTGTCTAGGACAGGGGATAGTCCCGTGTTTGTCTCGCAGATGTTAAATGTTCCTTGACGTATTTTTATTCTCGGCTCTTTCTGTACTTTTCCATTTCTCCTTTTATCAATTTAGCAAATGTATGCCTGCGTATATGCTTACGTCAAAATGACTATATAAGATTGTTGTTTGAGACTGTTCGGGGTTCAACCCCCCTTATGCTATTTTAGCTGTTTGAACCTGCGCAATAAACTTTCTTGCATTGCAAAGAGCTGGTCTTTGAGTCCTCAATTTCCACAACAACATGGCACCCCAGATGGGACTCTTAGACGAGGCGAAATTTCGCTGAGGGCAGGTTTCACCCTTCGAATCCAGGGGAGGCCACTCCCGACTTCCAAGGCGCCGTGGGGAAAACTTATCTCCAGGAAAAGGTAGTGGCCTCCCGTGGGATCGACGGTGCTGGAAAACCTAGTCCAAGAACCCTTGAATGCAAGAAAGAAGGTCTGACCTCTTTTCCTGGCCAGGACGTGTGTGAAGACTTTTCAGGCGAGTATATGTTAACTTTCTGAAGTACCTATCTCATTTGAAGATAGAAGAGGGGGACTGATCACCCCCCTGGAGTCGGGGCGTCGACCCTAAAGAACTCCGTGTTAGGTTGTGTGGGTGGTTGTCACCGCAGTTCCCGTAAGTGGTCGTGGTTTCCGAGGCTTCGGGTCGGTGGATGTGCTGTTAGAAATGGGTGGGTCATCGAACATTGCCAGCACACCGTTGGGATGCATGTTGAAAGGGTTTGAGTCCTATTTCATTTACACCCATTATGCAACGCCCTATCCTGGAATTTCTAAAGAGAGATTAAGATACATTGGCCCCACCTGGGGGTGGGGTGGTCAACTCAGGAATCTTTCAGAGAGCAAGTTATAATCAGTTGTGACTTTTGATTTACCAACATGAGGAAAAATATCCCAATCAATTTCCCTATATAGATCAGTGGCGTACCATTGTGGTAGAGAGGGCGGATGAGCTCTTACAATGTCAGGCGGAAATGGTGCGGTTATGCATTGCCAGACAGAAGGGAAATAAGTGTAAAACATCTAAAAAGAATTGTAACAATTGTTGTAATGAGAGCATAGCAAAACTTCAGAAAACAGAGAAAAATGTAGCTAGTGAAAAGAAGAGGATATGGTGAGGCCCCCGTGCTGCGGCAGGAGGGGGGGGTCACCAGCAGTGCGTAGGAAGCAGAAACTTGCAGATGTTATGCCAAAACCAGAAATCACTGAGGGGAAGTCTGTGAGTGAAGATGAAGAATTGTAATATGTGGATGATGTGTTAGTGACAGGCCAATGCGAAGACATTTGCTGGGAGAATACCACAAGATTGTTGGATTTGTTATTAGATTGTGGTTATAGAGTATCCAGACTGAAAGCGCAGTTGGTAAAAGAGAAAGTGAGATATTTAGGCTATGATATTGAACAAGGACGCAGATCGCTAGGACCAGAACGAAAAGAAGCAACTTAGAACTGAAGAGAAACTCCCTGACAGTTAGAACAATTAATCAGTGGAACAGCTTGTCTCCAGAAGTTGTGAATGCCCCAACACTGGAAGTCTTTAAGAGGATGTTGGATAGCCATTTGTCTGAAACGGTATAGGGTTTCCTGCCTAGGCAGGGGGTTGGACTAGAAGACCTCCAAGGTTCCGTCTAACTCTGCTATTGTATTGTATTGTATTAACACTTAGTGATAGTCATAGGATACTAAATAAGTAATCAACATAAATCATACTAGGATACTAAATAAAATAATATAAATCGTAAGATACAAGCTACAAGGTTATAGTCATAAGAAGATAGATAATAGGAAAGATGAAAAGAGAAATAATAATACTACCTTGATTCTCTGAAAATAAGACCTCAATTGGGCTTTTGAGCTCATGCGCTAAAATAAGCCCTCCCTAAAATATTGCACACAGCAGCAGCCATGAAGTGAACACGCTTGCTGTCTTCTGTGCCTCAAAAATAATGAGACCTCCCTGAAAATAAGGCCAAGTGCTTATTTCAGGGATCAAAAGAAATTAAGACCCTATTTTATTTTCGGGGAAACACGGTAGATAGAAGGCAGAGATATGCAGATAGTCCTCGACTTACAACCACAAGTGAATCCAAAATTTCTGTTGTTAAGCAAACTATTTAAGTGAAATTTGCCCCATTTTGCGACCTTTCTGCCACAGTTAAGTGAAACTGGCTTCTCCATTGACTTTGCTTGCCAGAAGGTTGCAAAAGGGATCACATAACCCTGGGACACCTCAACTGTCATAAATATGAGTCAGTTGCAAAGTGTCCAAATTTTGATCTTGTGAGCATGGGGATGATGCAATGGTCATAAGTGTGAAAAATGGTCGTAAGTCATTTTTTTAGTGCCATTGTATGTTTGAAATGTTGCTAAATGAACTGTTGGAAGTTGAGGACTACCTGTATTGCCATTGTTGTTACAGGATTATAACAAACTAACATTTTCTTGTCCTATTAATGTGCACACCCCACATGCAGTACAGTCAGTATTAGATAATAAGGGACACTTATGGATAAGTAACCAGAGATTGACTAAGTACCAAGCCATGTTGATTGAAAATCCCCAAGTACAGTTGGTAAGGTTGAATCCAGCTACATTGATGCCTACAGAGACTGAAAAGGAACATGATTGTTTGCGAGTATTGGAGACTGTTTATTCAACTCGCTCTGATCTGTCTGATATACGTTTGAAAGATGCAAAGTTTTATTGGTATACAGATGGCTCCAATTATATGCATGAGGGGAAACGTGTGGCTGGATATGCGATTGTGGATGATGAAGGTGTTGTAGAAAGTGGACCGATAGGAGGGAAGTGGAGTGCTCAGGTGGCAGAATTGTGGGCATTAACAAGAGCTTTAGAAAGAGCAGAGAAAGAGACTTTGAATGTGTGGACTGATAGCAAGTACGCTTTCCTGACCTTACATGCTCATGGAGCAGTTTATAAGGAAAGGGGTTTTCGAGATTCTGCAGGGAAGTATGTCCAGCATGGACATTTGATTAGTCGCCTCATCGATGCAGTACATAAACCTGCAAAGGTTTCTGTTATGCATTGTAAAGGCCACCAGAGGGGGGACGATAGGATAGCCCAGGGAAATCGACTAGCAGATTTGGAAGCCAGAGAAGCAGCCAAGCGAGCGGGCCCTACTCCTGATTTAGCAATTCATGTGGCAATGGATTTAGGAGTGATTCCACCAGAAATAAAGCCAACATACACTCAACAGGAGTGTATTAAGGCCACTCATGATTTACATGCTAGTATAAAAGAAGGTTGGTATGTGATGCCAGATAAAAGAATATATGTGCCGACGTCAGTAGCATGGACATTGGTCCAGCTATCACATGAAACTACTCATATGGGGAAAACTGCCTTAGAAACCGCCCTGAGTAGGGATTATTTCATTAATGGACTGGCTGGAATAGCAGCGAAAGTCGTGGCCAAATGTATTATATGTACTAAGGTAAATCCGAGGCAGGGACCACTCTTGCCCCCTGGTACCATCCCGGTGTCATATCTCTCAATGGATTATTTAATGATTGATTTTACAGACATGCCAAGGTGTGGCCCTTATAAAGCAATGTTGGTTATGGTTGATATGTATACCGGATGGCCAGAGGCTTTTCCCACTAAAACAAAACAAGCTAGAGAGGTGGCTAGACTGCTCCTTAAAGAGATAATCCCTAGGTTCGAACTTCCATCCCATATCTCATCAGATAATGGGCCTGAGTTTGTCCATCACATTAACCAGGCGGTGGCTAACGCAGTGGGGATCAAGTGGAGGTTCCATAGTGCGAATCACCCTCAATCGGGAGCGATGTCTGAAAGAATGGACAGAACCCTTAAAGAAAGGATCATTAAAATCTGTGCGGAATGTCATTTGAAATGGACTGATGCCCTTCCATTGGCTTTGTATGCTGTCAGGTGTTCTCCCCGACGCCAACATAAACTGTCACCTTATGAGTTAATGTTTGGGCGTCCACCTACATTGTTGAGAAGAAACTTGGCGGGGTGGCCTGATTTGGGACATAAGGGGGGTGTTTGGAATATGGAAATGGTGCAGGAATTAAATAAGCAAGTTGAGAAACTCCGAAATTATGTTCAAGAACAAAAACCCCCACCACTAGTGACTAAATGTCACCCATTTAAGCCAGGAGATAATGTGTGGGTAAGACATTGGAAGAAGGAACAGCTGGAAGGGAGAAGGAAAGGTCCATATGTGGTTATAATGGTGTCTCCATTGGCAGTGAAAATAGCGGAATCCAAGTCTTGGATTCATTGGACAAGGGTTAAAGCTGCTGATGTGGGATGGAACGTGTCGGTGAACCACAAAACCCTACGAAACTGACATTCAAACGTACTTAAATCATATGTATTATGTATGTAAATAGGTTAAGTGTACCCAGGTTGTGTTGAGAAGGCGGAAGAAGAGGACCTAGCCCTGCAGGGACCACAACCCGGAAGCTAGTTCCCAAGCATGGCTGAAGATTGGTATGGACACATGTTTGAAAGCTGGGTGTGGGAACTTTGGATATTAGCAATAGGATCACTAATGATAGTATTATTCTACTACTGTCGTGAGCGATTTTGTGGTATTCCAAAGCCTGTGGATCCTCTGATTCCCTTGCCCACTCCAACTCCTGAGGGCCAACAACAGATCATGTGGCTTGAATTCCTGGAGGAAAGAAGAAAGGCCTCCTATTATATTAGACTGTGGGGATCCAATATTTCGGGGTTGGGAATGGGTTACTCATATCAATCAGTTAAAACCTGGATGGAAAGGGATATGTACCTTACAACATAGCCGCATAGCGAAGAGAAGGAAACAGCGAAGTGTTGGGGAAAAATGGCCTTTAGGGGAAGGTCCCTGTACTCAATGTTTAAATGATGGAGCCCTCTTCTTTCGTTTGGAGAAACCAAAAATATGTACCAGGTTTGACTTAACCACTTGTGCTCGATCCGGGAGAAGAGGTCTAAGTATATACAAAAGATGTAATGGGACAGAAGGGGTACTATGTTATCAGGATTGCAATGGCTCATTGAATCACTGCCCACCCCCTCGTCAAACACCCACCAAAGCACACGTAAAAAGACTTTCCCCACAAACACGTGCACCAAAATCTCATGTTACACCAAGAGAAGCACCTAGACGGGCACCTCACTCCACCGAGGCCCCTGATACCTGTTCTCCTTGTATTACAAAGGCACAAGTAGGGAGAACCATTCTTAACACTTTAGTCTACCACACACAATCACCTAGAAACTGTAAGCCTCAGCTTGTCAACTGCATACATAACCAAACCATGTATAGTTTGTGCAACCATGATGGAAAAATTATTTGTTATAACCCTAGTACTCCCATACGATTGAATGTGACCATATATGCTGGATTGGCTAAATATGGCTCTCGTAATACCCCTGAAGGTGACGGGAAGTTGTATTTTCTCAATTATACTCTAAAGTTAGAAAGAGGAAAAGACCCCTTAAGAATAAGCTTTGATGCATGTATCGCCCTGAGCAAAGGATGGGGTTCCACCTGTGGAGACGAGTCTTGGGTAACAGCCTACCAAGCAAACCATAAATATTTGTGTTCCGCTAACTTGAATTGGGCTTATGGCAACCCAAACCAATGGCTCCCCTGTGCTGGAAACACCCAATGCTCTGGCTGGAAGTGCATCTGTGATTATACTGGAGGGGGTTATAAGGGCTGTAAGTATATTACTTCCTTTAGAAGAAGCAGTGGAAATGTAGTAGAGTTAGAAGTGGACCAAAGGCATCCTGCTGTAGTAAGTTATGGATTTGGAATAGATGGCACAGGATCAGATCCAAAAACGTATCTTACTATAAAGGTGGAGAAAGTATTTGAAGGTGAAGTAAAATCCCTGGGATGGTCGGTTTACGATAATCTACGAAAATTAGAAACTCCCCTTTTAATAAGCGCAAAAGCCAATAATCTTTTTGTAGAGCTTGCCGAAGAAGTGGCCAAAACCCTTACAGTCAAGAATTGTTTTGTGTGTGGAGGAACTAATATGGGGGAACAATGGCCATGGGAGGCGCTGGAGGCTCATCCATTGATCTATAATAATCTTTCCAAGGCAGGAAATATTACAAAGAGGGAACAGCTTACAGGTATTGTCTGGACACTCACCACTAATCTTGTAGGAAGAAACTGTTTTGCTAGAAATGGTACACATTATGTAGGAGAACTTATTTGCTTAGGAATTTGGAATGAAAAGTATAACCAATGGACATCACCAGGTAATGCCACAAAACCTGAACATTTTAATAGAACACATCTAGGTTACCTGAACTCATCCCGGACGGCTGATGAATGGGTAGCTCCTAAAGACATGTATTGGATATGTGGAAAACTAGCTTATGAACAACTCCCTTTTAATTGGTCAGGTTCGTGTGTCTTAGGTTGGATAAAACCATCCTTCTTTTTGTTACCAATTCAATCAAAACAAATATTAGGAGTCCCCTTATATGAACAAGTAGGATTGAGAGCAAAGAGGGAAGTGCAAACTGTGTTCACAGACTTCCCTTGTAAAGAATATTCTGCTTATGATAAGGAGGATGAGAAATGGACTAGTGAACGCATAGTGTGTACATATGGAAGAGCAACATGGGCAGAAGATGGATCATGGGGGTACCGCACCCCTATATACATGTTAAATAGAATCATTCGGTTACAGGCAGTTCTGGATCTGGCAGGGGTAAGAATAGACAAAGCACTTAATGTTTTGTCGGAAGCCACTGATAAGATAAGAACTGCTGTGTATCAGAATAGATTGGCCCTAGACTATCTCTTGGCTAAAGAAGGAGGGGTGTGTGGAAAGTTTAATTTGTCCAACTGCTGCCTCCAAATCGATGAAACAGGGAAGGTGGTAAAACAGCTGACTGCAGAAATTAGACAACTTACACATAATCCCACTCAAATATGGCGAGGATTTAATCTGAAGGAGGTGTTTGGGGGATGGTTTCCCAAGCTTCCAGGATTACAGGCCATAGTTGCTTTGATTGGGTTGATTGCAGCGGGATGTGTGATACTTCCTTGTGTATTGCCAATTTTTGTTCGAACCATCTCTAATAGTCTGTCTTTATTAGCAGAAAGAAAGGCAACTGCTCAAGTGATGGCTGTGCTAGAATATGAGAACTTAAGACCTACAATAGAGTTGGAAGAATATGTGACTCTTCTGGGAAACTCAGATGAGTCACAAAGGGGGGATTAAGGAAGGAGGGAAGACAGGCCCTGAATCGGGAAGACAGGCCCTGAATCTTGGTTCAGACTTTGGTTCATTATAACATTGCAAAAGACTGGTCAAGGAAAAAGATATTTGCAGACAGAGGCAGGGTGAGATCAATGAGGCATAACATTTATATTTTTATCTGTATGTTCAGACAGACCATGAGGGGTGTATCCTGTTATCTGTCTAGGACAGGGGATAGTCCCGTGTTTGTCTCGCAGATGTTAAATGTTCCTTGACGTATTTTTATTCTCGGCTCTTTCTGTATTTTTCCATTTCTCCTTTTATCAATTTAGCAAATGTATGCCTGCGTATATGCTTACGTCAAAATGACTATATAAGATTGTTGTTTGAGACTGTTCGGGGTTCAAACCCCCTTATGCTATTTTAGCTGTTTGAACCTGCGCAATAAACTTTCTTGCATTGCAAAGAGCTGGTCTTTGAGTCCTCAATTTCCACAACACACAAGTCTTAAAGTTCCCAAGTTTGGACACCCCTGGCTTATACTGAACAAGAAAGATAGAGATGAAGATGAGGAGTGTGGGAGGCGAGTAAAAAATGGATAAAAATTGAAGCACTAATGAGGATAAGAGATGACGGATAGAAAGAATTTCCTTTTAAGCATTAAGGGAGCTTGTTGTCAGCTGATAGAGGCAGAAATAAAATTAGATATGGGAAATATTAGAACGCATATTTAATAGAATAAGCAAAAATAATAGATAGGAAGATTAGAGGTTCACAGATGTTAGGCATTTTTTCTTTTTTTCTTTAAATAATATTATGAGGATCACTTGTTTGATAAATGTGATAAAGATTACCAATATTGTTATTGTAATTTGGATTAATATGAATAATACCCAGAATCAACACTGTCCACACACAATATGGATATATATATATATATATGAACAAACGTGATGATACCTCCCGCCTACCAAACATCTGGAAACCAGCCCTAGCCAACAAACGAACACCACCCACCACCCAAGCCGTTAAAATACAAAACAACAATGCACACACAACCTGCACCAATCAGCACCAATCTACCAATCATGATACAACCACACAACCAATCATTCCACTTACTGAAACAAAGCCACCACCCCACCCCCTCCCACCAAGACTTACAGAAAGACGGCAGCTCCGTTCCCATTTTAAGCCCACAGCTTGAAGATGGCAGGTGAGATCCTGCCGAAACGTTGCAAAGACAATCTCAACCTTACACGGGAAAAGACCCGAATACAACAAAACCAGCATACCTACACCCGTGAAAATCTACGAAAACAAATATCTTACCTCTACGGGGAGGAAACCTTCTTGCTCACCAGATCCTACGAGAGGCTTGAAGTCCGGAGAGCCACCATCTTATGTGACCTAATATTCCTACGCAGCTGCCGAGACAAAAGCCTGATCCCCACATGCTTCCAACTAAAATTCCATTCACAAACCTCAGCCACCGAAAGGATCCTGAAAAGAACTGAATTAGCCCTAATCAGAAACGAACTCCACAGGAAAAGATTCCTACTAGACCAAACCAACCGGGACCTACTCACTCTTCACCTCAAACTCAGCAACAAAATCCACCCAGCACTCTGGGACAAATTCAAACAACTAGCCCTTTGGAGAGCAGAAAAAGAAACCTTCTATAAGACAGAAAAACACTCCAACAAACTCTACAGACTAGAAAAACGACAGAAGCCTAACCCCCCTCCTCAGCAACTCATGAAACAAACAGTACACAACATATCAGACAGAACCCTCACCACAGCTGAAACCAATGTCCTTTCCAGAGGATTCAACTTTGCAGTTGCCCCTAAACGCATCCCCACTGAAGACATCATATGCGGAGTTGAAGCTACACTCATCAAAATCAACCCAGATGAAGCCAATAAAATCAGACTTGCAGTCAGCAACGTCCTTTGCTCCAGCATTCCACCCAGAAGCAACTTACAGCAACAAGAAGAAAAAGCACTCTCCAACCTGAGGAAAGACAACAACATAATCATTCTCCCAGCAGACAAAGGAAACGCCACAGTGGTGATGAACACATCTGACTACCAAGCCAAACTATCCAACCTACTCCAAGACCCTGCTTACAAACCTATAAACACAGACCCCACCACCTACCTGGAAAAAACCACCAAATCCAAAATAAAAGCCTCTGCCATCAGTGAAGAAATCCAGCAAAGAATCATCCCCAGAGAGAAATCTTCCAGATGCCCCAAACTCTATGGACTCCCCAAGATACACAAAGAAGGAACACCACTCAGACCCATAGTCAGCTCCATAGGCTCACCTCTACAGAACCTTGCCAAATTCCTCGCCAAACAACTCCAACCCTACGCAGAATCCATCACCTCAAACGTACAA
Source organism: Natrix helvetica (assembly GCF_964273705.1). Classification (NCBI taxonomy): domain Eukaryota; kingdom Metazoa; phylum Chordata; class Lepidosauria; order Squamata; family Natricidae; genus Natrix; species Natrix helvetica. The sequence goes on from NC_138560.1 coordinate 19,045,897, forward strand.
AACTCACTCCACTTCATAGAAACAATAAAGAAACAAAACTTACAACCCAGTGACCTACTTGTGAGTTTCGACGTCATATCCCTCTTCACCCAGGTGCCCATAAAAGAAGCCTTGACAGCCATCCAGAAAAAACACAACCCCCCCAAACACATCCTGGACCTGACCAACCACTGCCTAACCAACACATACTTCATCCATAATGGACAAAGATACAAACAGATAGAAGGAGCACCCATGGGATCACCCCTCTCTCCTGTCATTGCAAACTTATACATGGAACATTTTGAAACCAATGCCTTAGACAAATCTGAACACAAACCCAAACTCTGGCTTAGATATGTTGATGACACTTTCGTGATTTGGCCACATGGAAAAGAAAAACTGGACAACTTCCTCACACATCTCAACAACCTACACCCCAAAATACAATTCACCATGGAAATAGAAGCAAACAACCAACTTCCCTTTCTGGATGTCCTAATCTACAAAAAACCCAATGGCTCCCTAGGACACACCATCTACCAGAAAAAAACACACACCAACCGCTACTTAAATGCACAATCCCATCACCACCCTGCACAGATCAACTCTGTAGCCAAGACCCTCATCTCCAGAACCAAACGCCTAGCCGACAAAGACCACCTGAAAACTGAATTACACAAACTCACAAATGAATTAATCTCCAATGGATTCCAAAGAAAAACAATCACCAACCTAATCCAAAAGGAGACTCCCCCAAAAAACCAAGATACAGAACAGGAAAATGGCATCGCCCTCCTCCCTTACATCAAAGGCACCACAGATAAAATCAGCAAAATTCTCCACAAGCACAATATCAGGACAGCCTTCACCACTGACCAAAAAATAGCCAACATCTTAAGAAACCCCAAAGACAAAATCCAGCTAGAAAACCAAGGAGTCTACGAAATACCATGCAAAACCTGCCCAGCAATATACATAGGACAAACAAACAGGAGAATAAATGCACGCATCACAGAACACAAAAATGCAGTAAGAAAAAAAGAAAAAACTTCTTCCCTTTTCCAGCACCTTAAAGCTACAGGACACGAAATCAACTTTGAAGGAGCCAGGTTAATCTCCAAAACAGAACACCTCCACAAGAGAATAATCATGGAAGCCATCGAAATAGAGAAACACCCCCACAGCATGAACAAACGTGATGATACCTCCCGCCTACCAAACATCTGGAAACCAGCCCTAGCCAACAAACGAACACCACCCAAGCCGTTAAAATACAAAACAACAATGCACACACAACCTGCACCAATCAGCACCAATCTACCAATCATGATACAACCACACAACCAATCATTCCACTTACTGAAACAAAGCCACCACCCCACCCCCTCCCACCAAGACTTACAGAAAGACGGCAGCTCCGTTCCCATTTTAAGCCCACAGCTTGAAGATGGCAGGTGTCATCCTGCCGAAACGTTGCAAAGACAATCTCAACCTTACACGGGAAAAGACCCGAATACAACAAAACCAGCATATATATATATATATATATACCAAGCTTTTTTTTAGCTCATACATAGAGAGCTTGTGGCACTGAGATCTTGCAGACTCCAACTTCCGGAGGCCTCTTACCTTTAACCACGTTGTCTGGCAAACCCATCCAGAAATATCTGGAAACCAACCAGCTCCTTATCCCAGTGAAGTCTGTGCTAAATATAATTGAGGTGGCTGCTACATTGATGGCAGACTCCACCTCCCCACCCTTGTTCTCTGCTGTCAATCCATCCACCTTTCTGCTTAACATTTGTTGTTGCTGTTGTTGCAAAGTTGTGCCTGACCCATCGCAACCCCATAGACAATGTTCCTCCAGGCCTTCCTGTCCTCTACCATCCTCTGGAATCCATTTAAGCTCAGGCTTACTGCTTCGGTGTCTCCATCCAGCCACCTCATTCTTTGTTGTCCTCTTCTCACTGGAGAAGAGCATGCGGCTCTTCTCCAGTGAGTCCTTCCTTCTTATTAGGTGGCCAAAGTATTGAGTTTTCTCTTCAAGATCTGGCCTTCTAAAGAGCAGTCAGGGTTGATCTCCTCTAGGACTGACCGGCTGGATGGCCTTGCAGTCCAAGGGACTCACGGGAGTCTTCTCCAGCACCAGAATTCAAAGGCCTCCATTCTTTGGCGCTCAGCCTTTCTTATAGTCAAACTTTCACAGCCATTCATTGCAACTGGGAAAACCATAGCCTTGGATATATGCACTTTTGTTGGCAGAGTGATCTCTCTGCTTTTTAGTATGCTGTCTAGATTTGCCTCTGCTTAAGATATTGATGTATTATTCTCATTCTGTACCTTTGTCATTGATTATTTTATTGTTCTATTATTTTACTTCTACAGGTAGTCCTCGACTTACGACCATAATCAAGCCCAACATTTCAGTTGCTAAGTGAAACATTTCTTAAGGGGAGCTTTGCCCCATTTTACCACACTTCATGCCCTAGCTGTTAAGTGAATCACTGCAGTTGCTAAGCTAGTAATACTAAGTGAATCTGCCTCCCCGACTAACTTTGCTTGTCAGAAGGTCGCAAAAGAGGATTACATGACCCCAGGATGTCATAAATATGAGTCAGTTGCCAAGCTTCCGAATTTTGATCCCAATAACCATGGGGATGCTGCAGCAGTTGTAAGTGTGAAAACAGCCATGTCACTCTTTTTAACGTCGTAACTTTAAACGGTCGCTAAATGAATTGGCGTAAGTCGAGGGCCACCTGTATTCCTTTCATTTCTCTTCCTTTTTATCATCGTAAGCTGCCTAAGGGTCGCCCCAACGTGAGGCAGGTGGCAAATAAATTTAACAAACAAACATTTTGTACCAGACTTTTCCCCCAATGTCTTCTCACACTTTCTGACAGGGTTTTGGCTCCCCGCCTGGAGAGTACTGGTTGGGTAACCACTTCATCCACTTGCTCACCGCACAGAACCGCTACTCCCTCCGCATCCTGCTCCAAGACTGGGAAAACAACGAGGCTTATTCCGCCTTTGAGCATTTCCAAGTGGGCTCCGAGGAACAGAATTATCGGTGAGGTTTTTCACGGAACATCTGTGGCCTTTGCTTAAGCCAGTGTTCCTCAACCTTGGCCACTTGAAGATGTCCAGACTTCAACTCCCAGAATTCCCCAGCTGGGGAATTCTGGGAGTTGAAGTCCGGACATCTTCAAGTGGCCAAGGTTGAGGAACACTGGCTTAAGCTATTTGTTGAACAAGCCGGAACCTGGAATCCTGCCCCAATAGATGGGTGACCTTCCACTCCTAAAATTTCCCAAGGCTGAGAATTCTAGGATTTGATTGCCATACTGGGACAGCCGCACTCCAATTCTCACATAGGAAGATCATTTGGTGATCCTGTAAGATTTGGGCCAAGTGTAATTTTCACAATCTCTGTACGGTTTTATGTCTGTCCCACGGGTGTGTGCCTCAAACTCAGCTAGCAGTTGAGAAGGTTTTTTGAAGGTTGAGTTCCAGACCTTCTCACTGTTATTCCACCAACTAATCTAGGTGGAAACCAACATGGAATTTCCCATGCTAGATAGAACAACATTTCCCAACCTGGTGCCAGAGGTGGAATTCAGCAGGTTCTGACCAGTTTTGGAGAACCAGTAGCGGAAATTTTGAGTAGTTTGGAGAACCAGTAAATACCACCTCTGACTGGCCCCTCCCCCATCTATTCTCTGCCTCCCGAGCCCCAGCTGATCGGGAGGAAATGGGGATTTTGCAGTATCCTTCCCCTGGAGTGGGGAGGGAATAGGGATTTTGCAGTATCCTTCCTCTGGAGTGGGGAGGGAATGGGGATTTTGCAGTATCCTTCCTCTGGAGTGGGAGGGAATGGGGATTTTGCAGTATCCTTCCCCTGGAGTGCGGAGGGAATGGGAATTTTGCAGTAACCTTCCCCTGGAGTGCGGAGGGAATGGGAATTTTGCAGTAACCTTCCCCTGGAGTGCGGAGGGAATGGGGATTTTGCAGTAACCTTCCCCTGCTATGCCCACCAAGCCATGCCCACCAAGCCACGACCACAGACCTGGTAGTAAAAACTTTTGAATTCCACCACTGCCTGGTACCCTCAGTGCTGGCTGGGAGTTGGGACAGTTGCAATCTCTCATGCCAGGGGAAGTGTGTTGCGTTGGGGAAGATTGGCAGAGCCCAACTGCACAAGAGAAGAGGGGGGAGAAAGGAGAAGAAATGAACAGCTGTCTCCCTAGAGCAGTGTTACTCAGCCTTCATAGCTTTGTGATGTGTGGACTTCAATTCCCAGAATTCCCCAGCCGGAAGGATGTATTCTGGGAGTTGAAGTTCACCCATTCTAAAGTTGCCAAGGTTGAGAAACACTGCTTTACAGGTTGATTTCAGTGGCAGCTCCTTGAGCCAGGATCTCACCTAGGAATTTTCTAAAATAAAATGAAATTCTAATCTCCCTCCAACTGGGCTGGACCTCCTGCAGAACTGCCTGTCTCTGGTCTTATGGCTTTCAGCTCATCAGGAACAAATAATCACTCCTACACCCCTGGCAGAAGTTAAAACACAAGTTAAATCAGGGTACGGCTCTCCTTTAAAAAAAAGCCCATCTAAGAGAGCAGCTTTCTTGCCCCCGATGGGTACCTCACATTATATTTTTCAAGGAGCATCTCATTTGCCCATTCATCTGGATTAAACATTCAGGCGGTTCTTTCACTCTTTCACTTGGATTCATTCAATGTCTACTAATTCCTATACAAGCAAAGCAAATGCAGACTTCCCTTAACTTATGACCATAACTGAGCCCAAAATTTTGATTGATAAGCAGGACAGTTGTTAAGTGAGTTTAAGTTCAGGCCATGTTATGACCTTTCTCCCCACAATTGTTCAATGAATCACTGCAGTTGTTAAGTTAGTAACCCGGTTGTTAAGTGAATCCGACTTCCCCATTAATTTTAGCACTAGCAATAGCACTTAGACTTACCGTATTTTTCGGACTATAAGACCCACCGGTGAATAAGACGCAGCAAGGTTTAGAAGAGGTAAGTAAGAAAAAAAAGTTTTTATCCTCCCCGGTCCCCCAGGAGTACTCTGCAGGTTTCAGCAGGGCTGGGGGTGGGGAGGCAAAAATACCCCATTTTTACAAAAAACACATGAAAAACAGGGTGTTTTTCACAAAAACAGAAGCATTTTTGCCTTCCCTCAGCCATGCTGAAACCTACAGAGTGCTGTTGGGGGCTGGTTGGAGGCAAAAACACCCTGTTTTTCACCCATTTTTTTGCAAAAATGGGATGCGGGGGGTGAGGTTTCGGGAGGCCAAAAATGGCTGCATTTGGTGTATAAGATGCACCAACATTTCCATGCTCTTTTAGGGGGGTGAAAAAGGTGCATCTTAAACTCCGAAAATACGGTATATACTGCTTCATAGTGCTTTACAGCCCTCTCTAAGTGGGTTACAGAGTCAGCCTCTTGCCCCCAACAGTCTGGGTCCTCAGTTTAGTGACCTCAGAAGGATGGAAAGCTGGGTCAACCTTGAGCCTTGTGAGATCTGAACTGTCAAACTGCTGGCAGCCGGTCATCAGCAGAAGGAGCCTGCAGTACCGCACTGTAACCACTGAGCCACTACTGACTTTTCTTGTCAGAATTTTGCAAAAGATGATCACATGACCCCACTGCAAATGTCATAAATGTGAGTTGCCAAGCTTCCGAATTTTGATCACACAACCATGGGGATGCTGCAGTGGTCGTAAGTGTGAACAAAGGTCGTAAGTCACTTTTTTCACTGCTGAAGTTGAACAGTTATTAAACAAAAGATTGCAAGTCCAGCATCTTTATGATCAAATTGTGACTTACGGTTGACGGTAGCTTCTTTGCTCTCCCTTCGGGCAGACTTTACGCGAGGAGATACAGTGGGACGGCTGGACGCACCAGCAGCCTCAGCCCCTCGGGAACCGACTTCAGCACCAAGGACACTGACAATGATCGATGCGCGTGCAAATGTGCCCAGATGGCAGGTGGAGGTAATGAGGGGGGAGGAGTGGGACGTACTCCTTCTGTAGGACCATCATTCTGAGAAGTAGCCAAGCCGGGCCATCGGTTAAAAAAATGGTGCCTGCCCAAGGATGAGGTTCAAAAATTTTAGCAAGGGGGTTCTCTGCCTGGTATCTGGGTGGGTGTGGCCATGGTGGGCATGACCTAGTTGGCCTCCTGCACCACAGTAGAGGATGGGTGTTTTCACCCTCCCCAGGCTCCGGAGGCTTTTCTCGAGCCTCCAGGAGTGCAAAAACTGCTTCCGCTGGACTCCGGGGGCTCTCCAGAGGCTGGAAAAGAAACTTCTGGAACTTGCGGGAGGGCCATTTTTTGCCCTCCCCGAGCCTCTGCACAGACCCTGTACTTACCTGGCATCCCAAATGGGCCACATGTGGACTCCTGGGAGGGGTTGAGTGGGGAGGGAAGGGGTGAAAACCAACATGGAATTTCCCATGCTAGATAGATCAGTCTTCCCACCTTCGGTGATGGCTGGGAATTGGGGCAATTGTAGTCTCACATACCAAAGAATTGTGCTGGGTTGGGGACGTCTGGTGCACCCCAAACACTTGCCCATCAACTTACATTTCCTAAACCTACAGAGAGAGGTTCAATGAGAGAAACCAATGATGTAATTCAACACTTGCTTAATCCAAACTATTCTGCAAATTTTTCTTAGAAAGTTGAAAGAGCAACCTCTTTTGATGTTTGGGCCAAATCTTCTTCAATTTCAGATTAGAAGCATATATATACAAAAATCCATTCTTGAATAATTCTTCTTCTTCTTCTTCTTCTTCTTCTTCTTCTTCTTCTTCTTCTTCTTCTTCTTCTTCTTCTTCTTCTTCTTCGTCTTCGTCTTCGTCTTCGTCTTCGTCTTCTTCTTCTTCTGCTGCTGCTGCTACTTCTGCTTCTTCTGCTTCTTCTTCTTCTTTTTCTCCTCCTCCTCCTCCTCCTCCTCCTCCTCCTCCTCCTCCTCCTCCTCCTCCTCCTTCTAAAAATGTGTGTGGTACACATATGACTTACTCTCTGAAAACAAATATTGTGGGTGTAAGACACACCTAGCACCCCTCGGAATGTGTGTTCTGTTACGATACAGCCTGTTGTGCCTTAAAATGGCTTCTACTATACAGTGCAGTGGAGTTGCCATGGTAATGTCTTCACAGTACTCCACAAGGGGGCTCCGTCTGATAAGGGGGAAAATCCAACATTAGAAATTACGTTTGGCCCGGACATTTTCCCCCTATCAATAAATACCTGGGCAATGCTGGGTTATCAGCACCAGTTCTAAATATTTTTCTTTTCTCCTTTTCCCCTTTCTCTGCCTCCTTCAGGTTGGTGGTTTGATGCTTGTGGACCTTCTAACCTGAATGGCCTCTATTACCCTCCCAATCCTGCCACAATCAGATACAATGGCATGAAGTGGCACTACTGGAAAGGACCCGGACACAGCCTCAAAACAAGCACCATGATGGTCCGTCCAGTGGACTTCAGAGAGGAGCAAGTGGGGATTCTGTGATCTGTCACATGGCAGAAGGAGAGGAGACCCCCTTCTGATGGTCCCCTTCTGGCTTACACAAAATTGATGGATGATTGCAAGTCCTTGCCATGAACTAACTTTCTTCTATGTAGATTTTTTTTCTTTTAGAAATCTGCATGGCACAGAGTTCATTGTGGAAATTTCACAGGAGATCTGGAAGGTGTTGCTTTTTTGTTGCTTTCATGGGGGTGGGGGGAGACAATTAGGCCTGAATCTCTCAACCTTATCAACTTTGAGAAGTCTGGATGACTTCAACTCCCAGAATTCTAAGCTGGCTGAGGAATTCTGGGAGTTGAAGTCCATGCATCTTAAAGTTGTTGAGGAATACAGGTTGAGGAATACAGAGTTAGACTGTAAATGATCCTACCCTTTGGATAATATTTGTTGCCCAAAGATAGCAGTGTGGTTTTGGGCTGCCCTGGAAGGGATCAGAAATAAGTTTGGTGGCTGAATGAGAGTTACCGTATTTTCCGGAGTATAAGATGCTCTGAAGTATAAGACACACCTAGCTTTTGGGGAGGAAAGCGAGGAAAAAAATCTGCCTCTGCCTCCCAGCAATTTGCCCCTTGCAGCAAACAGAAAATAGCCCGTTTCAGTTTCAGCAGAGCCTGATTAGCACAAGCAGCTGATTTAGTTGGATCGGCCTCCAATCAGCTGTTTCAGGCTGCAGGGATTGGCATTGCCTATTGCCGCCTCTGCACGGCCCATTTTCAGTCTCCACATCCTGTTTTCAGCCTCCAGAGGCCCCGTTTTCGGCCCCCATGCACCCCATTTTCCGCCCATTCTGGGCAGCAGGGATTGAAATGGGTGGAAAATGGGGCACGTGGAGGCCAAAAATGGAGCATGCAGAAGCCAAAAATAGGGTGCGGAGGCCCAAAATAGGGCACACAGAGGCGGCAATAACTGCAGCCTGAAACAGCTGATGGTCAGGAGGCCGATCCAACCGACAATCAGATGCTTGTGCTGTTTGCTTCTAGGTGGCAAATTGCTGGGAGGCAGAGGCCAAAGGGTGGGGGCCAGGGTGTGGGTGGGGTTACATTCAGTGTATAAGACACACCCAAATTTTCAACCTCTTTTATAGGGGGGGGGAGTGTGTCATACTCCAAAAAATACAGTACGATCCTTGATTTAAGTAGAAAGACTAGGCACAAAACTGTAACAGTCCATTGATAACAGGTGTTTGAGTGATAAAAGGTATTTGGGATTTGACATTGCCAATGACATTCCTTGTCCCCCCATCATTCCTTCTCCCGAACATCTCCAAGTGTGAACCATGTGCACTAGTGTCTAGGATCTCAGACAGCTGTACCTTTTAGCACCGGAATTCAGGAATTCCAAGAAACGGCAACTTGACAAACCAGGAAACTCTGTGGGAGTGTGTTTGTGTGTGTGTGTCTCTGCTCAATGCAGGTGTTTCTGTTAGACCTGCATGTCTATGATTCTCAGGGGAAACAGGTACGGGTAGTCCTCAACATACGACCACAATTAGGACAAGAATTTCTGTTGCTCAGCCAGGCGGTCATTAAGTGACCTTTTATGCCACCATTGTTAAGTGGATGGCTGAAGTTGTTCAGCGAATCATGTGGTCCTTAAGTAAATCTGACTTCCCCGTTGACCTTGCTAGTCAAATGTCAGCTGTGAAGGTTGCAAATGGTGACCGCAGGATCCTAGCTGCTGCCACCATTATAAAACCCATGCCATTTCCTCTGAAACTGTGAAATTCAGATCACAGTTACAAGATCTGAATTTGAATCTTGCAACTATGGAGATGCTGCAACGGTCATAAGTGTGAAGTTGCAAGTCACTTTTTTCAGTGCCATGGTTACAACGAATGGCGGTTATACGCAGGGGGTGAGCTTCAAAAATTGCAGCAACAGCTTCACTGCCCCATTGCTGGGTGGGCGTGGCCTAGTTGGCCTCCTGCACCATGGTGGGAGGCGGTGGCCTTTTTTGCCCTCCCCAGGCTCTGGAAGCTTTCCTCGAGCCTCCAGGAGGGCAAAACCTGCTCCCCCACCCCCCATTTTCCCCCCTCCCCGAGCCTCCACGTGGGCCCTGCACTTAGCTGGCAGGATGAACAGGTCACATGGAGGCTCCTGGGAAGGGAGGAGTGGGTGTGGCCAGCCTGTGGTGGCATTTGGGGGTTCACTGAACTGGGAAGAATCCTAGCTAGAGGATCGCCTGAACCTGTGCAAATCCCCAGCAGGTCACTCCTTGCTATACGAATGGTTGTAAGTTGAGGACTACCTATATGCAAATTAACTACCAATTTTCTAGCATATTATATCTGCATCATTGCTCTCCCGGAGCTGTTTGTTTACATATAATTGCTGAGCTCATGAAACCTCTTATGCAAAAGTTTAATTGCAAATACTTAGGGAATTTTCAATTTTTTAAAATAATAATAATAATAATAATACTGAGATTACCATATTGTGGTTCAGAACTCTTAGACAATTGGGACCCTTTTAAAATCCAAGTATTTTATCTACAATATGTTTTTTTTCTAAAAACTGTAAAAGGGAATCAAATAAAACAGCGGTCTGCCTTTTCATACATATCTTTGTGTTCTTGGGACTGACTCCAGGGAAGGGAAAGGCATGGAAGGAAAAAAAGATACCGAAAGACATCCTGGGGTGAACTACTCATAAACCTTGGCTGACGTCAGAAAAGCTGATGGGAGCCCTTACTGCGTGGATAAGGAGCCAGGATTGAAGGCTGGACAGGAAAGGGGGAAAAATATCCTAGAAAATTCAAGGGGAAACAACTTCCATATTTCCGCAGAGAAAACCAAATGGAAATGTTTATATAATCATGAAGACCTGTATCTACAGTTAGTCCTTAGCTTACGACCACAATTGGAAACAGAACTTCCCTTTCTAAGTAAGGCGTTTGTTAAGTGAGTCACTCTGAATTTTACGACATTATTCCTCATAGTTCTTAAGTGACCCACTGCATTTGTTACGTGAATCATGCAGTCATGAAGTGAATCCAGCTTCCCCCACTGACTTCCATTGCAGGAAGAGGGTTGGGAGGGTTACAAATGGCAATGGTCATATGACCCTGGGATGACGCCATGGTCGTAGGTGTGAGGAACGGTCACAAGTCACTCTTGTCAGTGCCTTTTTTCCAATGCCATTGTAACTTCGCTTGCTACACAAATGGTTGTAAGTTGAAAACTACCTGCATTTATTTTCTCTTTTATGGACACCATAAAAAACATTTGCTTGTGTTGAACAATTTGCCTCATTAGTCCCTTATACTCCCTTATGATTCTGCAAGCATCAATAGCAATAGCACTAGACTTATACACTGCTTCACAGTGCTTTTTACAGCCCTCTCTAAGCTGTTTACAGAGTCAGCCTCTTGCCCCCCAACAATCTGGGTCCTCATTTTACCCACTTCGAAAGGATGGAAGGCTGAGTCAACCTTGAGCCTGGTGAGATTCGATCTGCCAACTGTTGGCAGCCGGTGATCAGCAGAAATACTGTATTTTTTGGAGTATAAGACTCACCTTTCCCCCCACCCACCCACCAAAAGACTGTAGAAATGTTGGTGCGTCTTATACACCAAATACAGCCATTTGGGGGCTCCCAAGGCCCCGCCCCTGCATCCCATTTTTGTGAAAAACGTGTCATTTTTCACAAAAACGGAGGTGTTTTTGCCTTCCCCCAGCCACCAGCAGTACTCTGCAGGCTTCAACAGGGCTGGGGGGAAGGCAAAAATGCTCCCGCTTTTTGCCCATTTTTTGCAAAAATGGGGGCGTTTTTGCCTCCGCCACCAGCCCTGCTGAAGCCTGCAGAGTGTTCCTGGGGTCCAAGGAGGACAAAAACTTTTTTTTCTTACTTACCTCTTTGAAATCTTGGTGTGTCTTATACACCGGTGCATCTTATAATCCGAAAAATACAGTAGCCTGCAACCATCAACGATGGAAAAGCAACAGAACATATAAAAAGAAGCTTACCTCCCTCTTGCTAAATTTGGAGAAGGGTTGGAAATGAGGGGTGACAGCTGCAGGGCAAATTCTAGATATTTTTAGTCTTTTTTTTTAAAAAAAGAATCATATCAGCAATTAAAAAAAATGTATAACTTTAAGATGGGTGAATTTCAACTCTGTGAATTTTCCGGGTCCGCATGGCTAGGCCAGGAGTGTCCAATCTTGGCAACCTTAAGACTTGTGGACTTCAATTCCCAGAATCCAGCCCGATTTAAGATTGTATCCGATTTTAAGAAGAAATGCCTTTCAAAGGAGAAAAGCATTATGTCTGGTCCCTGTATACAAGGATTTCTACAAGGCAGAGAGGGGGCCAGGGCCGTATGCCAGTTATCAGCTACCTTCAGAGTCAGACATCAGTGAGGCAGATGAACGGCTGGAGCCTGTTCCCAGTGTGTGCATGTGCAGAGTTGCCAGACGAAGAGAACAGCTAAAGAACATGGGTCAACTTGGGAGTAAGGCCACAGATGGACAATGAATGGCCCCTCCCAGAGAATATAAAAGAGGAGCGAAAGGGGAGTGGAGTTTGCAGGAGACAATTACTTCACTTAATTGGTTCATGACTCTCCGAGGCTCCTTGCCGAGTTTTGCAGATATCGGTCTGTCAGCTCTCCAAGCCAGATAAGGTCTGTGAGTATAAATCCTCCCTTGAAAGACTTTGCTGGATGTGAATGAGCAGAATTCACAGGAAATTAATAAAGGGTTTTTTTTGGGTTGGGACCTCATGCTCTTGGGAAGCCTAGGTCAAAACCAGGACAGGGGTTGGAGAGAAAACTACGTGCACGAAAGCTCTCCCAATGCATCATGGTAGGAGAGCCAGAGGGACAATGGCTGCAAATGATATCATCAGCTCCACAGAAGCCCCCTTCTCCCTGTGTCGCAGGAACCCGGACAGAGCTTACGTACCTCCCTCTGTGCTCCCTGGGGACATCAAGCGATGACCCCCCAGTGTAGCAACTACAGGTAGTCTTTGACTTACAAGAGATCATTTAATGACTGTTCAAAGTTGCAACAGCACTGAAAAAAGTGACATTTTTCACACTTATGACCGATGCAGCGTCCCCATGGTCACATGATCAAAATTTGGCCGCTTGGCCACTGACTCTTATTTATGATGGTTGCAATGCTGCGGGGTCACAGGATCCCTTTTTGCAACCTTCTGACCAGCATAGTCAACGGGGCAGTCAGATTTGCTTCACAAACGTGTTACTCACTTAACGACCTCAGCCATTCACTTTTAACACCCGGGGCAAGAAAGGTTGTAAAATGGGGCAACACTCGCTTCACCATTGTCTCACTTAACCGCAAAAATTTCAGGGTCAATTGTGGTCGTAAGTCGAGAACTACCTGTACTGTGTTTTTTTGCCCGAACCGCCATGATGTCGGTTGCCAAAAGCAGCCGAACAGGAGCAAAATTTGTGGTGTCAGGGCCAAGCGATGGAAAGGCTGGGTGGTTTTGAAAATGGAGCCACGGGGGAAAGCATTCAGGGAGGCCATTCTCCACAACGTTCTCATGGAAGACTCCGTTGCACTACCGTGCCTCACGCCCGCTTCTTTTCCAGGGTGGGTCTCTGGGTAAGAGCTGGGAAGGCTTCCAGAAACCACCAGAAGCCGAGGGACTGGCCTGCCCGCTTTTATTTCTCAGGCTTGCTTTGAGGTCTGGAAGGCAAACAATCTGCTGAAGGCATCTATGTGGCAGTTTCTCAGGAAAACCCGTTTCCAGGAGAGCAGAGTTCCCTTCTGCCAATGCACCCATCTTACGACACAACAGGAGCCCTGTCGTTATTTCACCACCCATGTCTGCTCAGGAGAAGCCTCGGGAGACGGCAGGGGTTGGCTGAGGCCACTGAAAGAACCACACATTGGGTTATGACTTTTATTGGATTATTATTGTTTTTGTTATTATTATTATTTGATGATTATTATTGGGTTATGATGATTGTGACAATTGGGTTGTTGTTGTTATTATTATTACTGGTTAATCTTTGTTGAGATGCACAGCGTTTGGGGCTGGTTGGTAGCTCAACAGCTCGAGTCCTAACCAAGGACCTAGGAACTGTTAAGGTGACGTCGGAGGATATGAGCTGTCCCAAGTAGGATGGTTTTTTGTAGAGTCAGAATGTTCAAGTCCAATAGCAAGAGAGCCCTTTAGGTATTGCTCCAAGGGCTCCAATTACAATTATTGGAGCAATTATTATTACTGGTTAATCTTTGGTGAGATTCACAGCCTTTGGGGCTGGTTGGTAGCTCAACAGCTCAAGTCCTAACCAAGGACCTAGGCAAATACCATTGACTGGTGCTAATGGTTGATATGGGTTGCTGCCAGCGTCCTAGGTATCAATCAATTGTTGTTGTTATTGTTATTATACTTTATTCATTAAACATGAAACAGCCAACTGAATATTCAAAAATGCATCACAAGTACCACTGACTGGTGCTAATGGTTGATACGGTTTGCTGCCAGCGTCCTAGGTATCAACCAAGTACCTTCTTAAAATATAAGATGTTCTGAGTAGCGCAGTTTTTTGCAGTTCCGCTGGTGTTATTGCAAGAAGCTGCAATTTGTTGATGTATCTTGTAAAATTCTTGGACATGGTGCCAAGTGCTCCGATGACAATGGGTATCATTGTTACATGCTTCATCCACAGCTGTGTAGTTTCGATGGCCAGGTCGCGATATTTCATTATTTTTTCTAGTTCTTTTTCTTCGACTCTGGCATCACCAGGAACAGCGATATCAATAAACTGTACATTTCAGCCCTCTACAACCATGATATCTGGCATGTTGTGCTCCAAATGACGATCCATTTTTATTCAAAAGTCCCACAAGATCTTCACCTTCTCATTTTCAGTAACCTTTTCCACTTTATGTTCCTATGACTTTCTGGATTATTATTATTATTATTATTATTATTATTATTATTATTATTATTATTATTATTATTATTATTATATTGTATCACAGCGGCCAGTTGTTTCGCCGGATTTGGCATTGATTACTAGTCGGGCCCCACCCAGGGTCCTAGGCCGTCGTAACGTATTTTCGTAATATATGTGCAGATCCAAGCAGTGCAGCTTTTTGCATTTGACTGATGGTGATTTTGTCAAGTTTTAACTGTTTTAAATGTAATTCCAGTGCTTTTGGAATAGCACCCAGTGTGCCAATTACCACTGGAATTACCACTGCTGGTTTGTGCCATAATCGTTGAATTTCAATTTTTAAGTCCTGGTATTTCGCGACTTTTTCATGTTCCTTCTCCTCGACCCTGCTATCACCTGGTATTGCGATGTCTATGATTGTAACCTTATTTTTCTCAACCAGTGTGATGTCTGGTGTGTTATGCGCCAGTATTTTGTCTGTTTGTATACAAAAATCCCACAGGATCTTGACTTATTATTATTATTATTATTATTATTATTATTATTATTATTATTATTATTATTAGTAGTAGTAGTAGTAGTAGTAGTAGTAGTAGTAGTAGTAGTAGTAGTAGTAGTAGTAGTAGTAGTAGTAGTAGTAGTAGTAGTAGTAGTGTTATTCTTTGTTTTTAAAGAGGTGGGGCAAAAAAACCTTTTTACCTCACCTCAGGAAAACTGCACGGCTGGGCCTGTGAGGCTGAGCTGGCCGACGCCTCCGTTCCCGCTTCCGTGGGGCGCCGCAACTTTACCTCTTCTCACCTGTCCGAGATGCGGGCTGAAGGATGCACGCGGCGGGCGTCCGGCTGGGGAGGGAGCCGATCTTCGCCCTCTAGCGGACAAGCCGGGAAGAGCAGTTCGGCGGCGACCGAGGAGGACGCTCCAGCGGTTTCGCCTGCAACTTGGCTCGGCTCGTCCGAGCGGGGCCGTGGGGGGGGGGGGGCGACACCCCGCCTCCGCCTCCAACGCCCTCCCTCCCTCCCTCCCTGGTGTACCGAAGCGAGAGAGGCCCAGAAGTTGCGGAAGAAGGAAAGATTAAGAGATTGACAGAGTTGGAAGGGACCTGCCTTCTGTTGGGCTGCTAAAGCTTGGTAAGCATAAAGAATCGGCCGGGAAGGAGATCTTATTCGCGCACCAGACCTGCGGTGCTCAGCTTTTTCTCCCCGCAAGCCTCCGGGCTGCAGAGGCGGGGAGCCTGTTTCGTGATCGCCGTTGCGCAACAACCCTGCGCTTGCAACAGATGCGGCCAGACTCCGTCGGGTGCAGAAGCGGCTGGACGGAGGGATCGCAAGAGAAGGTAAGGGGGAAAGGGGGGGGAGAGCGACAAAGAGGGGAGAGAAGGAGAGAGGGAGAGAAACAGAGAGAGAGAGAGTGGGAGGCAGACAGAAAGAGAGAGCAAGAGAGAGAGAGTGGGAGGAGAGAATGTGAGGGAGACAAAGAAAGGGAGAGAGAGAAAGAGAGAGGGGGGAGAAAAAGAGGGAGGGAGGGAGGGAAAGAGGGGGAGAGAGAGAGAAAGAGGGGAGAGAGAAAGAGAGAGAGAGAGAGAGAAAGAGAGAGTGAGTGGGAGAGAGAGTGGGAGAGAAAGAGAAAGGGAGAGAGAGAAAGAGAGAGGGGGAGAGAAAGTGATAGGGAGAGAGAAAGAGGGAGGGAGGGAAAGAGAGAGGGGGTGAGAGAGGGAGAGGGAGAAAGAGAAAAAGAGAGGGGGAGAGAGAAAAAGAGGGAGAGGGAGGGAGGGAAAAAGAGAAAGAGAGAGGGAGAGGGAGAAAGAAAAAGAGAGGGGGGAGAGAGAGAGAGGGAGAGAAAGAGAGAGGAAAAGAGACAGGGAGGGATAGAGAGAGAGAGCAGTGACCTGTTTTGCCCTCTCTCCATCCGTGACTCTTAACCAACTTGGCTTGGTTACCTTCCGTGAGCTGGAGAGCACCAAACCTGGTCCAATTGGAACCGCTGGGTTTGCGAAGGGTGCAGAAGAACTTGAGAGAAACAAGCCTCCTTGGAGGTGGGGTGGGGCACAATCCCAGCCCTGGAACCCCCAAACCAAACTAGAAAAAGTCCTGGTGCCAACCAGAAAGTTGGCTGCCTAGCTGAGAAGTGTTGATTCTGCTACCTCTGGAGGGTGAGCTACCTAGCGAGTAATCCAAGGGTTGCCCTCCAAAACCACATAAAGTTAGATCCCGTTCAGGACTGCAAACTAGATTGAGAAGGCGTGAAAGTGCAAGAGTACAAAAACCACAACTTTTAACAGAGTCCTAAGGTTGCCCAGAAGATGGGTGCGCATCTCTTTTTAAAAAAAATAATTTTTACTACACAGTTTTTTTAAAAAACAAAAAAGAAACAACTTTAACAGTTTCCTTCTACAGTATACAACATTTCCATACGTGCATCTCTTAAGTCAACTTTCCCTTTCATCATCAAAGGATTGCTCCTGATAGAATAGAATAGGGTAGAGTAGAATGGAATGGAATTCTTTCATTGGCCAAGTGTGATTGGACACACAATGAATTTGTCTTTATTGCATAGGCTCTCAGTGTACATACAAAGACAAGATAAAAGACAAGATGATGAAAGCTTGACCTTCAGTAGGGCAACAGCAAGGGTACAACGGGGCTGAAAATCAGAATCCCCTGTTTCAAATAGTTCACATTGGCCTGTTTTAAACTTTTGGGAAGGCTTTTTATGGGATTAGGCACCACGTGGATCAACACAAAATATCCATCTGGTCCACTTTAAGACCTGTGGACTTCAACTCCCAGAGTTCTTCAGCCAACTTTGCTGGAAGTTGGAGTCCACAGATGTTAAAGTGGCCAAGGTTGGAGACTCCTGATTCTAGTTTGTCAATCTTTGCATCTTGTTCTCCATGTGGAAAGGATCCATTCAAGGCCACATAAATCTGTGGTATGGTTGCTTCAGTTCTGGTTTCGTGGGTGGACCATACCCAACATCAGGCCTGCAGCCATCTTTTCTTTTCGATCTTTGGCCTGCCACACTTTCTATTATTCTACTATGCCTTTTTCTATTGTGGGAAAATGGGAGGGGGGTTGTAAGGAGTCGCTTACTATGTAGCCATAACAAAATTCCTTCTAGAAAGCCAAGGTCATCCTTTGTCTTTGCACCTCTGCACCTGACTGGAACTGGATGGGTGGAATTGTCAGCATGGCAGTGGGAGATTGGACCATGTGATGGACTGGTGGGTGTTGGGGCAAGATGTTGAACTTTCAACTAGGTGGGGAAAACTGGGAAGCTTTCAGATTCAGGTTTTCCCAGATGTGCCAACATGACATCTCTAATAAAGTGGAACTTTGAGCAATACTTTGCCTTGGACTCTGATTTACTTTTGGATGCTATTTGGAATCCTGACATTCCAACCCAAGCTCTGGGATCCATAAATGATGGCTTGTTAGTTCGTGCATAGTGGTGAAACCAACTAACTGTGGCATGTTTTAGCAATGCATAGATAGACTCAGCATGGCTTCCTTGATGGAGGAGTCCCCCTTGGTGCTTAGGGTGCTTGTTGTAGGGAAACGGTTCAGTTTGGGGCTGAGATCTGATCTCAAAAATAGTGAGTAGTTTCACAGCAGATGGGTAATACTTAGAGTGAAGTCCACCCCGGGAAATAAAATTCTAAGTCAGAGAAAATAGTAAAAATGTATATCGAGATTCTCAATTTTCCAGGCCATGGTTGTCCCAAAGATGCTTTTCAAAAGGCAGGTGCACTTTCTTGGTTTTTTTCCTTGAAAATGTTTTACTTCTCATCCAAGAAGCTTCTTCAGTTCTGACCAGTTTCTTAGACGAGAAGCGAAATATTTTCAAGGAAAAAACCCCCAAGAAAGTCCAGTTGCCTTTTGAAAAGCATTTTTTGGATATTAATAATAGATAGTAACAGTAAGTATTAGTAATAGATAGCAATTGATTTTTCTTTATTTCTTCTTTTTTTCTGCATGTATTTATATCCTGCTTTTATTATTTTTGCAAATAATTCAAGGTGGTAAATACACACTACCTCCTCCTATTTTCTCCACAACAACAGCCCTGGAAGGTAACAGATAACAGAGTTGGAAGGGATCTTGTAGGTCATCTAGTCCAAACCCCTGCCCAGCAGGAGACCCTACACTACTTCTGACAAATAGCAGTCCAATCTCTTCTTGAAAGTTTCAAATGATGAAGCTTCCACAACTTCTGAAGGCAACTTCTGTTCCATGGGTTGATTGTTCTCACTGTCAGAAAATTCCTCCTTATTTCTAGGTTGAATCTCTCCTTGGTCAATTTCCATCCGTTATTCCTTGTCTTCAGGTGCTTTGGAAAATAAGTTGATCCCCTCCTCTTTGGAATATAGCTTCACCCCCTCCTCTCTGTGGCAGCCCCTCAAATATTGGAAGACTGCTATCCTGTCTCCCTGGTCCTTCTTTTCATTAAGCTACTATTCTTTTTATGTTTTAGCCTCCAGTCCCCTAATCATCTTGGTTGCTCTTCTTTTTTTCTAGAGTCTTAACGTCTTTTTTATAGTGTGAGCTGGGTTGAGGGAGAGTGAGGGGCCCAACGTCACCCAGCCGGCTTTCATGGCTAAGGCGGGACTTGAACTCCCTGCTCCCTGCTTTCCTACTAAGCCAAAGACTCTCCGTTATCTATCTCAATAGATAGTAATAGTAAGTCACGGGAAGCTACCTTCATTGTCTGGCCCAGAAGACCCCTGTTGTGATTTCCTTGACACCTTCATGGAATTCTCTTGTAGACTAGGCCTACTAGGCCAAAGACTCTCCGTTATCTATCTCAATAGATAGTAATAGTAAGTCACGGGAAGCTACCTTCATTGTCTGGCCCAGAAGACCCTTGTTGTGATTTCCTTGACACCTTCATGGAATTCTCTTGTAGACCTTTGGCTTTCTAGAATCCTCAAGAAGATGCTTATCTTGTTTACCTGCATTGCGTGCCCATAAATCTCCTTTCCCAAGAAGATTTCACTGACTTGGTTAGGCGTTGGTCCTGAGAACGTTTCTTTAAAAATCAGCCCATGTCCCAGAACTCCGTTCTCTTTGCTCCAGGGTTCAGATTAACACCTTTGCAATAAGATACCTTCAGAAGAGGGTGTTGCTTCTGTCCTTACAAACCCTTTATCTGTTTCATGGATCGTTATCTTCACTGTGTTCTCAACATCATCTTATCTTTTTCAAAATGTTTTTCCCCCCAAACGCCATCACTCTGCTAAACAACCAATTCCCACAATATAGTCATATTACCTACTAAGACTGTATTACTATTCTTCTTCTCTTCCTTCCTAGTACCTATCTCTTCCCACTTATGACTATAACCATGTTGCTTGTATCTTTACAATTTATATTGCTTTATTTGTTTCCTAGTATAATTTGATTGCTTATTTGTAACCTATGACTATCACTAAGTGTTATGATTCTTGATGAATGTGTTCTATTCTATTCTTCTTTATGTACACTGAGAGCTTATGCACCAAAGACAAAGTCCTTGTGTGTCCAATCACACTTGGCCAATCAAGAATTCTATTCTATTCTATATCTGTACAGAAGGTGCTACCGAAGCAGGGAAGCAATCACATTAGCAGCCCTCCAAGGATCACATCAGGCCACTGGCAGTTTCATTTAAGCCCAGAGGGAACACAATTATCATAGGTTGGGTTCCTACATTGCACAAAGCCATGGTTGGTTGATAGGGCTTATTGGATAAACCACAATTGGTTGGATAGTCATACAACGTGCAGTGCCCAAAACAAATCACATTATGGATTCATGTTGAACCTAAAGGTGCTTTTTCAAGAGTCAACTGGACTTTCTGGTTTTTCTTTGAAGACGTTTCGCTTCTCATCCAAGAAGCTTCTTTAGCTCTACAGAGGAAGAAGCTTCTTGGATGAGAAGCAAAACATCTTGTGGTTAATTCTATGAGATGTGGAGAAACAAAATCTGGTTTTGAATTGTATGAACAAGGATCCGGTGGAGAAATTCAGCTGCTCTACCCAGAGTTAATGCAACTGCTCTTGAATCTCTCTTGGCCTTTTCTTAATAAAGCATTAAAGACTGATTCCAGGATGAAGGTTCTTTGGAAAAATTGTAGAGTTTTGTAAAGTTTCCTGCAGAAACCTGTTAGTTCTTAGATGGGATTACCAGGGTGGGGACTGGAATGGGAAATAGGAAGAACATCTTGGAAGAAGGACCATTAAGCCACTTCTAAGATATGCAAAAAAAACCCAAACACATCCTTATCTGGATGAGAACTCATCTCAAAGGAATGTTCCTCTGCACCACAAACTCACCATGCATCGAACTGTGCTGGCACAGTGGTTAGAATGCAGTATTGCAGGCTAATTCAGCTCACTGCTCACTGCCAGGAGTTCGATCCTCACCGGCTCAAAGTTGACTGAGCCTTCCATCCTTCCAAGGTGGGTAAAATGAGGAGCCAAATTATCGGGAGCAATAGGCTGGCTCTGTAAACCGCTTAGAGAGGGCTGCAAAGCAATATGAAGCGGAATATAAGTGCTGTTGCTGTTTTCTCCATTGCAGACAAAACGATGGCTTTCTGTCGCCTTGCTGCCCCACTGCTATTGGCTGGGCTCTGCTGGGGATGGGACTTCCCCTTCAGGGATCCCACATTGTCTTGGGAGGAACGGGTGGATGATCTGGTGAACAGGCTGACCCCGGAGGAGATGATCCTGCAGGTACGAGAAGCCTCTTGAGTAGTTGTTGGGGTTGATGGTCAACGGGGCTTTGGAAGAAGCCAAGTCTGCTTGTCTTCATCTATCAAAACACATCAGAGGAGTGCCTGACCAGTGTTATCCATTCGACATATGGGCTTTCTACCCACAGATGGCGAGAGGCGGAGCTCTGGGCAATGGACCAGCCCCACCTATTGCCCATTTGGGCATAGGGCCTTACAACTGGAATACCGAATGTCTTCGTGGCGATGTAGAAGCACCAGGCTGGGCGACATCTTTTCCTCAAGCGCTTGGCTTGGCTGCCTCTTTCAGGTAGGAGTTTACCTATTAAGTCAATATGGGGATAGTCCTAGACTTATGGCCACAATGCAGGACAAAATTTCCATTTGTCAGCAAAGCAGTTGTTACGTGAGTTTTGCCCCAATTCTGTCTCTGGATTCACCCACTTAGAATCTTGGTGACCCGTTATTGCTAAATTTTGAGCAATCAGACCTACCAGCATGGACATCTTAAGAGTCCAGGGTTGCAATCTTGGCATCATTTTTGGAATGGAAGGGCCACAAGGATTCTCTACTCCAAAGACTCCAGAGGTTTCTTCAGAAGAAGAACAGATGTACAGCTTGTCAGGGTTCCAAGTAACACTCTCAACGCAAGAAGACTCCGAGACTTGAGGTTCCTCAAAGTTCCATTTTATTAGAGATGTCATATTGGCACATCTGGAAAAACAGGAATCTGAAAGCTTTCAGGTTTTCCCCCACCCAAGTGAAAGTCCAAGTCCCTGCCCAGCCCCCACATGTCCATCATATGATCCAATCAGGCACCATCCCAACTGGAGATGCCTCCCAGTCACGCCACTCCAGGTGCAGGGCAAGACATCCTTGACTCTCCGAGAAAGGAATGTTATTTGGACTATAAGTAATGATGAGGGTGTTATTCGGAAAATATTAGACTGGGCAGAGATGGATAGATTGACTTTAAAAATAAAAGACAAAGAAGACAATATTACTTGACATGGAATAGATTTTATGAATGGCTAGAGATAAGAGGTAGAAATTAGATGAAGAAAGATTAGTGCTATGTATGAATTAAAGATGAAGATAGTTTATAATTATAAATATGCTAATATAATTAACAGAACTATGAATAAGCTAATATAAAGGCGAAATTGAGCCAAAACGATTCTGTTATATTATCACTATTGTTATCAGTATATGTGTTAATATTTCATTTTGTTTTCTATTTGTTTTTCTTTTGTAAATGATATACCCTGACAATACACTGTATTCAAAATGTTTATGAAATTTAAAACAGGAAAAAAAAAGACAGACTAGCAAAGCATGCTTGTTTGGGGGTGACCTCATTTCATGGCAACACAGAATCCTTTTCTCTCCGACTCTCCTTATGTCTTCGAACAGCCCTCAACTCATCTTCGAAGTGGCCAACGCTACGGCCACTGAGGTTCGCGCCAAGCACAACTATTTTGACTCCAAGGGCTACTACAAAGACCATACCGGCTTAAGCTGCTTCAGCCCAGTCTTGAACATCATGCGGCATCCACTCTGGGGCAGGAACCAGGTATCACAGATTTAGGAACAGGGACGGGGAGGGTGAGGATCAGTGGTGGGATTCAATTTTTTTTGCTACCGGTTCGGTAGGCATGGCATGGCTTGGTTTGCATGGCTTGGTGGGCATGGCAGGGGAAGGATACTGCAAAATCTCCATACCCTCCCCATTCCAGGGGAAAGATACTGCAAAATCTGCACTTCAGGGGAAGGATACTGCAAAATCCCCATTTCCTCCCAATCAGCTGAGACTCGGAAGGCAGAGAATAGATGGAGGTGGGGCCAGCCAGAGGTGGTATTTCCCGGTTCTCTGAACTACTCAAAATGTCCGCTACCGGTTCTCTAGAACTGGTCAGAACCTACTGAATAGCCCCTCTGGTGAGGATTGAGGTCCATCAGACCTGGAAAATCAGGGAAAACATGTCAGAGACTGTTATTGTCACAATAGTCTCCTGAAATGCAACTATTGTAAAGTTGTGAAGAACAATAGCTGATTCTTGAATCTCAAGATGAAGATCTCCTTGTTACCTTTTGGGAGAGGTTCTGTGGTATCTGAAGCAGAACATCTAGATTCAGTCACCATTTTGACTGAAGTCTCAAGTTTTCTTTTTGCACTACGTGTTCAGGATGAACAGTGATATATATGTATGTATGTATGTATGTATGTATGTATGTATGTATGTATGTATGTATTTGTGTTACAACCCCTGGTATGCCTTATTTATTTATCAGTACAAATACAACATATATATATATATATATATATATATATATATATATATATATATATATATATATATATATATATATATATATATATATATATATATATATATATATATATATATATATATAT
This sequence comes from Natrix helvetica, assembly GCF_964273705.1. NCBI lineage: Eukaryota > Metazoa > Chordata > Lepidosauria > Squamata > Natricidae > Natrix > Natrix helvetica. Next base: position 19,069,437 of record NC_138560.1, read on the forward strand.
ATATATATATATATATATATATATATATGTTATATTGTACTGATAAATAAATAAAGGGAGACTAGTATAGATCTATTTCGAGCTAATTAGCTCTCATCAGCTAGCCATACCCTATATATGTGTGTGTGTATGTGTGTGTGCGCGTGTGTGTGTGTGTGTGTATGTATCTGTATGGGTGAACATGTGTGTGTGTGTGTAACAACACACACATATACACATGTTATATACATATGCATGCATGCATGCATGCATGCATGTATGTATGTTTGTATGTATATGGAATGTATATAGAATTTAATTTTTAAAGCGTACCACTGTGCTCAAAGTAAAACAATGACAATAAAGGTTACCTTATCTTACCTTAACAGGGATTACACTAAAGGTTACAAATATTCTTGGCCATAAGAGTCACCTGAGCTGAAAAAGGAGCTTCTAAAATTAGGTTAAAGCAAATCTTGAGATCGTTTGACCTGTAGAAATTTAAGAAAGACCCTTCTAGCATCTTACTGAAAACCCACCTCTTCCAACTATCTGGCCTGGCTCAACCGTAATTTTCTCGTACTCCTCCTGACTGTCTGTTTTTTAACATTTTGAATTTGGATTGTACATGGGGTTTTGTAATTAGGGTATTTTAATGGTTTTTAATTGTCTATGTATTGTATCTGTTAACCTCCTCCGAACATGTGTGTCTTTGTACTTATGTATGTCATGGATTTATGTAAATGTTATATGTTTTTTACTCCATTGTACGCCGCCCCGAGTCCTTTTCGGAAAGGGAGCGGCTAATAAATTTAAATTATTATTATTATTATTATTACTCTCAGAAATGGGATAACCAGAAGTAGAAATGAGTGACTGGATGATCAAGGGCTTTTGATCCTGGATATCAGCTTTAATCATGCAGGCTTAAGGCTGATAATATTCTGCACATCATTTTAGATTGTGGGTTTAAGGTTACAGTATTAATATCTTAAGAGTGGTTCAGTGGCTAAGATGCTGAGCTTGTCAATCGAAAGGTCAGCAGTTCGAATCCCTAGCACCATGTAACAGGGTGAGCTCCCGTTACTTGTCCCAGCTTCTGCCAACCTAGCAATTCGAAAGCACGTAAAAAATGCAAGTAGAAAAATAGGAACCAATTTGGTGGGAAGGTAACAGCATTTTGTGCGTCTTTGGTGTTTAGTCATGCCGGCCACATGACCATGGAGACGTCTTCAGATAGCGCTGGCTCTTCGGCTTTGAAACGGAGATGAGCACTGCCCCCTAGAGTCAGAAACAACTAGCACATATGTACGAGGGGAACCTTTACCTTTACCTATTAATATCTTGCTATAATTATACACCTATTATTTAAGAATCTCATTGCTTTTGGCACTTCTTCTTTGTAATTCTTTTCATTTCTCTGCCAGATTGGTCTCATTTTACACTTGTCATTAACTGGAATAAAAGCCTGGTGGGGGTAGAACAGGGTTGAGCTGACTAGCTTGCTTCTTTCCCTGCTCTTAGGAGACTTATGGGGAGGACCCGTTCTTGACCACCCAGCTGGGAGTTGCATTTGTGAAGGGACTTCAGGGTGACCATCCCCGTTACGTCAAAGCCAATGCCGGCTGCAAGCATTTTGATGTCCATGGGGGGCCTGAGAATATCCCTGTCTCCCGATTTCTCTTTGACGCCAAGGTCAGTGAAAGAGGACCAGAGATGGAGGTTCTGTTCAGGTGGATTTCGGAGTTGGACACCTTCTTCCTTCCACTTTCTCTAGCTGATTTATTTTCATCCCAACCACCTAGTTTCTTGCAACCCTCGAAGCAAGAACAGCACAATAGACTTTATTTACTAGCTGATAACTCGGTGTTGCCCAGGTATTTATTTATAGGGGGGAAATGTCCGGACCAAACGTAATTTCTAATGTTGTATTTTCCCCCCTTACCAGAGGGAGCCCCCTTGTGGAGTACTGTGAAGCCATTACCATGGCAACTTCACTGTGCTGTACAGTAGAAGCCATTTTATGGCAGTATAGTAGGAGCCATTTTAATGCACAACTGGCTGTATCTTAACAGAACACACATCCCGAGGAGTGTTAGGGGTGTCTTTCCCCCCCTCCCTAGTATTTGTTTCCAGAAGGTAAGTAATCTGTGTACCAAGTTTGGTTGAAATTGCTCGAGGTGTTCCAGAGTTATGCTGAAACACACACACACACACAGACAGACAGATAGAGATATGAAGATAGATAGATAGATGATAGATAGATAGATAGATAGATAGATAGATAGATGATAGATAGATAGATAGATAGATAGATAGATAGATAGATAGATAGATAGATGATAGATAGATAGATGATAGATAGATAGATAGATGATAGATAGATAGATAGATAGATAGATAGATAGATAGATAGATAGATGATAGATAGATAGATAGATAGATAGATAGATAGATGATAGATAGATAGATAGATAGATAGATAGATGATAGATAGATAGATAGATAGATAGATAGATAGATAGATGATAAATAGATAGATAGATGATAGATAGATAGATGATAGAGATGATAGAGATAGAGATAGAGACAGAGACAGATAGTTATAGGTATAGATATAGATATAGATTTAAAGATTTAATATAGCATATGGCATCTCCAGGGGCCATGCAATCACAGATATACAACACTAATGAAACACACTATAGATACAAACACAAATACAATAGATGAGCATGGCTGGCTGGGGAATTCTGGGAGTTGAAGTCCACAAGTCTTAAAGTTCCCAAGTTTGGACACCCCTGCCTTACAGGATGGTTATGAATGTAAGGTATTTACAAACAGCCCTTAATTTAAGACTGTAATGGAGCCTGCTCATTGCGGCTGTAAACCATGATATTTGTAATGCAAGCTACCCATCTGACTGACCCAATTTTATGACCTTTCTTGTGGTAGTCATTAAGCAAAGACCACGGTTGTAAAGTGAATGCCGGAATTGCGAAATGAACCAATTGTTTGATATGGGCTGGTTTTGCTGAAAGCCAGCAGGAAATGCCGGTTTTGGCAAAAGCGTAGAAAAATGCAGTCATGTTCTGTTGTTTTGTTTTGTTTATTGGATTTATATGCCGCCCTTCTCCTAAAGGACTCAGGGCGGCATACAACATTAAAAAAAAACACACATTTTACAGGATACAGGATGCTGCAAATGACCGTGAATGCGAGCTGATTGTCGAGCAGCTGATACCTGATTGTGAGGGAGGGGGGGTGCAGCTGTTGGAACCAGGTTGTAAATATCCCGGGGGGGGGGAGGGCCATCAGTTTTATGAGCTTTCTGACAGTGGTCGTATGCCACCAGTCATAAGCTGAGGACTGCCTATAATAAAAGGACAGAAGACAGAAGTGACTTGGGGGGAGTTTCACAAGCCGGGCAACACCCTGAGAACATGGTGGTGTGTTTTGTGACAGGTGGAGGAACGTGATTGGCGCATGACTTTCCTGCCTCAGTTTGAAGCCTGCGTACGGGCTGGGACCTTCAGCTTCATGTGCAGCTACAACAGGTATTATTTTATTTTATTATTTTATTTTATTATTTTATTTTATATTTTTATCGTTTTTATTTTATTTATGTTTTGGTTGATTTTATTTTATTTGTTTTATTATTTTATTTTATTTGTTTTATTGTTGTCATGCCTCACTTTGAAGCCTGTGTATGGGCTGGGACCTTTAGCTTTATGTGCAGCTATAGCAGGTATTATTTTATTTTATTATTATTATTTTTGCATTGTATTGTATTATCATTTTATATTTTTTTGTTTTTATTTTATTTTATTTGTTTGATTATTTTATTTTATTTGTTTTATTTTATGTATATCCTGCCCGTATTAGTTTTGCAAATAACTTGAGGCAGCAGACATATCCAACAAATCTTCCTCCTCCTCTTTTACTCACAACAACCCTGTGGGATGAGTTGGACTGAGAGAGAGTGGTTCAAAGTCACCCAGTTGGCTTTCATGACTAAGGCGGGACTAGAACTCACAGTCTCCTAGATTGGCCCAAAGTCACCCAATTGCCTTTCATGATTATAGTGGGACTAGAACTCACAGTCTCCTAGTGATTGGCCCAAAGTCACCCAGCTGGCTTTCATGATTATAGTGGGACTAGAACTCACAGTCTCCTAGTGATTGGCCCAGTCACCCAGCTGGCTTTCATGACTAAGGCGTGACTAGAACTCACAGTCTCCTAGTGATTGGCCCAAAGTCACCCAGTTGCCTTTCATGATTATAGTGGGACTAGAACTCACAGTCTCCTAGTGATTGGCCCAAAGTCACCAGTTGCCTTTCATGATTATAGTGGGACTAGAACTCACAGTCTCCTAGTGATTGGCCCAAAGTCACCAGTTGCCTTTCATGATTATAGTGGGACTATAACTCACAGTCTCCTATTGGCCCAGTTGCCTTTCATGATTATAGTGGGACTAGAAGTCACAGTTTCCTAGTGATTGGCCCAAAGTCACCCAGTTGCCTTTCATGATTATAGTGGGACTAGAACTCCCTGCCTCCTGCTTTTTTTCCTGGTGCCTGAACCCCCAGACCAAGCGGGCTCTTGTCGGATCAGGAAGACCGGAAGCGATGAAGTCATGCTTGTAAATCTGCTAACCATCCTTGTTTCGTCTGGCAGGATTAATGGAATCCCAGCCTGCGCTAACAAGAAACTGCTGACAGACATCCTGCGTGATGAATGGGGCTTCCAGGGTTATGTAGTAAGCGACGAAGGGGCTGTGGAGCTGATCATGGCTGGGCACCAGTACACGCACAGTTTCCTGGAGACTGCCATTGGTGAGTGTTGGGAAGCCCTCTCTTCTCGCCTCCATGCTGGAAGCCTTTTGCAGCCTAGCTTCAGTTGCAGATTGAGTTCCGAGAGTCTCCATGCTCGGAGGCTAAACTTCTGGCCTGGAACTCAGATTTGCTTCTATCTGTCCTTACTCTCACCATCCAAGCACTATTTTCTCTCCCACACCCACCAGGAACTCCTTGTCTGGAATTAGCACATATAAAGGCAAAGAAGGTTGAACGTGGTGGCTCAGTGGCTAAGACACTGAGCTTCTTGATCAGAAAGGTCGGCAGTTCGGTGGTTCAAATCCCTAGTGCTGCCTAACGGAGTGAGCTCCCGTGACTTGTCCCAGCTTCTGCCAACCTAGCACTTCGAAAGCACGTAAAAAATGCCAGTAGAAAAATAGGAACCACCTTTGGTGGGAAGGTAAGAATGTTCCATGCACCTTACGGTGTTTAGCCATGCCGGCCACGACCACGGAGACGTCTTCAGACAGCGCTGGCTCTTCGGCTTTGAAACGGAGATGAGCACCGCCCCCTAGAGTTGGGAACAACTAGCACATATGTTCAAGGGGAACCTTTACCTTTGCCTTAAAGGTAAAGGTAAAGGTTTCCTCTATCTACTGGTGCCTGACTCTAGATCAGGGGTGTCCAAACTTGGCAACTTTAAGACTGTGGACTTCAACTCCCAGAATTCCCCAGCCAGCTCTGCTGGCTGGGGAATTCTGGGAGTTGAAGTCCACAAGTCTTAAAGTTGCCAAGTTTGGACACCCCTGCTCTAGATGATGGTACTCATCTGCAGTTTTTAGCTGAGGGAGCAAGTGTTGTCTGAAGACAGTTCCATGGTCATGTGGCCAGCATGACTATATGCCAAGGCACGCACAAAACTGTTGCCTTCCCACCGAAGTGGTTCCTATTTATCTACTTACATTTGCATGCTTTCGAACTGCTCGGATGGCAGGAGCCGGGGCAAGTAACGGGGGCTCACCCCATCACACAGTGCTCAGGGCTTGAACCCAGGTTCTTAGCTTTCCAATTGACAAACTTTGCCTCTTTAATGTCTGAGCCCCCCACCCCACCCCCAAATTGGCACATATGCTGTACATCCAGAATGAAATTACAAATATTATCCTAGGCATTGTCGCGTTAATGTTAGCAGTGAGAAATGGAAATCCAAAGGGCTGTAATATGAACACCGGTAGTTGAAGGTGCTAGGGAAGAACAACTCCAAAACCTGGAATTGGAGGGCAACAGCAAAGATTATCCTGTCCTCTATAACATAAGGTGGTGGCACAGTGCTTAGGATGCAGGACTGCAGGCAAATTCTTACCGTCTCAAGGTTGACTCAGCCTCCCATCCTTCCGAAGTGGGTAAAAATGAGGACCCAGATTGTTGGGCAATAGGCTGACTTTGTAAACCACTTAGAGAGAGCTGTAAAAGCACTGTGAAGCACTATATAAGTCTAAGTGCAATTGCTTTTTATCCCCTCCTTTCCTTGGTCCTGGTGGTGCAGTGCTTAGAATGCAGTGTTGCAGGCAAACTCTGCCCGCAGCCCGGAGTTCGATCCTGACTGGCTCAAGGTTGACTCAGCCTTCCATCCTTCCAAGGTTGGTAAAATGAGGACCCAGATTGTTGAGGGCAAGATGCTGACTCTGTAAACCGCTTAGAGAGGACTGGAAAGCCCTGTGAAGCAGTATATAAGTCTACCTGCTGTTGCTATTCACTTGCTAAGAGTGGCACACTCAAACACAGCAGACAAACCATGGCTTGCAGATAAATATGAATTGGAGCCAATGTTTCATTGATTATTATTTTTTTGGACTAACGGTGCTATCCTTCTTTCTCCCTGCAGTGGCTGTGAATGCTGGATGTAATCTAGAGCTTTCTTATGGGATGAAGAATAATGTTTACATGTACATAGCCGAAGCCCTTAGCAAGGGCAACATTTCTCTGGAAGTAAGTGGTCCATCTCCTTGCAGTAGAAGAAAGTGCCACCAATTCCAGAGCAGGCAGCAGACGGGATGTGTCTCTTTTCCAAATGAATATTGTGGTCCGCCAGTGGCCAGTGGAGCTGGCAGCAGAGTCGGACAATGGGGAGGTTGGGGAGGAACATGGGCCAGTCCTGGGGGCTGAGGAAAGTTCAGACGAGGGCTCTACATCGGAGGCAGAGATGGAGTTAGACAGCAGTGAGGCAGAGGGACAGCTGGAGCTTGTTCCCAGTGTGTGCATGCGCAGAGATGCCAGAAAACAAGAACAACTAAGAAAGCAGGGTCAACTTAAGAGTAAAGCCACACCTTGGAGGCAGAGGTGGATTGCTAAAAATTTTTACTACCGGTTTCACTTCTACATGCGCAGAAGTGTCCAGGCAGGTGGGCGGAGCCTCCTGCCACCACTACTACTGGTTCAGCTGATCCAAGCCGAACCGGAAGCAACCCACCTCTGCTTAGAAGTGATTGGCCCCTCCCATAGGAAACAAAAGAGGAACAAACGGGGAGTGGGCTTTTGCAGGAAACAATTTCTTCATTCGGTCCAGAAAGTTCTGTTTGTGGTTATAAGAGACACTGTGTATAGTTTTGCCTTGTCCTGTGTTTGGAAACTAGTTATCTGGCAGCACTCCAAATGAGATAAGGCGCGTGTGGATAAACATTCCTCTGAAAGACTGTTTGCTAAAGCCTTGCTGATTGTGAATGAAAGGAATTCACAGTCGTGTAAATAAAAGAGGTTTTGCAGGGACCAAGACTTTGCTTCTTGCTTTCTAAGGAAGCCTAGGTCATAACAATGAGGGAAGAAAAATGGGAGATCCAGGGCTCTTCCAAATGTTACTAAACTACAACTTCCAGCATCCATTGCAATTAATTATTACTAAATGGGATTGCTGGGAGTTGTAGTTCAGTAAGAAGGATAGGGCTCTGAGGAGTATCCTAAGTCGGATTCCACAATGAAGGACTTATATTGCAAAGGAGGGAGGTTTTGATTTAATGTGAGTAAAATATCAGGTGTTTGAGCATCGTGGAAAGAGCTAGACTCATCTTCAATTGGAACATTATCAACAGAAGTTAGATGGGCAGTTTTTCAGGAATGTTATAGAGGACAAGATAATCTTTGCTGTTGCCCTCCAACTCCATATCTTGGAGCTGTTATTCCCTAGCAGCATTCACACAACACCCTCAACTGTAAACCCTGGAACTGCTAAGTAGTCATTACTTCATGACTGCCTAACAAACAGCCATTATGAGCCGTGGTGGCGCAGTGGTTAGAATGCAGTATTTCTGGCTGACTCTGCCCACTGCCAGGAGTTCGATTCTCACTGGCTCAAGGTTGACTCAGCCTTCCATCCTTCCAAGGTGGGTAAAATAACGACCCAAATTGTTAATGACAATATGCTGATGTTGTAAACCGCTTAGAAAGGGCAGCAAAGCATTATGAAGCAGTGGTAACGGTGAAGTAGCCTACAATAATGCAGTACGTAAAGGCTTTTACCCTTTTTAAAGAGACCACAGGGATCGAATATTTGGATAATATAAAAAGCACATGGCCAGGTGTAGGCAAAACTCTGGGAAAAGCACAAAAAAGGGTCAAAAAAAGACAGGCAGACAAGAAATGAGCTATCCAAAAGGTGTTTAAAGTAGGCAATAAGGTATATTTGTCCTCAAAATATTTGAACCTAAAAAGGGCTTGTAAGAAACTAGATCCTAAATATATAGATCCTTTTGCTATCATAGGAGTTATCAACCCAGATGATGACCAGATGATGAAAAGAGGGCTGTGAAAGTATCTACAGACCCCTCACATCCTGGACATAAATTGTTTCGACTCCTACCCTCAAAACGATGTTATAGGGCACTGCACACCAGAACAACTAGACACAAGGACAGCTTTTTCCCCAAATGCCTTCACTCTGCTAAATAACTAATTCCCACAACACTGTCAAACTAGTTACTAAGACTGTATTACTATTCTTCTTCTCATCCTTCCTAGTACCTATCTCTCCCCACTTATAACTATAACCATGCTGCTTGTATCTTTACAATTTATATTGTTTTATTTGTTTCTTGGTATGATTTGATTGCTTATTAGTAATCTATGACTATCACTAAGTATTGCATCTTATGATTCTTGGTGAATGTATTCTATTTTATTTTTCTTTTATGCACACAGAGAGCTTATGCACCAAAGACAAATTCCTTGTGTGTCCAATCACACTTGGCCAATAAAGAATTCTGTTCTATTCTGTTCTATTCTATTCTATTCTGGTAAAATTGCAATTGCCAAGGGGTTTTAAAAGGATACACCCAGTGTCCCATTGTAGTTTATTGAAGACAACACTGCTTCTCCCTACTTCCTGCAGGTGATCCGGGATCGTGTCCGTCCCCTTTTCCTCACTCGTCTACGCCTGGGAGAATTTGACCCACCAGCCATGAACCCCTACAATGCACTGGGGGCTGAGGTTATACAGTCAGAAGCCCACCGCAGTCTGGCCCTCAAAGCCGCCCTCCAGAGCCTTGTTTTGCTGAAAAACCGGAACGAAATGCTGCCTTTTAAGGAGGAATATCTGTTGCGCAAGACCATTGCGGTAAGTGTTCACCGAGGAACACTTGCAAAATTAGCCTGTTCCTGATAAGTTTGCACTAATGATGGACGTTCCTGGGACGTATTCATGGGGAGATTGACACATCTATGAACATGACTGAGCAAACATTGTCCAGTTTGACTTCTGGGAGTTTCACAACAGATCAGCAACACCATTTGGCTCCCAGGACTTCATTCCTACGGTTCTAAGTTGCTTCTCTCCTTGAGAACTTATACTTTTTAATGGGAGAGGGAGGACAGGAGGGAGGGCGAGTGGGCGGAAGGGAGGAAGGAAGGAAGGAAGTTTTTGAGGTCCTACTGAGGTTCCAAACTGGCCAAGTATTGGGCTGCTTGTTCAAACAGTGGGTGCTATGACTGAGAAGTCCTGCTTTCTAGGTGACATTGTTTGAAGGCTCCTGTAGCAGCATCACCCTACTGGGAAGGAGCAGAGACCACGAGAAACAATGGTCCTAGGGCAAAAAGGGACACTGTAACTAGCATAGGTTATACTGATTCACAAAATCAAAACATAAACAAAATACTGTGGATTTTAGTTCATAAAATGGGGACAAAGTCAGTCCCAGAAACCTTGATGGCCACTAACTTCCTCTTCCTCTGAGAGGCAGAAGCTCCTCTACTTTCCCTTATTCTTTCTGTGCAGGTGGTCGGACCCTTTGCAGACAATGCTGAGCTCCTCTTTGGGGATTATGCACCAGTCCCTGAACCCCAATACATTTATACACCCAGGTAGGACCAGCAATCTTCTCTGCCCCCTCCCAAACAGATTGTGATTGGGGCTGATGGAGTTAAAGCTGAGCTCTAGATCTAAATGTCTTCTCAGCTTTTCTACAGTATAGTACTACTACTACTACTACTACTACTATTATTATTTTGTTTATTAAATTGTTGTGCTGCTCCATCTCACTGCCAAGTGAGAGCGATATTAGTGTCCCCTTGGTTGGGGCTCTTCCTTCTGTTCCTCAAGGTTATTCCTTCTTCCCATTACACTCAACTATGAAGCCAACTGCAGTTCAGCCACTACTGTGGGTATCCTGCTGGTTGTAGGTACTTCAAATGTACCTATAATATGGTGGGAGGTATGAAGGACATTCCCAGGGTTGGTTAACAGATGAACAGAGTTGGAAGGGACCTTGTAGGTCATCTAGTCCAACCCCCACCTAAGCAGGAGACCCTACACCCGTGATGGCGAACCTATGGCATACGCACCACAGGTGGCATGTGAAGCCATCTCTGAGGACACATGTTGCCCTATGTCAACTCCAGCGCTGAATTTTGGCCTTCTGGCAGGTGGGGAGAGCTGTTTTGCCCTCCCCAAGCTTCTGAAAAGCCTCCGGAGCCCGTGTATGGTGAAAAACAGGAAAGAAACTTCCGGTAGGCCCGTTGGGCTGTTTTTTGCCCTCCCCAGGCTTCAGGACGCTTTCCTAAAGCCTGAAGAGGGCGGAAAACAGCCCAACGGGCCTACTAGAAGTCCGGAGGCTTCAGTGAGGCCTGCGCGCATGCACAGGAGGGGAGCAGGAGGTTGTGCGCGCATGCGCTGGGGGAGGGAGGGCTTTGCATTATGGGTGTGGGCATGCACACGGGCACTATTGCGCCCGCGCCCTTTTAGCACCTGAGCAGAAAAAGGGTTGCCGTCACTGCCCTACACCATTTCTGACAAAAAAAATATGGCGATCTGGTTGATCCAGTTTCACCACTCGAGGCTCTGAAAAGGAGATGCTTCTGGTGTTTGTGACTTCTGAGAGGTTCTTGTCTCTGGCTGATGCAGGAGGGGCTTAGCAGCTATCTCAGCCAATGTCACCTGTGCCCTTGGATGTGAGCGTCCGAGATGTCTCAAGTATAATCCCGAAGATGTGAAAGCTGCAGTCGAAGGAGCAGACATTGTGGTTGTGTGCCTTGGGACAGGTAAGAGCTGTGCCTAAAAATGCAGGGCTTCTGCCAGCCCTTCCAAGAGGTGTAAGGTTATAGTAACAGGATCTTGTGAGCCTGAAAGCATTTCTTCCTTTCCCTTGGCTTGACTTTCCAGAGAATTGGGGAGTGTCCCTGTTCTGACCTAGGCTTCCCTAAAAAGCACAAAGCAGATTCCTGGTCCCTACAAAACCCCTTTTATTAAATTAATGTGAATTCCTCTCATTTACATTCAGCAAAAGCCTGGTAAACAGTCTTTCAAAGGTGAATTTATGACCACAGACCTTAACTAGCTTGGAAAGCTGCCATGATGTAAATATTTTCCAAATGCAATACTCTGCAAGGAAAGACTTGGCACAGAGTCTCTGAGATTCACAGACAGATCTTCACACTCCTGAAACAAACAAACAGATTGTTTCCTGCAAAAGCCCACTCCTCTTTTGCTCCTCTCTTATTTCCTATAGGAAGGGCCAATCACCTTCCACCTGTGGCTCTACTCCCAAGTTGACCCTGATTTCTGAGCTGTTCTTTTCTTCTGGCAGCACTGCGCATGCGCACACTGGGAACAGGCTCCAGCTGTTCCTCTGCCTCACTGCTGTCTAGTTTCAAAGGCAGCTGAGAACTGCCAGATGGCCTTGGCCCCATCTTGGTCCCCAGCCACCGTGCCACGGCCCAGTACCAGCCCATGGCCTGTTCGAAACTGGGCCACGAGAGAGATGGGAAAGCGTATGTGCATGAAGCTCCACTCGCATGGGCGGAGAGCACACCCTCATGTGCCTGCCACTCACACAACCCCATACATCCCAGGCCGGATCGCCAAGCTGGAAAAGTTGGGGACCTCTGTCTTAAAAGACTGAAGAACTGAAGAACTTCTTAGATGAGAAGCACAACGTTTTGAAAGAGAGAAAAAACACAAGAAAGTCCAGTTGTCTTTTGGAAAAGAACCTTTGGGACTACCATGACCTGGATGGTTGAGAATCTCCATAGATAACAGGGAAAAAGTCTTTTCCCCCCCTCCCACCTTCCCAGAAAAAATTCCCACCCATAGAGATTGGATAGCTCTGGAATGTCAGAGCAGCCAAGGGGCCCTTTTCACACACTCTCTGTTCCTTCCCCTCAGGAATTGAAATGGAGTCCGAATCCAATGACCGCAAGAACTTGTCTTTGCCCGGACATCAACTAGACCTTCTGCAGTCATCTGTGGCCTGGGGTGAGTTTGTCTGTCTCTTTCCCCAGAGGAAGACTCTCAAGAAGCCTGGAGATGTCCTAGTGACATCACTAAAAGAGATGGGGCCAGCATTTTGGCCTTCTTGGACCACATTTTGGGGCCCAGTTGAATTATCATGGCCCAACTGGGCGGTAGCATCTAGTGGAGCTTGGCTGATCTTAAAAAGCTAAGCAGGGTCAGACCAGGTTAGTTTTTGGGTGGGCAACCCAACACAGATTCTAGAGTTGTAGGGTAGAATGTGAAGCTGAACCATCTGGCAGTTGCCTACTATAAGGAAACTACATAACTACTGTCCCTGTAGTTAGTAGGATTTGAGCTTCACTCAACCAGTATTATAAACTTTTTAATGTTGATAATAATTGTTGCTTTAGAAAAAGCATTGCATGATTCCTATTTTATATCTCCTGGGTCCGATAAATGCAGAAATTTACATCATAATGATTGGGGGTTTACTCTCAGATATTAGCTGCATGGTCTTGGGATCATGAAAAGGCAAGGCTTTTTTTTACTGTATTATTGTATATTGTTATGTATGTTCTGTGTTTTGTTGTGTCTTATTGTGTTTTTTTCTTTGCTGTGTCTTCCCTATTGTTTTTAGAGATCAAAACATTTAATAAAAAGTATTTATTAAAAAAAAACAAATCAAATACAGAAAAGGCAAGGCTAGAGGCATCCTTTGGACTCAGTTACCTGTCTCTGCTACTACCCTGTTTCCCTAAAAATAAGACCTCCCCGGATAATAAGCCCAATCGGGCTTTTGAGCGCATGTGCTAAAATAAGCCCTCTCCCGAAATTAAGCCCTCCCTGAAAATATTTAAATGCATGCGCAGCCAGTCGCCACCGTTTCCTCTGGTTGCTTGCCATGCAAACAACACGAGGTGAGGAGGCAGGGGTGGGGGGAAGGGAGGGGGGAAACATGCCCCATACACCCCACATGCCTTTACGTACTGGCTGCTCCCGCCCCTTCTATCCCACTAATGGTCCCAGCAAACAGAGTGGCAGGCCCAGCCACGCCCAACACAGCAGCAGCCATGAGGTGACCACCCTCGCCACCTCCCGCACCTCAAAAATAATAAGACCTCCCCAAAAATAAGACCAAGCGCTTATTTGGGGGGGGGGGTCAAGAGAAAATAAGACCCTCATTTACTTTCGGGGAAACATGGGAGCGACCCATGGATTTTATTCATGAAAGTATGTCCTCTGCTCACCTGACCTTGCTGGTGATAGGCAGCATCAGCAGCCTTTGGCTCTCCCTCTGCATGATGGCTGGGGCTGAGGGGTAGAGTAGTCCACATATCTGGAGAACATCGCCTAGGAGGGATGCACAGATCGCAACTTTTCCTCCACATGAGCTGGGCGAGACCTTTCATTTCAGCCACCGGCCGTCCTGTGATTCTGCTCCTGTTCAACGCCGGCCCCCTGGATATCAGCTGGGCCAAGGAACAAGATGGCGTGGGGGCAATCGTGGCTTGTTTCTTTCCCGCTGAGACCACAGGGCTGGCTGTGGCCAAGATGTTGGTGGGCGCTGAAGGAGCAAATCCTGCCGGCAGGCTGCCAGCTACGTGGCCAGCAGGAATGGACCAGGTATGGCTGGGGTGGGAAGTGGTGCCTCTTTCGTGGACTGTCGCACTCAACATGGAGGAAATAATAGCTGAATCTTCCCTCCCTTAAGAAAACAAAAAGAAAAACCTACAGGAAGTCCTCAACTTAATGACCACAATTGTAGCTGGAACTTCCATCATGGTCATTAAGTGAGTCATCACTGCATCCAATTTTACCATCTTTTTGGCCGTAGCCATTAAATAAATCCAGGTTTGCCCGTTGACTTTGCTTGCCGGAAACTGGCCAGGAAGGTTGCAAAGAGCAACTAGGTGACTCTGGGTTGTTGCAACGGCCACAAATACGTTGTTGGTTGCAAGGTACCTAAATTGCAGTCACCTGACTACAGGAACACTGCGATGTAAATGCAACGATTGGTTGGAAGTCACTTTTTCCAGAGCCATCATAAGTTCAGATGGCAGCCAAACAATGGCCGTAAGTGAAGGACTACCTATATAGCCTAATTTTAGAGAGAGGAGTGCTGGATGGGACATAATCAAAAAGCATTTTGTGTTTTTATTCAGCATACACTCATTTCTAAGTGATGTACCAAGACTCTGGGGTTGTTTATGTATTTTTTATTTTTTATTTATGTATTTATTATTCTATTCTACTCATTCTTTCTTAATTTCATTATATTCTATTTATTACTCATTTAATTCTATTCTATTCATTTCTCATTTCATTCTATTCTATTCATTCATTTCATTCTATTCTATTCATTCCTCATTTCATTCTATTCTATTCATTCCTCATTTCATTCTATTCCATTCCTCATTTCATTCTATTCTATTTTATTCATTCCTCATTTCATTCTATTCTATTCATTCCTCATTTCATTCTATTCTATTCATTCCTCATTTCATTCTATTTTATTCATTCCTCATTTCATTCTATTCTATTCTATTCATTCCTCATTTCATTCTATTCTATTCATTCCTCATTTCATTCTATTCTATTCTAATAATGAGGTGTCTAGAGGCTTATGACTGGAGGGGCACATCAGTGCAATGGAATGGAATGGAATAGAATAGAATAGAATAGAATAGAATAGAATAGAATTCTTTATTAACCAAGTGTGATTGGACACAGAAGGAATTTATTTTTGGTGCATATGATCTCAGTGCACATAAAGAAAAATAAAATAGAATACGTTCATCATAGAATCAAAAGATATAACACTTAATGATAGTCATAGGGTACAAGTAAGCAATCAAATCATACTAGGAAACAATCAATATAAATCGTAAGGATACAAGCAACAAATTTACAGTCCTGCAGTCATAAGTGGGAGGAGATGGGTGATAAGAACGATGAGAAGACTAACAGTAATAGTAATGCAGACTTAGTCAATAGTTTGACAATGTTGTGGGAACTTGGGAATTGCAGACTGAACTGGGAACATCGTCTTGAAAGAAGGCAGTTTAAAAAAAAACATTTCTATATTGTTGCCAGGGAAACTACACTAAAGACTCCATGAAGTTCTTCAGAGTTGAGTTTGACATGAAGGAGACTTGACTTTTCTAAATATAGACCAGAAAATACATCATGTAAGATTAAAGTCCACTGTGCTACTCGGCAGTGTCCTTTCCCCCCCCCCCCCCAGCAGAATTTCTGTTGCAGTCTTTCCTTTGAAGTGTATCAGATTCCACAAAGGCCGCTGGCAATTTTAATTAAAAGTTGATGCAGATTCAACCCATTGAATTAGCCTTTTTCTGTGGGTCTCCAATGGGGGATTAGCTACAGTCCATTAACTGCCTCTTGAATAGAAAGGACTGTTTTTAAAGTATGTGGCACAATAATGCCGTCACGCCATTTAAAATAAAAGCAAGGAAAAACAAATCGGTAATTAAACCTTAACTACGGAAAAATAAGCTGACCTTGGGACAATTTAGAGCACTTATTCAAGGGTGGTTAACCAATAAAGGCTGGGGAGGGAAAGTCCCTCAAATCAGCCCTAGATCCTGCTTGCTCTAGCCCAGGGGTGTCCAAACTTGGCAACTTTAAGACTTGTGGACTTCAACTCCCAGAATTCCCCAGCCAGCTCTGCTGGCTGGGGAATTCTGGGAGTTGAAGTCCACAAGTCTTAAAGTTGCCAAGTTTGGACACCCCTGCTCTAGCCCCAAATTTCCCCAAGGTGTTTTTTCAAAGACAACTGGGCTTTGTTTTTCCTTAAAGACGTTTCACTTCTCATCCAAGAAGCGTCCTTCCATTCGCCACCATTCAGTCAGAACTGAAGAAGCTTCTTGGATGAGAAGCAAAACGTCCTCAAGGAAAAACAAAGTCCAGTTGCCTTTGAAAAAGCATCTCTGGGACCAACCATGATCTGCATGACTGAGAATCCCCATAAACATACAGCCCTGAATCTTTCCACCTCCTTCAGCTACTCTCGTCCTCACCGCAGGTACCCCCAATAGAGAACTACACAATGATTGGCAGGACGTATCGCTACTACGGACAAGAGGCCCCGATGTACCCCTTTGGCTATGGACTCTCATACACCGCCTTCCGGTACAGGGATTTGGTAGTCAGTGCTGACCAAGTGCCCATTTGTGGGAATCTTAGCATCTCTGCGGTGGTGGAGAACGTGGGATCCAGAGATGGTGAAGAGGTGAGGCAATTCCGTTGCTTGTCTGCATGCAAACACTGGTGGGGGGCAGAGAGGGTGGGATGAAAGGGATGAGATGCTGCTTGAGATGGGTGAAAACTCAAGGAGGTCTAAAGGCTGTGAGGATGGAGAGTCAAGTTGAAGATCTTGGAGTCCTAATGGACAACCATTTAAATATGAGCCAGCCGTGTGCAGCAGCTGCCAAAAAAGCCAACACAGTTCTAGGCTGCATCAACAGAGGGATAGAATCAAGATCACGTGAAGTGTTAATACCACTTTATAATGCCTTGGTAAGGCCACACTTGGAATACTACATTCAGTTTTGGTCGCCACAATGTAGAAAAGATCTTGAGACTGTAGAAAGAGTGCAGAGAAGAGCAACAAAGATGATTAGGGGACTGGAGACTAAAACATATGAAGAACGGTTGCAGGAACTAGGTATGTCTAGCTTAAGAGAAAGAAGGACTAGGGGAGACATGATAGCAGTGTTCCAATATCTCAGGGGTTGCCACAAAGAAGAGGGAGTCAAACTATTCTCCAAAGCACCTGAGGGTAGAACAAGAAGCAATGGGTGGAAACTAATCAAGGAGAGAAGCAACTTAGAACTGAGGAGAAACTTCCTGACAGTTAGAACAATTAATCAGTGGAACAGCTTGCCTTCAGAAGTTGTGAATACCCCAACACTGGAAGTCTTTAAGAAGATGTTGGATAGCCATTTATCTGGAACGGTATAGGGTTTCCTGCCTAGGCAGGGGGTTGGACTAGAAGACCTCCAAGGTCCCTTCCAACTCTACTATTGTATATTGTATATTGTAAGACCAGCGAGAGCTGAAAACATCTTTACTGATGGACAAATGTTGTGCTGTTGACCTCAAAACCCAACATCCTACGGATATTTGTATGTATTTACCAGGCCCACCTATGGTGGAATAGAGGTTTTTAAGAAATGAGGACGTAGTAGTGATATCTCACAGGGGCTATGAATCCAAAATGGTGGTTGATTTTTAGTCCTCACAGCTCCCATGTAGAATCGCATTGAACAAAGAACAGAAAACGAATTTTGACTTTGCTGAAATAGAGGTTTGGGTTTTTTTGAGATCAGGTTGCAAAGCTGCAGAAACAGGATCAGATTAGAAGATAATATTACTACTAAATTATGAATAGTGATTTGCTATTATCAATAAGGAATACTTGTCCAGCTGATTTACATATATCAGTATTTCTTCTTGATGTAGTGGATTTTGCTTCAAGAGCAGAATATTCATAGCAGCCAGTTATTTGATAGAGAATCACAGTCAGGCAGGGATTAAAATGCAAGTAATACTTCATGCAAATAATTGTTCTCTGAATCTTAGAAACTGCTGTTGATGTCTGTGCATTTCCACCACTGGCAAGATTCATAGAGCGCCCCTGGTTTGTTAGAAAGAGAAGGAGAGAAAGAAATGGAATCTGCTGGTTCATTGTACCATCCCAAATTGTGTCCTACAGAACGAGCAGTGAGGAAAATGATTCCTAAATGACAGAAGAGTAGATGAAGGATACAGGGGTCCTTCACATATTCAGGGCCCTTGATTCTGGATAAAGGGGTGTGGGCCATTTATCCAGAATGTTGCTGTGGCCTGCCAGCAGCCAGCAGAGCTGGCAGCAGATTCGGACAGTGAGGAGGTTGGGGAGGAAGATGGGCCAGTCCTGGAGTCTAGGGAAGGCTCTGACGAGGGCTCTGTGTCGGAGGCAGAAAGGGGGCCAGGGCCATCTGACAGTTATCAGCTGCCTTCGGAGTCAGACATCAGTGAGGCAGAAGAACAGCTGAAGCCTGTTCCCGATGTGTGCAGGCGCAGAGCTGCCCGGAGAAGGGAACAGCCAAGGAACGAGGGCTGACTCGGGAGTAAAGGCACAAGGGAATGCTGAATGGCCCCTCCCATAGGGAATAAAGAGGAGCGAAAGGGGAGGGGAGTTTGCAGGAGACCATTAGACCATTCATTAGGGTGAAGATCTATTCCTGACTTCTTGCCAAGTAATTGCTGCTACAGCATGGTGTTTGGAAGATATCCGCCTGGCAGCTCTCCAAGCCTGATAAAGGTCTGTAATTGTGAAATCTCATGAAAGACTGTTGGCTGGGACTTTGCTGGAGAGGAATTCCCTTTAACCTAAATAAAAGAGTTTTTATCGGGACGAGGAGTCTGATTCATGATCTTGGGAAGCCTAGATCAGAAAACTTCTCTCCATCCTTGAAGAGGCTCCAAAAGTAGGAATATGCTTTGAAGGTGTGAAGAATCTGCTGATGTCTTCTTCTCTTGATGACCTTCTCTTCACTTCTAACATTTCCCTCCCTCTGCAGGTGGTGCAGCTCTACCTCCGCTGGGGACAAGCATCTGTGCCCATGCCCCGCTGGCAGCTGGTTGGCTTCCGCCGGTTGCCGATACGCCAGGGACAAGCTGCCAAGGTGGCCTTCCTATTATCTTTCAGCCAGAGAGCCGTATGGGATGGACAGTGGTGGTTGGAGCCTGGCACTTTCACCATCTTTGTTGGTGGCCAGCAACCCTTCCAAGAAGTACGTCTTCCTTCAAATGTCCTCCAGACCGATTTTCACGTCTTTGGGGACTCCCGTAGTTCAAGCCAATGCTAGTCTCCCGAACAGGCCAGGATTGCTCAGGGAAATTGGCCCAGTGGCTTGCTGAGCCAGAGTTTATCAAAAAGGAAGCTTTGCACCAGGGGTGAAATCCACTTACCTTTGCTACCAGTTCGGTAGCAATGTGAGCACGCATGTGAATCCTGCTTTCTAGCTAATCGTCGGGAAAAACCAGGTTTTTTTTCTACTGGTTTGGACGAACTGGTGGCATCTTTACTACTGGTTCGGGCGAACCGGTCCAAACAGGTAGCATTTCACCCCTGCTTTGCACTGAGTAAAAGCTTGTAATAGAAGCAGCCAATCTAATGTTTCTGAGAAGGTATGACTATTCATCTGAAAATGTAGCAGTTGTGTTTTTGTTGTCTCCAGTGACTGGATCACATTGGACAATGGGCAGCCTGGGAAGGGTTGCCCTAGAAAAATAAGATTGCCAAGAGAATAACCGAGCGCTTACAGAATAGTAATAAACTCCATTTTCAAGTGGTCTTGGTGGATGTTCTGATTTTGGCTGTGATTCAGGAAGAACCAGATGTTTCAAGACATTTGAAAGATGGGCTTGGTTTGGTGGCACTGTTGAAATCTGGAGGGATGGATCCCAAGTGATGGAGAGGACATCTTTTCCTCCATGGGGAACTGCTTAATTGGGAAGTGGGACAAAGTAGTATTTATTTCTAATTGAGACAATGTAAACACCCCAGTATTTGTGATGGATTCTGTCTATGAAGTGCAAGGTGGTGGGATGGACAGAAGTGAAATGGCAGTTTTCCAGGAAGGAACGAGCACAGGCCAAGGAGGGGTTACAGAGTAACAGAGTTGGAAGGGATCTTGGAGGTCTTCTAATCCAACCCCTGCTTAAGCTGGAAAATTGGGTATCCAGTCTCTTTAAAACTCCTAACAATTGAACTCTGGTGCTGGAGAGGACTCCTGTGAGTCCCTTGGACTGCAAGGCGATCCAACCAGTCAGTCCTAGAGGAGATCAACCCTGACGGCTCTTTAGAAGGCCAGATCCTGAAGATGAAACTCAAAATAGTTTGGCCACCTAATGAAAAGGAAGAAGGACTCCCTGGAGAAGAACCTAATACTGGGAAAGATTGAGGGCAAAAGAAGAAGGGGATGACAGAGAATGAGGTGGCTGGATGGAGTCACCGAAGCAGTCGGCGTGAGCTTAAATGGACTCCAGAGGATGGTACAGGATAGAAAGGCCTGGAGGAATGTTGTCCATGGGGTCACGATGGGTCAGACACAACTTCGCAACTAACAACAACAACAATGGAGCATCCACAACATCTAAAAGCAAGCCATTCCACTGGTTAAGTGTTCTCACTGTCAAGAAACTTCTCCTTAGTTCTAGGTTGAATCTTCCCTTGATAAGTTTCCATCTGTTACTTCTTGTCTTGTCTTCTGGTACTTTGGAGAATAGGCCATTCCCTTTTTCTCTGTGACAGCCCCTCCAACATTGGAAGACTGCTGTCATGTCACCTTTAGTCCTTCTCTTCATTAGACTAAACATACCCAGTTCATCATATGCTTTAGCCTACAGACCCCTAATCACGTATATGATTCTTTGTACCTTTTCTAGAGTCATAACATCTTTTTTGTGTCATGGTGACCAAAACTAGACTCAATATCTCAAGTCTGATCTTATCAAAGCAGTATAAAGCGGTACTAACACTTCACGTGACCTTGATACCACCCCTCTGTTGATGCAGCGTAAGGCTGAGACAAGACAAGGCAAAACAGCCTGGATCTGGATTGGAGAAAGAAGAAGAGAATTAGGATAGCCCGTCTCTAAATCTCCCAGGATATATTACTTAGGTTAGGGTAGTATAGGTTTAGTCTGGCAAGATTCTGTCTGTCTTTGGCTGAATTGTTCTACGTCACTCCTGGACCAGTTCTGACATCAATCGATATGCTCCCTCCTTGGAAAACTGCTGCTTCACTGTAATCCCATTGCAGTATTTTTGGGGTGAACCCAGAACAGTTGAAATGATCTAAAATGACCAGTATATTACATTAATATCCCATTTTCCTTCTGGAAGCTCAGCCCCTACAGAGAGCTATGGAGTCTGTTGCAAAAGCACTGGGAGGGGCGGGAAACAAATGATCCCAGTTGTAACATGACAACATATCATGCTAATTGTTTGCACATGCTGTCCAGCATCCGACATCCTGTTTTGGACCAGGTGCATGTAGTGGGGTTCTTCTCATTTTAACCTCTACATCGGCTCCCAGACCTAGACAAAGTCTAGCTTAATTAAATCACCCACTGGCTGCATACATACAGCATACCCATGGTTACCTTAAATATGGTTTACACAGGCCAGCTTTCTAGAGAATGGGGCACACAATCCATTGGATAGCTATGGAGAATGAGATTGCCTAACGTAAAGGTAAAGGTTCCCCTCGCACATATGTGCTAGTCATTCCCACCTCTAGGGGGCGGTGCTCATCTCCGTTTCAAAGCCAAAGAGCCAGCGTTGTCCGTAGACGTCTCCGTGGTCATGTGGCTGGCAGGACTAAATGCCAAAGGCACATGGAACACTGTTACCTTCCCACCAAAAGTGGTCCCTATTTTTCTACTTGCATTTTTTAACATGCTTTCGAATTGCTAGGTTGACAGAAGCAGGGATAAGTAACGGGAGCTCACTCTGTTACGCGGCACTAGGGATTCGAACCGCTGAACCACTGACCTTTCTGATCGACAAGCTCAGCGTCTTAGCCCCTGAGCCTTTGGACAGGGGTACTTTTGCATTAATATTTTTTATCCAGCAATTCTGGGGCCGTTCAAAATTTATAGATGGCCCCCAATCAAGTTCTGAAGTATCCCTGCAATGAGGCTGCATGGCCAGAAGGTGGTGCCCTGTTCATCCATCTCACCATTGTACTGTAATGGCTTTTAATGGTGGATGATAAAGTAACATCTCCTTTGAATTAAGCTTGACGTCTTGTGATTCATCTGGGTTGTTTTCCTGGCAAGTGGCGCTTTTCAGGAAGTTGTTTTGACTTCCCCATCTATTTCACAGCTCTGGGATTTCTAGTCTTAACTAGATCCAGCTCTACTTAGCTTATAACAGTGAAGAACTATTCTCCACTGGGATACCCAAGTCCCAGTCTGCATTATAAAATAATTATAAAATGTATTATAAAATAATCCATTACCAGTGGCGGTAATTGTTTGCTCAGGCATCCATTCCTCTGATTCACCTTCAGATTCAGACAAAGCATCAGTAGTTATTCATTTCTATAGAAGGCAATGTCTGTAGCTCAGGGCTAAACTGCACAGTTTTTGGTACTCTCTGAGCTTTGGTTGGTTCCTTGAAGGTGTTTCATTATCTAACTAAGTAACATCATCCTGGCATGGATGATGTTAGCTAGTTTAGGCAATGAGATGTCTGCAGACAACCAACCGAGCTCAGAGGACACGAAGGACTTCCATCGTTAATGAATTTCTTAATAAGCTGGACAGTTGCTTCTTGTAGACAAATGTGATTTGTCACTACCATGCATCCTAAAGTATAAACCTCGCTGAGTGCTTCCAGATTTGAAATGGGCAGGTCTTTCGATGGGAAAGTTGCACCATGATGTGGAGGGAAACTACGCATTTGCAAGCCAAAAAAACAAGAAACAAAGATTGTGTTTTCTTGTTCATCTTTGAGATAAACAACATCTACATAACATTTGAAAGAGACAATCAAAAAGACCAAAACAAACAAGCAAGCAAAAAGGCCTCCTTGCCAGCAATCAGCACCCTAGGAGCAGAGATTCACACCAAGATTTAACACTAGACCAACAATCAAGTGAACAATACCCTTATAAGGAATTGCCAATGCAAACAAACAAGCTACTAACTAACCAAGACCAACTACCAAGACCACTCCCACCAACACAGACAGGGCAACCCATTACTGTAGTGTTGTGCCCAGCAGGATCCGGTTGAGCTGCTGATGGACTCAGCGAGGAACCATATGAGTCTGCCCTGGACGATGTGGAGGACCCTGTGCAAGGTTCAGACTCAGAGCAGGGACCAGAGAGGCTGGTTGGCCACCAGGAGGTGCTTGAGGCATGGAGCAGTGGGGAGGATCAAAGGCAGTTTGTCCCTGATGCTAGATTGAGAAGGGCTGAGAAACGGAAGCAGCAACTCCTTAGGCAGACTTGTAGAAGATGATTAAGCAAAGTTGGTTGTGGATTGGCCCCTCCCAAGAGAGATTATAGGTGAGGCATTGGGAGGGGACATTTGCAGGAAACCAACTGTTCGAATTAGTAGTTAAGAAAATCTATCTGTATATTCCAGCCGCGTCTGTTCATTTGGACTATCTGTGTTGCTTCATTTGAATTATCTGGGTTGCTGCAGAGCTACTCTATTGAACGTGAGTTGTCTGGGCCCTCAGCCAAAGGATTTGTTATCTCAGTAATTAAACAGTGGCAAACAGCCAAGCCTGCGTTCTGGTTTATTCACAGGCATGGAGGGGTGGAGGGTCAGAACACTGTAGTATATAAAAATAAGAACAAACCCCTCTCCCTTCTAGCATTGATGATGTTACCTCATTTGTTACATCTAGGTAACATGAAACATCTGCAAGAAAATCACCACACTCGGAGAGCACCCAGGACCTCACAATCTTTTTCACCTTTCGAGAGTTTGATTTTTCGTGTTGTGCTTTTGGGGTTAGACCAGGGGTGGGCTTCAAAAATTTTAGCAAGGGGTTTTCTGCCTGGTGGCTGGGTGGGTGTGGCCATGGTGGGCATGGCCTAGTCGGCCTCCCGCACCACGGCGGGGAGGGGGATATTTTTGCCCTCCCCAGGCTCCGGAGGCTTTCCTCGAGCCTCTGAGAGGGCAAAAACAACCTCCCCAGGCTCCAGATGCCCTCCGGAACTTGGAAACAGGCCTGTTTCTCACCCTCCCGGAGCCTCCGTGTGCGCCCTGCACTTACCTGCATCCAAAACGGGCCGTGTGGGGACTCCTGGGAAGTGCGGGGTCAGCCGGAAGTGGGACTTGGGGGTTCTCCGAACTCCACAGAATCTTAGCTAGAGGTTCTTCTGAACCCCTGTGAACTCCCCGCAGCCCACCCTGGGTTAGACTCCATGGCCCAAAGAGTCTTTTGATGAAGCATATGGGGCGGGGGATGCACGGTGGTTCCCCTGTGATTCAGGGAGATGGTCAGAGACATGTTCCAGAATGCTGGAGGCTGCGTCTTCCCTCAGGTATGCAAGGATCAAGGAGGATGCAGGACGATATCCTGGGAAGTTGCAGGATATCTCCCTCTGGCAGGGAAAGGTGAGGATGATACGATGACGTTGCACAACAGGGAAGACAAATGAACCAAGAATTAGGACCACAGTCGGGGGAAATGACAGCAACTGTAGAGAGAGGCAAGTTTCCATTTGCCAATTTTCCACAGAAATGAGGTGGAGCTTAGAACGTGTTCTCACATAGCAAATAAAAGATCGTGCCTAGATAGGAGATGCCGCTCCTTTCTTTGATATCACAGGAAACATAGAGGCAGTTCTTTTTTGTGGTGTGCAAGAGGGATGTTGTAAGTGTCGGTCAGTCAGTGGCATGCTGGCGACAGGTTTCTGAGAATGGATGCCCACCCATATTCAAGTTGAATGAAGGAGTCTGAATTTACATACCATGACAAAGCATGATATACTTGATTTGATTGGTTAAATAAGACACAGGTAAGTGAGCTAAGCCATAAAGCGTGGTTTACACCTTGCCATACGCTGTCAACAGCAAACTATCCATATTATGCCTTAGCATAAGGCCAGTTTTTCAAGATTTGTTTCTAGATCAGCCATGATCAATCAACATTCTCTAGACGGGTGGGTATTGTTCCTGAGAGTTCTGGAACGTGTGGTCCCAACACAACTGGAATACAACCATTCTGGTCTTCCGGTTTGGTTCCGAAAAGCCGCTTTGGCGCATAGCAAAGCACAAACCTGCAGCCTTCAAAGAATTGGCATGGACCCAGCTGCTTTAAGGAGCTGTGAGTAAGTGCTACTTTTACCCCTATGCACTCTCTGAAGAAACCTTTTAGGAATTGAATTGCAAATGCTGTACACCTTTCCTCCGGAGGATGACAGGTTGACATACTGCTGGCATCAGCTTTCCACAGCATCTTTACTGTTGCATCCAGCTTCTTTTGTGGCTTGAGGGAGATCAAAGGAGGAAGGAAGGAAGCAAGCAAGGAGACCGCGTCAAAGCCCTAGCTTCAGGCTCAGGTAAACGCTGATTGATGATGCATTAAGAGGAGCAAAGTTGCAAGAGAGCCAGCCGGCCAGCCGATGCATATAATGACTGGAAAAATCAATCAGTGACTCTTCTGCAGAATGAGTTATGGCCCACTGCAATCTCAGAAGCAGCTGATCTGATTGGATCTGTGGAAAAATCTATGACTTAATTATGATCAGACCCCGGAGCACCACGAGAGAGGCCAGCTGCTTTGCTGTCTTTTTCAACGTCGGGGTGGGGGTGGGAGGGAGGCAAAGTCGGCCTTGAAAACCGATGCTAAAAATGGGAGGGAGAGTAACATTCCATTTCATGATATTCTTCCCGGTTTTATAACAAGGTGGAGGGGAAGATTCTCCTACAGGTCAGCCTCCTGGTGAGGCTGATGGGTAAAAGCCACGTAACCAGAGGTGGGTTGCTCCTGGTTCAGCCTGGATTGGGCAAACCATTACTGGAGGTGGCGGGAGGCTCTGCCTATCCACCCGGATGCTTCTGCGTACGCATACACGAGCATGAGCGAACCGGTAGTGCCGGGATTTGCAACCCACCTATGCATGTAACCCCATCTTCAAATGCAATGTGGTGTGATGTAAGGGTTCTCTACAGTTGATGTTCAGGTTGGGAATGTCATGTACCTATGTAGCCCAAAACAACTTAGGAGGACCCTGAGGTTTGAACATAGGAGTCTTGAGGTGGGAACATAGGATGGGAAGTTCTCAATACAGAGTTGTGTTATGACCACAACTGAGCCTTCTGTTGTTAAACAAGAGAGGTTTAAGGTGAATTCTACTCAGAGGTGAGCATCACATAATGTAACAATCAGTTAGCCCAGCACCAAAAATGTGAGCGTGCGCGTATTGGCTGGGGAATTCTGGGAGTTGAAGTCCACCCATCCTAAAGTGGTCAAAGCTGAGAAGCACTATTCTAAAGCAACTTCCCTTATCACATTTATCATATTCCTTTATCATCAATATCTTTCAGTATCAACAAACCAGAAATTTTTCTCCTAGGTATAATACCGGAGGGGTTTAAGAAAGATACACTTTATCTAATTATACATGTACTAACTGCGGCGCGCATAACATATGCACAATATTGGAAAAAAGAAAATACACCACCAGAGCTAGATATAATCAGAAAAGTTTTGTCCTGTGCGGAAGCAGATAGGCTCACTTTGGAACTTAAAAATAAAGGGGAATTAGAATATTTTGAAGTCTGGAACAGATTTTATGATTGGTATAAGACAAGGTGACAAGACTGGAACAAACTGTATATATTGTGATTGGACAGGATAGACAATGTATTAAGTAGGCTAATGGTTAATGGTTGAGACTAGCTGTATATAATGTGAATGTATGGTCACTTCGACTTCGCGGTACTGCATTGTTTTAAATGTAATAATAATAAAAATATATTCCAAAAAGAGAGAGAGAGTTTTAAGGTGAATTCTGCTCAGAGGTGAGCATCACATAATGTAACAATCAATTAGCCCAGCACCAAAAATGTGAACGTGCGCGTATTGGCTGGAGAATTCTGGGAGTTGAGGTCCACCCATCTTAAAGTGGTCAAGGCTGAGAAGCACTATTCTAAAGCAACTTCCGTTATCATATTTATCATATTCCTTTATCATCAATGTCCTTTAGTATCAACAAACCAGATCACTGTCTCTACACACCTGTTGAATTTCAGCCTATTCCACAGCAATTACCAGGCAGAATGGAGGTGGCACTCTGAAATGGCATCTTGCCCTGCGCTTAAAACTTCCCTCCTGCCTTCGCTTGGAAAGATAGCTTGGCTAGGAAACTCTACCCAGGCTGCCTGTCTCCCAGCCTGACTCAGCAGAGGAAAAATGTTGTGAGCAGAGCAGCAGGTCAGCATGAAACCCAATTCCAGAAGCAGCGCACGGTTGAAGGCTCGCCTTAAATTGCAAGCGCTTTAAGACAGTGGCCTCAGCAAGAGAGGAAGCTCCGTGGGCCCATTGCAAGGAGGTGGTTCAAGTGGGCCAGTGTGAAATTGAGCAGCGCCTCCATGTCCTCTGAATGGAGGCCCCGTTCAGCAGCCGGCTGTTTTGTTGATGCAAACATTCCTCTGCTTGGGAACAGATGACATCCCAAGAATCTGTTTAAAAATCCTTTTTGTTCGTAAGTCAAACTGAATGTGTGTGTGTGTGTGTGTGTGTGTGTGTGCACGCGCACACACACATATTTGCACAATACACTCTTACACTTAATACACATGCACACACACACACACACAAGAGAACTTGCACAATACACTCTTACACTTAATTCCAGACATATTATAATTCATAGTCAATGATGATGTTCTTCCATCGTGTTCGAAGAGGACATTGACATCTAACAGGTTGTGGGCTCTCCACGATGTGTCCGCAGGTGACTGGTAAAGCCTATACGGGCACAAAATGTTCTGCCACATATCGGGCAAAAATGTGTGGGCAGCACTGTTGCAGCGTTTGCAGCTCTGCCTTTGCGGAGTGCCTCGCTTCTCTTGTGCTGTGGTTGTCCTTCTGTCCTCAGATGCCTGGCAGCCCTGGTGGATCAACGTGCCCCATGTGGATCGATCTTCTGCCAGGGATTCCCAGGAGGTGGTGTCAGTTTCCAGGGACTTGAAGGAGGCTTCCAGCCTGTCTTTGTATTGCTTCCTTTGTCCTCCTGTGCGATCGCTTTCCTTGAGACAGCTGACCATAGAGGAGCTGTTTGGGCATCCTTGCAACATGGCCTGCCTAGCGTGTCTGGGCTTTCATCAGCAGGGTGTGAACCGATGGCAGGCCTGCAATTCATAGTCAATACACAAAGGAAGAATACCGCAAATTAAACACCATGAATGAACAGACGGGACACGGCAGCATCCAAAATGGCTTACACTCGGCCATGCAACGTGAGACAGTACTGCTAAGCGCTTGTATGGGGTGTATGGCCATAACTAACTTTTTCCCACCTTCCCCTGCCTTCCAGGACCTTCTAGGATGGAGTTGCGTTTGTTTGTGAAGAACGGTTGCAGGAACTGGGCATGTCTAGTTTAATAGAAAGAAGGACATGATAGCAGTGTTCCAATAACTCAGGGGTTGCCACAAAGAAGAGGGAGTCAAGGCACCTGAGGGTAGAACAAGAAGCAATGGGTGGAAACTAATCAAGGAGAGAAGCAACTTAGAGCTAAGGAGAAACTTCCTGACAGTTAGAAGAATTAATCAGTGGAACAGAAGTTGCCTCCAGAAGTTGTGAATGCCCCAATACTGGAAGTCTTTAAGAAGATGTTGGATAGCCATTTGTCTGGAACGGTATAGGGTTTCCTGCCTAGGCAGGGTTGGACTAGAAGACCTCCAAGGTCCCTTCCAACTCTGCTATTGTACTGTATTGTATTGTATCTGCAAAAGTTTGTGACTCAAAGGTATGTAAGTAGAGGACTCTGTTTAAGGCAGCTTCATGGGGATAAAGTGTCTGAATCTCACATGCTTTATCCTCTGGCTTCAGCAGGACCTAGAGGAACTCCATGGGGCTTATGAAGAGGACACAAGGTACAGATTGTGAAGAAGTAAGCCCTCTCATTCTGGGTGTATGTGTCTCTTGAGAGGGCTGGTGTGTCAAGGTTTCGACTGACGAATCCAACCCAGCAAGCACTGACAAGATGACACAATCTCTTAATGCAAAGCTTTATTGAGTACATCATTTCAGCACTGAATGAAAGCAAAACCAGCTCTGGCTCATTCCCTGGCAATTCAATATAATTAAAGTATAGAATCCTCCCTTCCTCCCAAAGGTGGACTGCTAAATTTTTTACTACCGATTCGAGCGCGCTCCCAAGCACGCTTGTGTGTGCATGCAATGCTTCTGCGCGGGTGCAGAAGTGTCCAGGCGGGTGCGCGGAGCCTCCCGCCGCCACTACTACTGGTTCGGCCACTCCAGGCCAAACCGGCAGCAACCCACCTCTGCTCCCTCCCTCCTATTAGTGCAGGTCACATTGTCCAATTGTCACAATATTGTTCTGAGACGATGTCTTGAAAGTCTGGCCACCATCTGCTGACGTGACCTTGGTTCTCACAGCTTAATGTTTAAAATCCACACTCCAATTCCTCCTCTCCTCCCCCTCATAGTTCGTTGCCAAGCTGAGAAGCAATAAAAATGGAATACGCTTCGAAGCTTGACATGGTGTCTGTTAGCAAAGGTGCAACTTTAGAGTAGCAGGTGTTAAGTAGGGATGAGTCGTTAAGAGGCATCCCCACCCATTCCTCATAATCAGCAGTGGATGCTAACTTAAAATTTTTCTGGTTTGCCCAGGACAATATTTTTAACCCTTGGCAAGATCAGGGCAAGCTGCCATGTCAGAGTGCCATCTCCATTCTGCCTGGTAACTGCAGTAAAATAGGCAGAAATTCAACAAGGGCATGTGAACACTTGATAGGAATTTGATTGATAGATAGGAAGTTGCTTTAAAACAAAATGTTCAGTCTAGCTGACTGAGGAATTCTGGGACTTGAAGTCCATATAGATTAAATTTGCCAAGGTTGAAAAGTCTAGCCTAGGGGCTGAAATGTAGACCAGCAGCTTTCAGAATCTCCAAAATTCTGCTGATGGTGACCAACTTTTCCTCCTGATAGCTATCGCTTCAGAGGTGGTATTCAGCCAATTCTGACAGGTTCCGGAGAAACAGTAGTGGAAAATTTGAGTAGTTCGGAGAACCAGCAAATAGGCTGGCCTCGCCCCTTCTGCGTCCCAGCTGATCTTATTTTGTTGCCCTGAACAGCAGAATGGAGCTGGAAAGCAGATTAGTGGGATGGGGAGGGAATGGGGATTTTGCAGTATCCTTCCCCTGCCATGCCCACAAAGCCACACCCACAGAACTGGTAGTAAAGAAAAAATGAATCCCACCACTGCATTGCTTCTATTCTTTTGGCTGCAGGCTGGTTGCCAGGAAAATTTTCAGCTGCTCATTTTCGGAACATTGCTTCGTTTTTGAAAGACACAAGAATAAGGCAGATGAGTAATACTGGCAAGCTTACAAAGGCCAGGTTACATGGCATTGTCTCTGTGGATCCCTTTTTGAAGTTCTAACTTGCCAAGGAGCAACCATGCCTTTTTCCTGAGTCAGCGCTGGACTCCCCCACTTCTACGGAACAAA
This sequence comes from Natrix helvetica, assembly GCF_964273705.1. Taxonomy (NCBI): domain Eukaryota; kingdom Metazoa; phylum Chordata; class Lepidosauria; order Squamata; family Natricidae; genus Natrix; species Natrix helvetica. The sequence goes on from NC_138560.1 coordinate 19,100,169, forward strand.
GCTTTAGACACCCAGAAACTGGCGGGTGCATTTGGGAACATCTGCCTTTGGAATTAAGCACGATGAAAGGTTCTTCTTGCATGACGTCACCAGGCAGGAATGAGCAGGAAGGCCTTCTTCTCTTTTGGCAGGTCCCTCTGTGGGTTTCAGTTAGCCAAGAAAGGCTTCTGACTCACAGCAGTGGTGAGAACCCAGTGGCTAAATTGCTTTGCTAATTGCTTTTTTCTCCTTTTCCAAATTCACCATCCCCATTACGGCGTTTCTCAACCCCAATAAGACGTGTGGATTTCAACTCCCAGAATTCCCCCGCCAGCCATGCTTGAGGGTACAGGAAATTGAGAAGCACTCATCAAAATAACACAGTGGCTCAGTGGCTAAGATGCTGAGCTTGTCGATCAGAAAGGTCAGTAGTTCAGCGGTTCAAATCCCTAGCGCCACATAACAGAGTGAGCTCCCATTATTTGTCCCAGATTCTGCCAACCCAGCAGTTCAAAAGCATGTAAAAATACACGTAGAAAAACAGGAACTACCTTTTGTGAGAAGATAACATCGTTCCGTGCACCTTTGGCGTTTAATCATGCCAGCCACATGACCACGGAGGCGTCTTCGGACAGCGCTGACTCTGTATCAGAGGGGGTACGTATCAAGATCAAGTGAGATACTCATACCACAAGCCCTAGCAAGACCACACCTAGAGTACTGCATCCAGTTTTGGTCACCACACTATAAAAAGATGACCTACAAGGTCCCTTCCAACTCTGTTAATCTGAATTTATCGAAGATGATCAAAGGTCTGGAGACTAAAATATATGAAGAACAGTTACAGGAACTAGGCATAGCTAGTCTAGTGAACAGAAGGACCGGGGAGACATGATAGCAGTCTTCTAATACTTTGTTTGAATCCCTAGCGCCATGTAACAGAGTAAGCTCCCGTTACTTGTCCCAGCTCTTGCCAACCTAGCAGTTTGAAAGCACGTAAAAATGCAAGTAGAAAAGTAGGGACCACCTTTGGTGGGAAGGTAACAGTGTTCCGTGCCCCTTCGGCGTTTAGTTATGCCAGCCACATGACCACGGAGACAACTTCGGACAGTGCTGGCTCTTGCACATGCACCAAACCGACAGTAATGCCGGCAGGAATCCACCTCTGCCTGATATGACTCTTGACAGTATCCTACCACATTAGCTAAATAAGTATTTCACTGATTCCTAGTGCCTTGTGTAGAAATTTGTTTACAAAAATAGATATTCCCAAGTTCCCAACCTGTGCCACCATTTTCAGCCTGATTCTGAACTCGGGCATTATTCTGCATCTCATTCTACAGGTGGATGGAAGGATTTTAGCTTAAAAAAATTATCGTATTATTTGGATTATAAGATGCACCAGAGTATAAGACGCACCATTTGAAGAGGCAAATTAAAAAAAACCTCCCCAAAAGGGCTTGTTTTCTCCCCAAAAGGGCTTGTTTTCTCTCAAAAAAGGCATGAATAGCCTTTAGGGGGCTTGCAGAGTGCTTTGGAGGGGGGGCAAAAACCAAGCAAAAAACAGCCTGTTTTTCATGAAAATGGGCCCGTTTATTGTTTAAAAAGGGCATGGATAGCCTTTAGGAAGCTTTTAGAGTGGGGGCTGGGGGGTGAGTAAAATTGAGCAAAATACGGGCCGTTTTTTGCTCATTTCTGCCCTCCCCAGGAGCTCTCTAAAAGCTTCCTGCAAGCTATGTGCGGCTATTTTGATAAAGGGGCGGAGTTTTGAGAGGCAAAAATGCTGTATTCAGTGTATAAGATGCACCCAGATTTTCAGCCTTTTTTGAGGGAAAAGGGTGCGTCTTATACTCCGAAAAATACGGTAATCAAAAGCAGAAATATCCTAAATCTGAAGGTTATTGCTTTATATGGGCCTTGTGCAAACCCCTGTTTTCTTAGCTTCTGGTCTCCCATTGTAAAATGAAGATAATAGCACTAATTTTACAAAGATATTGGAACATTTTCAAAAGCAGGATCTGGTGGAGGAGAAGAAAGACACACAAGGACTTGAGGGCACATGAGTCAGTCAAGGAAAAACATCTGTCCCTTAGGCCAAAACCCTCAAGGTTGTTGAAGGAATGCAATCCAAATATACTGAGTAATGTAGATGGAGCACTTTAAAAATGCCTTCCTTTCTCTCTCTCTCCCTCTCTCTCTCTCTCTTCCTTCCTCCCTCCTCCCCTCTCCCATTAAAAAAGTTCTCGAGGAGAGAAGTGTCAGTGCATGAGAGTTCATAACTTGGAAGTCATGGTAACAAGGTCAGCCAATGAATAGGCATAGCAGCTAAGTCAGCCAATGACGGATGTTTGGAAACTGAAACAGTATTTGCTGTGTGAGCAACAAGGAGACAGCAAGGAGCCTGGGCGTGGCTTAGCTGAACTTCTGTGTTGAGCTCTAAAACTAGTCTGCTGCTCTGAATTGAAACTGTTCACTCCTCTGCTTGTGTTTTGCTTGTATTTGCTACCACATTAGAAAAACCTGTTTGGATATTGTAAACTTATTTCATGTGTTATATTATATATAAAGACAAGTTAATGAATCCTGCTGTATCAGTTACCTTTCTTGATGTGATTGTTAGAAGAAACAATTAATCAGTGGAACAACTTGTTTCCCGAAATTGTGGTGCTCCAACACTAGACGTTTTTAAGAAGAGGTTGGATAACAATTTGTCTGAAATATAGGGCTTCCTGCCTGAGTAGGGGGTTGGACTAGATGACCTCCAAGGTCCCTTCCAACTCTGTTCCTCTCTTTTTTATATTTAAGTTTTAAGAACATCATTTTTCTAATTAACATTTAGTATTTAATTCCCTCTTTCTTGGCTTTGACTGTTGCAGATAATACCTTTGACATACACACACACACACACACACACTCATCCCAGCTCCTTGGTTGCAGGCAGGGGCTTTTTAATCCTATTGCAGACATTTCGTTGGGTGTCTCTGCTAGCAGCCTTGCTCCCCCTTAGAATCACTTGGAGCTGGATTTGGGACTTAACCTCCTCCAGTGTAATCCATTTCCCCTCGGTGTCTTTTATACCCGCCTTTCAGTTACTAGCGGTTTCCATTGTGGTGCATGAAATATAAATCGTCATAGATAATCATAAAATATACAGGAAACATCCCATTTCCTAGCCTTCGTCTGACCCTGATAGGATATTCCACTGCTTTCAGATTTTCAAAAGATACCCATCTGTGTTTCACCACAGAGATTGTGGGCACAACTTCCTGTCTAGTTACTGAATTCCAGGGCAGGCAGATATCAAAATATTATCTTTCATGTGGAAAGGAAGTGAATAAATTGAAATGCCAGACTTGTTTGCCATGTGGGCTGAAGGATAACCCCCAGTGGTTCTCACCATTAACATACTGGTTGTCAGGCACAAATAGCCAGGAACAGGAGTTGCGTTCAAAACACTGAAAGTGTATTAATGCTACTTACATAAAACAACCTGATCTACTAATGGTCTAGACCAGCGATGGTTATTCACTTACCTTCCCTGCCGGTTTGCAAGTGTGAGTCGGCCCTTGTTCCTTAGCTGTTCCCTTCGCCTGGCAGCTCTGTGCATGCACACACTGGGAACAGGCTCCAGCTGTTCTTCTGCCCCACTGATATCCGACTCCGAAGGCAGCTGATAACTTTCAGACGTCCGTAGCCCCATCTCTGCCTCCGACACAGAGCCCTCATCAGAGCCTTCTCTAGACTCCAGGACTGGCCCATGTTCCTCCCCAACCCCTCACTGTCAGAATCTGCTGCCAACTCCACTGGCAAGTCACAACAACATCTTGCCCAGGGCTGGCTGGAGAATTCTGGGAGTTGAAGCTCACACATCTTAAAAGTTGTACAGAATGAGAAACACTGGGCTAATTTATAGTTCTAGTTGTCAACCAAATCTAATCCTATTTAGCTTTTAGCCCAGACAAGGATAGTCAGCTGCTAAAGAGTATTGAAGCTATAGAAGAATCAGACAGAGTCTGATAGATCACAAAGGTTTATGCTTTTGAATCAGATTTGTTCCTCTGAAAAGATGCTACCAGATTCTACCTGATTTGAAGCAGCCGTGGCTCTCTTTTTACTTATAGGGTGAACTTTGCCCTTTGTAATACTGAATTAAAATCATACACAAAACCTCTGGGGTCTCTCAGAGATATTGGATAAACAAAGCCCATCATCCCCAGTCAGGTTTCTTTTGCTTATGAACCTTTGCCGATCAAGGCACAATTCTATCATTCACTCACTAGGCAATGGTGGGTAAATGGTACTTCTCAGTATAAATATGTAAGCATTTTAGGTCCGTAAAAAAAAAGAACGAGTAACCTCTTTGCAATGGTTTGGAAAACTGCGTGTTGTTTTGTCATGCACTTGGTTTTTATTTTGGAAAATGAAAGAAAGGGGGGACTGAATTAAATGCTGGAAGTGATTAATCAGATGAAAAGTCACTCTTCATCACAAACCTATATTATTTTATAAAGCATTGGAAGTCAGAAATTTAACTTGGGACACAGTGTTAAGGGTTTATACTCAGATGTAAATCCTAAAGAAATGAAGGCCCCATTGTATATTCTTCTAGATATCAATACAAGGGCTATAAATGTTGCACTTTTGTATGTTTAATATTGTACTGAAAGAGACTACTCTCTTTCAGTAGTGTGTTGTCAGATTTTGCAATTTGCATTTAAAAGTGGCCAAGACGCTGAGCTTGTCGATCAGAAAAGTCAACAGTTCAGCGGTTCAAATCCCTAGTGCCGCGTAACAGAGTGAGCTCCCGTTATTTGTCCCAGATTCTGCCAACCTAGCAGTTCAAAAGCGTGTAACAAATACAAGTAGAAAAACAGGAACTACTTTTTGTGGGAAGATAACAGCGTTCTGTGCACCTTTGGCATTTAATCATGCCGGCCACATGACCACGGAGGCGTCTTCGGACAGCGCTGACTCTGTATCAGAGGGGTACATATCAAGATCAAGTGAGATACTCATACCACTCTATAAAGCCCTAGTAAGGCCACACCTAGAGTACTGCATCCAGTTTTGGTCACCACACTATAAAAAGATGACCTACAAGGTCCCTTCCAACTCTGTTAATCTGAATTTATCGAAGATGATCAAAGGTCTGGAGACTAAAATATATGAAGAACAGTTACAGGAACTAGGCATAGCTAGTCTAGTGAACAGAAGGACCAGGGAGACATGATAGCAGTCTTCTAATACTTGAGGGGCTGCCACAGAGAGGAGGGGGTCGAGCTTTTTTTCTAGTAAGGCCACACTTAGAGAACTGCATCCAGTTTTGGTCACTATAAAAAAAGGATGTGGAGACTAGAAAAAGTGCAGAGAAGAGCAACCAGGACGATTAGGGGACTGGAGACTAAAACATAAGAAGAACTGTTGCAGGAACTGGGTATGTCTAGTTTAATAGAAAGAGACATGAGAGCAGTTTTCCAATATTTGAGGGCTGCCACAGAGAGGAGGGGGTCATGCTATTTTTCAAAGCACCTGAAGGCCGGAGAAAGAATAATGGATGGAAACTGATCAAGGAGAGATTCAACCTAGAAATAAGGAGGAACTTTCTGACAGAACAATCAACCAATGGAACAGAAGTTGCCTTTGGAAGTTGTGGGGGCTTCATCACTTGAGACTTTCAAGAAGAGATTGGACTGCCATTTGTCAGAAATGGAGTAGGGCAGTGATGGCGAACCTTTTTTGGCTTGCGTGCCACAAGTGGGGGGAGCGCAGGGGGGTTGAGTGCGGGCGTGCCGCACCCATAATGCAACGCGCGACACCCCCCCCCAGTGCACATGCGCGCAAAATGCGTGACCTCCCCCATTTTTACATGTTTTTTTTTGCCCTCCCCATGCTCCAGGGGCTTTATAGCAGCCTGGGGAGGGCGGAAAGAGCCTCCCCCGACGCCCCGGAGGCCCTCCGGAGGCTTCAGGGACTGTCCAGAGGCTTCCCTGAAGCCTTCGGAGCGCTTAAAACCACCCTAGTGTTCCGAAGGCTTCAGGGACGGTCCCTGAAGCCTCCGGAGGGGCAGAGCCTGGGGAAGGCGAAAAATAGCTTTTAAAAAGGTGAACTCAGCTGGCCAGCTGGCCAGCTGACAGGGCAGTGCCTCGCGTGCCCTGACAAATGGCTCCGCGTGCCACTTGTGGAACACGTGCCATAGGTTCGCCATCACGGGAGTAGGGTCTCCTGCTTGGGCAGAAGGTTGAACTAGATGACCTACAAGGTCTCTTCCAACTCTGTTAATCTGAATTTATCTAAGATGATCAAGAGTCTGGAGACTAAAACATATGATGAATGGTTGCAGGAACTGGGCATGGCTAGTCTAGTGAAGAGAAGGACCAGGGGAGACACGATAGCAGTTTTCCAATATTTGAGGGGCTGCCACAGAGAGGAGGGGCTCAAGATATCCTCCAAAGCACCTGAAGGCCAGACAAGGAATAATGAATGGAAACTGATCAAAGAGAGAGTCAAACTAGAAATAAGGAGGAATTGTCTGACAGTGAGGACAATCAACCCACGGAACAGAAGTTGCCTTCGGAAGTTGTGGGAGCTTCATCACTGGAGGCTTTCAAGAAGAGGCTGGATTGCCATTTGTCAGAAATGGTGCAGGGTCTCCTGCTTGGGTTGGGGGTTGGATTAGATGGCCCACAAGGTCCCTTCTAAGTCTCTGAAACCGTTAAAAACCCCTTCCAACCTCAGACCACCTGTAGCTCCGGAGACCGGGAGACCTTCTGCATTGGGGCTGATGGATAATACATTCAATCGTAGATGCCTTCTCTTCCCTTCGCTCCCCCCACCCCCACCCCTATCCTTGTAAATCGCCTCCTCCTTCCTCCAGCCTTGGAAAGCCCCCACCTCCCACCTCAACCCCCTCCTCTTCCCCCCCTCCCCCGGCGAAATGAATCATCCGTTCAGCTGCTGGCCGAGGAATCTAATCTGAACTTTTCCCAACACAGTCTCTACACGCTCCCCGGGCGCGACCAAGAGGCGGCGGCGACCCGGGGGGGGAGGGTGTGCCGTGTGGCGAGCCCGAGAGATTCTCTTCCCACCCCCTCTCTTCCTCCTCCAGGGCATCCGAGAGCGTGGCATCCTCTTCCCCGGCTCCACTGTCGGAAGCGGGCGCGGGTCGATAAGGTCCGTGATTCGTAGCGGGAGTGGGGAAACCAGGGTGTGTCCCCCCTTTTTCCCCCTCCGCGGTGGTATCGCCTAGCTTCAGAGGCCAGACTGAGGATGTACAATAGTTGAGATTCTCGCGCTGGTCATTTTGCAGAATCAGCTGCTTAGTGGAACAGGGCTGGATTTATGCTGGGTGCCTCCCCCTTAATTCTTTTTCTTTTTTTAAATCTCTCTCTCTTTTTACTTCCAGCCCCCTGGGTTAAGGACCCCACCCCTTTTCCTACTCGCTCCTTTCCGATCCAGCAATATTGGATGGGGGGGGGGGAAGGGGGGGAATAAATAACTCTACAAAGGAATTTTTTTCTCTCCCAGATTTCGGGTGGGGGGATTGTTGTTGGGGGTCCCCTCCCTAATATTCCCGGCTTTGTGTGCTTAGCCGCCCGCCCACCGCCTCGCTTCCGACCAAGTTTCCTCTGCGCACAAGCCGCCCCGCGATGAGAAAAGAGGAAGAGCCAGGCTGGGGGATTTTCTGAATTCTTGGGAAGATCTTCCTCCTCCAACCTCCCCACCCCCGTTTCCGAGGAAAAGATCGTCCCTGATTTGGATCCAGCCTGCCTCCCGGATCGGGAAGCCAGAGGATCGCGGAAGGAAAAGCCTCCACGAGATCCGAGAGAGGAGGAGGGGAGGGGGACACGCAAGGCCAGGCCCCCATCCGCCCCCTTCCTCTTCCTCCCCTCCGTCCCCCCACTCCCGCCCCACGAGCCAGGATGGAGAAGAGCGCCGAGCAGCCCAAGGCCCCCGGCGGGAAGCAACAGCCGGGCGATCGGAGAGGTAAATATTGGCGAAGTCGGAGAAGATGCTGCAGCCGCCGCCAAAGATTTGCGGTGGGGAGGGGGCGGTGGGGAGGAAGAGGATGAGGAAGAACGGGGGGGAAGAGAGATAAAGATTTTGTCTCGATCTGCGCGGGCGGAAAAGAGGATGTGGGGCGGGGGAGAGATGCGCCGGCGGGACCTTGGCCGCCCTCCCTTTTGCCAACGGGCCGCCTGCCGCTGCTTGCGGGGGGGGGGCGTGATGGGGAAAAGCAGATTTCTTTGCGGGACCGGCGATATGTGTGTGTGTGTGTGTGTGTGTGTGTGTGTTAGGCACAGTGCCGCCGAGAGGATTATTAAGGGCTGGAAGAAGGCTAATATGCCCACCCCCCTCACCTACACATGGAGGGACACGGGTTTTTTTTCCCTGTTTTCTCCTTGCCTTTTTTGAGTTCCAGGTTTTTGAGGCCACGTTTCATCCCCTCAAATTCATATATTTCAATGAAATATAAAATAGATTCATAAACGACATGAAGCTCAACGGGCGGAACTTAAAATGAATAAGTCATGACATGAAAAAGCCATAAATGACAGAAATAGCCGTTCAGGGATTTTCAGATTCCCTTACCTCAAACAAGGCTGCAGGGCGGTTTTGCTCTCTAGACACAAAGTACAGAGTACGGTGTATATCCAATATTCTTTTTCTTTTTAAAAAATGTGATTTTGTAAAAAAAAAAAATTTTTTTTAAATTCCCCTTCATGGACCCCCCCCTTTGAGCTCCATGAGCCCCAGAACAATGGATCGACTGCACCCCCCTCTCCTCAGGCCTGGCTGGGGAGGGAGGGAGGCTGAGATGAAGAAGGACATGGAGCCCAATATTCGCCCCCTTTGCCTTTGCTGATTCTTGGACCTGGCACCGTTCCCTCCCTCAGGACATTTTCTAGGAAGGGCACAGATAAAACAGCCAATCCCCCCCCCCCAACTTCTTTCCAGGATCTCAGGCCCAGCATGGAGAAAAAGGGGAGGGGGAGGGAGAGCCATGCAGCCTGCCCTGGATTGGGGGTTTATAAATAACCATCCCTCCACTTCCTCCCCAACCCAGAAGTGGCATCTCCCCGACAGCTGCTTGGGGATTGAAGGAAAGACCACCTGCCTAGTTTTTCTTTCTGACCTTGGGGAGGGAGCCCCTCCCTCCTCAAGGGGGACAGTTGCTGCCCCCAAGTTCTGCTGAGGCTGGTCTTGAATGGGGTCTGCAGGAGCGGTGGGCTTGGCCTTCCTGGGAAGGAGCAGGGTGGAGGGGAGGGGGTTGCCTGCAGTCCAGCTTCCCGGCTGCACAAAGAGGAAAGAAAGTTGAGGCCCCAGCCCACCACCACTTCACGGATGGATGAAGGCTCTCTTAATCCACCACCCGAAAATGTATTTCCTCCCCCCCCCCCCGTCCCCATTTGTCTGACCCGCTGGGCCTGTCCCTTTTGAAGAGCTTTGCCTTTGAAAAATCTGATTCTTGACCCAGTTCTCCAAAAATATTGTATGGGCCAGCATACAAGGGTGGCTGGGGAATTCTGGGAGTTGAGGTCCACCCATCTTCAAGGTGGCCTATTGGTAGTCTTGCACCACCAGGAGGATGATAGGACTTCCATTAGTCAGAATTGTAGACAATATTGTTCTTCTCCTTCCTAAATAGACTTGTTATAAGTGGGGTGGGGGAGGGATATAGGGTCACTTTACCCTATAACTTGAGTGTTGAGGTGGAAGGGGGTATACGATCACTTTACCCTATACCCTAAATCTTGAACGTTGCTCAAGATTTCTGCTTTTTTTCTCCACGTGGGGAAATTTTCCAAACTCCAGTAGCTATAATCATCAGGGACTTTGGACATGAAATAACTTTGAAAAGCCCCATTTAGAGAATGCTGGGTGGGGCACTTTTTGTCTTGAGTGAACCTTCAACATAGGATGGTCATTTGAGTCTCAGTCTACTTTCGTAGTTTGTTTCAAAGAAGCCAACTTCTGCATCCCCCCCCCCCAAAGATGAGGCCATTGTAATTGGCCCCTCCTTTCCTGAGTTTTAACGGGGACTCGTCCATAACATTGCCTTTCCAAGTGCATAAGTTGGGGTGAAAAACTCATCGCTGTTTGAAGAATAAGAAGGGATACAATAAGAGGGATGAGATTTCGAATAATGAAAAAAAGAAGTGCAGGAGCACAACACTCTTAATTAGGTCAGTTATGAACTTAGTGTGTGCAACGTGCAGAGTTTAATTTCACCCTTGGGTAGTTTTGGTGTGGCTTGGTGTACAGTACGTCGCGTAGGCCTGGCTCATTCAGTTCGGTCACAGATCAATTTATTATGTGCATGATAACAAGCTGTGCGTAACGTTCTGTAAACACCAAGTCATTTGACTAGCGTTTCCTCTTCGAAAATTGTTCATTCCATCTATGCAGGGTATGAGATGCCGGCTATGAGAAGCCAGGATGATGTCATCTGTGTTCATGATGTCACTGTGCAAATGACATGACATAATTCCTCTCATTGGTGTAATGATGGCTGTTAAGGCAAGGACATGTGGGTTTGTTCCTTTGGGTTAGTTATCCATTGGATGTCTGACCTTGAGTTGAAGCCCACCCATGTTCAAGCTGGCCAATTTGTAGTCTGGCACCACCAGGATTATGATAGGACTTTCATCAGTTTGAATTGTTGTTGTTGCTAGTTGCAAAGTCATGTCTGACCAATCGTGACCCCATGGACAACATTCTCCAGGCCTTCCTGTCCTCTACCATCCTTGGGAGTCCATTTAAGCTCATGCTGACTGTTTCAGTGACTCCATCCATCCAGCTCATTCTCTGTTGTCCCTTTCTTCTTTTGCCCTCAATCGTTCCCAGCATGAGGCTCTTCTCCAGTGAGTCCTTCCTTCTCATTAGGTGGCCAAAGTACTTGAGTTTCCTCTTCAGGATCTGGCTTTCTAAGGAGCAGTCAGGGTTGATCTTCTCTTGGACTGACCGGCAGAATTGTAGACAATAGGCTTTTTTTTTTTATATATATAAATGTTTATTTATTTTTCTTTAAAAAGACAAGACAACACATAAAGTACAAGAGCAGGGAAGTAAAAAAAAAAAAACACATTTTCATCAAGCATGTCGTTTGGTTACAAGTTTTTGTGCGATGGTTTTTACAATTAAGGATGCTGTCACTAATTATCCATTAAATATAGTTAAATATTTCATTGAGCATTGCATGTTCAAGTTACCATAGTATTCTTTCTTTTATGACAACCCTTATTTCTTTATCTCTATAATTATGTACTAGGTAGCAATAGGTCTTTATAAAATTGTATCACCGTTCTCTCAAAAATAAAGGTGGAGATTAAGTCAAAGAAAAAAAGAAACTCATTACTTCATATAAGACATTTCTATTTTCCATTAATCTTAAATTTTCCAATCATCCTCAACTCCAAATTTAATTTCCCGTTATTATTTGTCAATCCATGTCGTCATTAAATATTTTAATCTATATTCACATCCATTGTTCATTACATCATCATTATTCCATTTTATATTATAAAATAGTCACCAGCCACAATCATACCTAACAATTTAAATCATCTCACTCTTATGCATTGAATACATTATTATTCTTATCTCGTATAAGTAAATGGTCTATTTCATAATAAAGGCTTAATATGTATAGAAAGAGAAAAAAAAGAGAAAGAAAAAAGAGAGAGATTTTTTCAAAACATTAAGTATAACTTTCTATTATTATTACATATGAGATAGGGTAAAGAAAAAGAAAAGATTCACTTCCAAGTTTTTTTATCCAACCATTGATAAAACAAGTAGACAATAGGCTTGATATAGGTGCTTGATATTGTGACCAGGACCCATAATCCACAGCAGCTCCTTCCTGTTCTGGCTATAACTCCCTTAATTTCCCTCCAGTGGGGGCCAACGTGTCTCCAGGCTGGAGGAAGTGGCCTTCAGTCTGTGGGCTTAGCAGCTGTTGGGTTAAGAAGACAAGAAGGGAGTCCAGTGTCTGAGTTTTCAACAGCATGGTTGGAAGCCAGACAGCTCATGTGGGTCTACATTGGGCTTATTTGTGGGTGTTGGTTAATTCTTCCAAAGAGGAGGGGACCTAAGGTGGAGCAATGAAGGAAGGATGAATCTCATGACCTCGAGATGGATACTTGTAGACAGAAGGTGTAGGAGAAATCTAAAGGTGTATAGGAATGCCTGGGTAAGGAAGCTTGTTGGACCAGATTGTAAAGAAATGCAGGGAGGTCACAGGTGAGCCCAAGAGAGGCTGCCAAGAGATGCCAGCAAGGCGTGAAAAATCTTTCAAGGGAGATGCAGGATTATCCATCTTGATCTTCTTTTCTCCAGCCTGCTGTCTTTCAAATGAGTTGCCTTCAGATGCTTTGGAGAACCTGATTTAAGATTACTGACTTACTGGTCAAGCTCCCTATAGTCCAGCATTTCTTAGTAAGGCCACATACTAAGCCATAGTATGTCCTGCTTTTGCCTTGGTCTTAACATGCTGTAGGTGGCAACCATTGTATGCAGCGGAGCAGATGGTTTGGCCTGTTCTGCTCATCTAGCCAATTCAATAAACCATCATTCAACCAACCATGGCTTTGCACCAGGTGTGGTCCCAGTCTGCACAGATGTTTCCATATGAGCAAGAGAAAAACTGTGGTTTTCCTTACATGTGATGTAAACAAAACACTGATCTGAATGGACTTTTATGTCCAAACTTGACTTTGGGGCCTGGAGTTGTGGGGCTGGAAGGGGCCACTGGGGAGATTTAGAAAGGTCTGGGACTTGTAGAAAATCAACTGGGAAAGCCAATGTGGCTGTCCCCCACCTATTGAAGAATTAGCAATAGCACTTGGACTTATATACTGCTTCACAGTGCTTTTAGAGCCCTCTCTGAGCGGTTTACAAAGTCAGCCTATTGCCCCCAACATTCTTGGTCCTCATTTTACCCACCTCGGAAGGATGGATGTCTGAGACAACCTTGAACCGGTGAGATTTGAACTGCCGAACTGCAGCTAGCAGTCAGCTGAAGTCGCCTGCAGTACTGCACTCTAACCACTGCGCCACCTCGGCTCAGAATGATGTTTACATCTTGAAATCTCATTGAATCTGGTAAGAGGCATACTGTGAGTCCTGTCTCTCAGAAATCTGCATTTGGTGGATCTGACAAGGCAAGCCTTCTCTGCCATGGGACCCGCCTTCTGGAACATTCTCCCTTCTGAAGCTAGCTTTGTTCTGCCTTTTTCTCTGGAGGTCCTTGGCAACCTGGCTGTGTAATCCAACTTGGTGAACTCAGAAGGCCAGTGAGATCTTGAGGTGGCTCCACTTCTGATCAAAGCTCTGTGTTTGACATGTTTACAGTGAGCCCTTGACCTATGACCTGTCACTTAGCGACCATTTGAAGTTACGACAGATCTAAAAAGGGGGATTTATCACCCAGATTCAAAGTTCCAATAGCAATAGCACTTAGACTTATACACTGCTTTACGGTCCTCTCTAAGTGGTTTACAGAGCCAGCCTATTGCCCCCAACAATTTGGGTCCTCATTTTACCCACCTCGGAAGGATGGAAGGCTGAGTCAACCTTGAGCCTGGTGAGAGCAAGCTGAACTGCTAAATTGCAGGCAGCTGGCAGGCAGCAGAAGTCCCCTGCAGTACTGCATTCTAACCACTGCGCCACCACAGCAATGGTCAGCCCCCTTCCATTATCAAGGGATTAAACTGAGTGCTTGGCAACATGACGCCTTTATGGCCATTTGCACATCGCACCATCCCATGGCCACATCTTAAGTCTGTTTTTGTCAAAAACCAGCTCTTCCTTCCGGTTTTCAGCAAAACTACGTTGATAGCGAATTATTAGTTAACAATGACTGCAGCATCCACTTAATAATTTGCTTAATGTTTAGCACATAAAAAGGTCATACATAAAATCAGTTGCAGTTTCTACAACCATTATGACGTATAACCCTACTGGGCAGGCCTCATTACGGTTACATGCTGAGGAGCAGCCTCATTGTTTTTGCTCTACATCACCCAGAGTCGCTTCTTGTGAGATGGGCAGCCATGTCCATTTGGTAAATGAATAAATAAATTGGGTAGGAGGGTCCCTCGATGCTAATTTAAGCCTGTGTCAAGTGTCCTGTGATGAGAGCTATGCCCTTGACGGGACTTCTTGGAGCATTGCCCCAGCACATGACCTTCCAAGCAACGTGTTGGGTGAGACTTGCCTGCAACTGTTGTGGCTGGAATGGTGTGGGAAGGGTTGTGTGTCATACTTGGGCAGACCCGCCCCATTTGTTCTTTCGATAAGAACCACGGGGATGGTTGTTGCAAGGTTTTGCTGTAAATGCCATCTCTACGAGACATCTGAAACATTTCAAAGTTGCCCTCTGTAGAGTGAGGTCAAGCAGTTGGCAAGGGCCCTCAAGACAGAGTTCTTTCTCATTTCTTTCCTTAAAAAATAAATTTCTATTGAACATTTGGTTGCCACGATGTAAAAAAGATGTGGAGACTCTAGAAAGAGTGCAGAGAAGAGCAACAAAGAGGATTAAGGGACTGGAGACTAAAACATATGAAGAACGGTTGCAGGAACTGATACCCAGTTCCTGCAACCGTTCTTCATATGTTTTAGTCTCCAGTTTAGCTTAAGAGAAAGAAGGACTAGGGGAGACATGATAGCAGTGTTCCAATATCTCAGGGGTTGCCACAAAGAAGAGGGAGTCAAACTATTCTCCAAGGCACCTGAGGGTAGAACAAGAAGCAATGGGTGGAAACTAATCAAGGAGAGAAGCAACTTAGAACTGAGGAGAAACTTCCTGACAGTTAGAACAATTAATCAGTGGAACAGCTTGCCTCCAGAGGTTGTGAATGCCCCAACACTGGAAGTCTTTAAGAAGATGTTGGATAGCTATTTGTCTGAAACGGTATAGGGTTTCCTGCCTAGGCAGGGGGTTGGACTAGAAGACCTCCAAGGTCCCTTCCAACTCTACTATTGTATTGTATTGTATTATTATTGTATTTTGCAAAGGGCATTATTTATTTTTTATCCCATCTTTATTATTATTTTTGTAAAGACCTCAGGGTGGTGAACATGGCTCATGTTTCTTCTTTCTCCTATTTTCCCCACAACAACAGCTCTGCGAGGTGGGTTGAGCTGAGAGAGATGGGGGGGACTGGCCTAAAGTTACCTAGTTGGCTTTCATGCCTAAGGCAGATCTAGAATTTACTGTCTCCCAGTTTCTGGCCTGGAGCCTTAGCCGCTAAACCAAACTGGTTGTACATCAAAACTAAGATCAACTAATAAAGAGTAAAGACAGCAGAGAAGGAAGAAAATAAGAAAGGGGGAAAAACAGTAAGAGTGCCGAAAGAAAGAATAAAAAGCAATAGAAAGAAAAAGCTTCCAATTTCCTTTGCAGCAAATATAAGCACAATTACAATATTATCCCCTACTACTGTTTGTAGGGGCCTGTTTGAAGGCCTGGAGGAACATTGTTCATGGGGTCGCGATGAGTCAGATGCGACTTTGCAACTAACAACAACTGTTTGTTTACAAATGAAAATTCACAGTTTTCTATTATCCAGAGTTTTTATCTAAACATCAAAACCACAAATCCTAAAGTGCATTTTGTTTCCATTGTAGGGGGTGGGTGGGAAAGAAGTCTATAAGGATTTTCCAATCAGCTATAAATGCAGCCATTAAATTTTCTCTACTTAAAGTGGTTAATTTAGCCCTCTCCACAAGTTTTATCATCTTAGATTAGATGTAATGGTATATGAAGAAGACCTTAGGAGATGGGACAAAGAAATGCTGCCTAGGGAATGGTCAGATAAAGTGTAACCGTTAGCTACATAAATGGGTGGAGGAAGAGGTACAGAAGTGACGCTCCCTAGTTTCTCAGGCTCTAAAGGAGACAGCAGAAGATTTGTATTTTCAAATCTGCAAGATTTTGTAAATGTAACGTTACAATAAAGTAGAATTATCATCTGATCATGTTACTCGTCTAGTCTACTGTTTAAGGCTAACATGGTTTCAGAAATCCCTTCCAACTCATAAAAATGATAATGAAACTGACCTCCACTATTAAAATGGGGATAAGTCAATAACACTCCCCATCATTTTATGAGGTTGCAGGTTTTCTTCTGTTCATTTCCAGGACAGTGCAGCGATGTTGACTGTCACAACCGGGAACTTTCATGACAAAGAATTTCTGCTCTGTCCTCAAAAGTAGAATCCTTTTCCTATAGGGAAGCCCACAGAGCGATGTTTTGGCAACTTTCAGGTGTGTGGACTTCAACTGCCAGAATTCCCCAGTCAGTGTGGCTTGCCAGAGTTTGAAAAACATCACTGTAAGACCATTTAGACGTGGTGACCTATTTCCCAGGCTACTTGTCTGGTTAGTTTATAGGTCAATGTAAGGTGTGAATGAGGGACGCGGTGGCTCAGTGGCTAAGACGCTGAGCTTGTTGGTTAGAAAGGTAGGCAGTTTGGCAGTTCGAATCCCTAGCGCTGTGTAACGGAGTGAGCTCCTGTTACTTGTCCCAGCTTCGGCCAACTGAGCAGTTTGAAAGCATGTAAAAATACAAGTAGAAAAATAGGAACCAACTTCGGTGGGAAGGTAACTGCGTTCCGTGCTCCTTTGGCGTTTAGTCAGGCTGGCCACATGACCACAGAGACGTCTTCGGACAGCGCTGGCTCTTTGGCTTTGAAACGGAGATGAGCATTGCCCCCTAGTGTCAGGAATGACTAGCACATATGTGCAAGGGGAACCTTTGCCTTTACTTTAAGGTGTGAATCCAGCAAATAACCTAATTCAGTAACCAGGCCAAGTATTTGGTTCAAATGCTGCTGTGCCTGCATATTTTATCCCCAATAGGGCTATTTACCCCCCCTCCCCTTTGCAAAAATCACAGACCAAATGAATTTCTTTAGAGCTCAAAGCGGCAAATCGGTTTCGTTTTTGTTGTTCGTGGCGAAGTCGTGTCTGACCCCTCATGACCCCATGGACCACGTTCCTCCAGGCCTTCCTGTCCTCTACCATCCCCCGGAGCCCATTTAAGCTCACGCCTACTGCTTCATTGACTCCATCCAGCCACCTCATTCTCTGCCGTCCCCTTCTTCTTTTGCCCTCAGTCTTTCCCAGCATGAGGCTCTTCTCCAGTGAGTCCTTCCTTCTCATTAGGTGGCCAAAGTATTTGACTGGTTTCCTTAACTCCTCAATACCCAAAGAAAAATATGTTTGCTCTGTCTTCTCCAGTGCTAGGCTGCATCCCCACCTTCTCCTGCCTGGTATTGGAAAATCTTCTGGATTTTTTTTTAATGTCTGGTCACAAAAGGCTCCCTCCTTCCCACCATCTGATACAAAGGGAAAGACCTCTGCATCAGGGGGTCCCCCGGCCCTCCCCTTATTTGCAAACTGCCTAGGAAAGCCAGGACCAGGCCACGAAGGCCATTAGGCTGGCCTCCCCACCCCCAGCATAATTACAGTTTGCCTAAGACTGGACTGACTCTGCGCGTGGTTTGGGAGCTCCACCCAGCAGCTCCGCTGGAAAGATGTGGCTTCAGCTTCACAGCTCCTCTCGTGGTTGTGTGGAACAGGAGGCCAACAGGACAGGATCCTCCCTTTGGCTGGCCCTGGTGCAGTGTTGCAAAGAAGCTGGTGGTTCCAACAGCGGCTTGCCGATACCCAGGAAAGGATCCAGAGGCAGCTTTGGTTGAGTTAGTTTCATGGTTGAGTAATCAAAGCTCTGTGCTTGCTGACTTATGGATCTGCTTGCTCTTCTGGGGCAGTTGATTAATCTTGAGGGGTCCTTGGTGCTCTCTGAGCTTTCTTGTTTTCCCGCAGACGTTTCATTCATGAAGTCTTTTCATTCATCAAGAAATGCCTGCAAGGAAACAGGCAAGCAAGCTTAGAGAGCACCAAGGACCCCTCATTTCTTTTTCTTTTTTAAAAAAAATAGTTTTTATTAAACATTTTTGCCTTTAAAAACAGAAAAAAACAAAGCAACAAAAAAAGAAAAGAAAAACCAAGACAAACATAGCAATATACAAAATAATTATACAGCCTTCTGTATCGGCATTCATGTTTACCCTTTGTAGTTCTCCATTCTACACCTCCTTCCTATCAGTCTTAACCTCTGTAATAATGTAACAGTTGTGCTAACAATTATAATGACATTAGTTGTTCCTATCACCCTTGTGTTTACATTGTGGTTCAAATCCCTAGCACGCATAACGGAGTGAGCTCCCATTACTTGTGCCACTTTCTACCAATCTAGCAGTTCGAAAGCACGTAAAAGTGCAAGTAGAAAAATAGGGACCACCTTTGGTGGGAAGGTAACAGCGTTCCATGCACCTTCGGCATTTAGTCATGCCGGCCACATGACCACGGAGACGTCTTTGGACAGCGCTGGCTCCTTGGCTTAGAAACGGAGATGAGCACCGCCCTTTACAGTCGGGAACGACTAGCACATGCTGCATGTGTGAGGGGAACCTTTATCTTTTCCTAAACCTAGCAAGTATGATCTCCTAAACAGATAGTCCTTCACTTACAACCAATCGAAGTTAGGACGGGCTCTGAAAAAGCTACTTATGACCTGGATTCACACTTCCAACATCCGTGTGTCCCTCCTCTGCAGTGATGTGATCGCATTTCGGGGGCTCAGTAACTGGCCTGCATTAATGGGCATTTGCTGTTCAGGTGACAATGTATGAAGATGTTTTTGTTGAAAATTGGCATTTGCTTTTGGTTTTCAGCCAAGCCCTTCATAACAAACAATTGATTTGCTTAATGACTGCCACAAAAAAAGGTATTAAAATCAGGAAAGTTACATAGGTGCCGCCCCTCTGCAGCCATCACGACTTATCGTCATAATGGGCAGACACCATTACAGTCGTAAGTTGAGGAGTACCTATAGTATAAACCTTCCTGAACATTTCCAGAATCCAGTTTCCTAATGAAGAGGCTGAACCCCTCACCCTCTCTTCCCCAGTCTGGCACCTGTTTCTCTCCCCCACCCCACCATATTTTGGAGAAGAGTCACCCATTCTGTCAGGGATTGCAAATTTCAAGACAGTTCTGGGGCTGAGCTGCAGCACTGCAGTCATTCTTCTCCATTTACCCCAGCAACCTCAACAAATATTTCCAAAGCCCTGATCAAACATAGGTCTGTACACAGACTGCCTTCCTCCTCCCATAGTTGGCAGCAGGCAGTTTTTTCTTAACTGTGACAATTCTAAGATGTGTGGACTTCAACTGTGAAATGGGCAGTGTAGGAATGTGTGTGTGTATGTGTATGTGTGCGTGTATGTGAGAGAGAGAGGGAGGGAGGGAGGGATGAATAGATGATAGAAAGATATGGATGGATGAATAGATAGATAGATAGATGATAGATAGATAGATAGATAGATAGATAGATAGATAGATGATAGATAGATAGATGATAGATAGATAGATAGATGATAGATAGATAGATAGATAGATGATAGATAGATGATAGATAGATAGATAGATAGATAGATAGATAGATGATAGATAGATTGATAGATATAGGGGTGGATTGATGGAGATGGACAGACAGAGACAGACAGACAGACAGGCATTGGAGTAAGCCACAATGAATAGGTCTACATTGTAGTAAGCGGAAAATATAGAAATCACAGAATAGCTACAGGTAATATTAAACCTAGCCATTGTTTCACTAGCTTGCAATAGAATAGAATTCTTTATTGGCCAAGTGTGATTGGGCACACAAGGAATTTGGTGCATAGGCTCTCAGTGTACATAAAAGAAAAGATACATTCATCAAGAATCATAAGGTGCAACACTTAATGATACACATAGGATACAAATAAGCAACCAGGAAACAATGTCAATATAAATCGTAAGGATGCAAGCAACAAAGTTAAAGCCCTGCAGTCATAAGTGGGAGGAGATGGGTGATAGGAACGTTGCTTTTACCTAAAGCAAGCATTAATCATTGTTCCTTAGGGTTTAAAAAGTTTGCATCGTTCAGCAGAGAGAAAACGGCAGGTATTTCTGAGCTGCATTGAAAAGCTTGGCCTAAACTTTAGAATAAAAATGAAATTACATCCTTGTAGAAAAAGCACTTTAGATGAACTTCTGGGAATAACAAGAGTTTTCTGTACTCTGGTTATCTCACCCTTTATTTTCCCCCAAATGTATACATAAAATATTTTGAAACATGAATTAGAAAGTTGCTGTTATTCCAGGTAAATTAATCTAGGATTAAAAAGTATGAGTTTGGGCGTCTTTCGTTACCTGTGAAGTTGAAAGGGCCTGCTCAAACATGCAGCTTAATTTCTCATAGATATTCAGCCGATAGTTGGCCATGAGAATGAGCTGTTGCAGGTAAAACATTATGGATAAATTCCTCGGACGGCCTTAGGACCCCTCGATTCACCCGGGGTGGGGGGAATACAATGTACATTAAAAAAAACCACACCAAATTTTAATGGCATTATTTGTAGCCCCTATTTCAGGGGTGAAATCCAGCAAGTTCTGGAGAACTAGTAGCAGAAATTTTGAATAGTTTGGAGAACTGGTAGCAGAAATTTTGAGTAGTTCGAAGAACCGGTAGCAGAAAATTTGAGTAGTTTGAAGAACTGGTAGCAGAAATTTTGAGTAGTTTGAAGAACTGGTAGCAGAAATTTTGAGTAGTTCGGAGAACTGGTAGCAGAAATTTTGAATAGTTTGGAGAACTGGTAGCAGAAATTTTGAGTAGTTCGAAGAACTGGTAGCAGAAATTTTGAGTAGTTTGAAGAACTGGTAGCAGAAATTTTGAGTAGTTTGAAGAACTGGTAGCAGACATTTTGAGTAGTTCGGAGAACTGGTAGCAGAAATTTTGAATAGTTTGGAGAACTGGTAGCAGAAATTTTGAGTAGTTTGAAGAACTGGTAGCAGAAAATTTGAGTAGTTTGAAGAACTGGTAGCAGAAATTTTGAGTAGTTTGAAGAACTGGTAGCAGAAATTTTGAGTAGTTCGAAGAACCGGTAGCAGAAAATTTGAGTAGTTTGAAGAACCGGTAGCAGAAATTTTGAGTAGTTTGAAGAACTGGTAGCAGAAATTTTGAGTAGTTTGAAGAACTGGTAGCAGAAATTTTGAGTAGTTTGAAGAACTGGTAGCAGAAATTTTGAGTAGTTTGAAGAACTGGTAGCAGAAATTTTGAGTAGTTTGAAGAACTGGTAGCAGAAATTTTGAGTAGTTCGGAGAACCGGTAGCGGAAATTTTGAATAGTTCTGAGAAGCGGTAGTGGAAGTGTTGAGTAGTTTGGAGAACCACTAGCAGAAATTTTGAGTAGTTTGGAGAACCACTAGCAGAAATTTTGAGTAGTTTGGAGAACCAGTAGCAGAAATTTTGAGTAGTTTGGAGAACCAGTAGCAGAAATTTTGAGTAGTTTGGAGAACCAGTAGCAGAAATTTTGAGTAGTTCGGAGAACTACTAGCGGAAATTTTGAATAATTCAGAGAACTGGTAGTGGAAATTTTGAATAGTTCAGAGAATCAGTAACAGAAATTTTGAATAGTTCTGAGAAGCGGTAGTGGAAATTTTGAGTAGTTCGGAGAACCACTAGCAGAAATTTTGAGTAGTTTGGAGAACCAGTAGCAGAAATTTTAAATGGTTCGGAGAACTAGTAGCGGAAATTTTGAATAGTTCAGAGAATCAGTAACAGAAATTTTGAATAGTTCTGAGAAGCGGTAGTGGAAATTTTGAGTAGTTCGGAGAACCACTAGCAGAAATTTTGAGTAGTTTGGAGAACCAGTAGCAGAAATTTTAAATGGTTCCTTGGACCTGTTCCCAACCTGGAGGAAAAGCAGACAAGCCTATTTCCTCTGGCTTTTCCCAGGCTGAGGCTGCCCTCTCCCCACTAACCATTTCCTGCTTTTGTCCTGCCTTCTCAAGAGTCCTTCCCTGCCCTGTCTGGCTGACCTCAGGCAGTTGTCCTATTAAGCTCAGACCTCCAAACCAACTTCCTGCAGGTTAATTATTGTATACAAGCCACCAGGCTGGGGGACATTGGTCATCCTGTTGGGGCAGCCTTAATGCAGAAGGATGCAACTTTGAGCTTCCCTTTCCTGCTTCCTGTCTCAACCTCTAGTTATTAGGCATTGTCAGAATGCAAGGCTCTGATTTTCCCAGTTGCAATGTATGGCTGTGAAGGTTGGACCATAAGGAAGGCTGAGTGCCAAAGAATGGAAGCCTTTGAACTCGGGTGCTGGAGAAGACTCTTGTGAGTCCCTTGGGACTGCAAGGCGATCCAACCGGTCAATCCTGGAGGAGATCAACCCTGATTGCTCTTTAGAAGGCCAGATCCTGAAGAGGAAACTCAAATATTTTGGCCACCTAATGAGAAGGAAGGACTCCCTGGAGAAGAGCCTCATGCTGGGAACGATGGAGGGCAAAAGAAGAAGGGGATGGTAGAGAATGAAGTGGCTGGATGGAGTCACCGAAGCAGTCAGCATGAGCTTAAATGGACTCCAGAGGATGGTAGAGGACAGGACAGGAAGGCCTGGAGGAACATTGTCCATGGGGTCATGACTTAACTAACTAACTAACAATAACAACAAGAATGCACTTCTGTCACCTACAACCCGTTGAGGGCTTCCACTCAAGTGCCTTTCATTCTTTGTCTGGCCCCGCATGGCACCCAAACAAAATTAGGAAGAGATTATCTGGGGCATTGTTGGTAAACTCTGCAGGAAATGCTTCTTGAAAAGCAACTTGTTTCTCCTTCTTTGTCTCTTTGTTGTTACCTTCTTCCTCCTTTTCTATGGAGCAAAACTGAAGTCCCATTCCGGGCCAGAACATGAGTGGTTGGAGCAATGGCCACAGGGTTGTCTGCAGACAGCTGCTTCTGGTGTGGCCTTTTCCACCAGGATTGCAATTCTCCATATTTTGAGACGAGGGTGTTCCCTAACTCTGCTTTCTTGGAACGGTCAAAACACGTCTTCCACCACTGAGCTGCAGCTGTTGTCTCTCTCTACTTGGGAGACTCCGCAGCCCCCTTCCAAGTGAACATTGATGATGATGATGATGTTGTTGTTGTTGTTGTTGTTGTTAATCTTTGGTGAATTTCACAGCCTTTGGGGCTGGTTGGTAGCTCAACAGCTCGAGTCTTAACCAAGGACCTGGAAACTGATAAGGTAACGTCGGAGGATATAAGTTGTTTCAAGTAGGGTGGTTTTTTGTAGAGTCAGAATGTTCAAGTCAGGTAAATTTAGAATTTCCAAATAGCGAGGTAGTCCTTTAGGTATTGCTCCAAGGGCTCCAATTACAATCGGGAGAACACACGATTTCTTTTTCCACAGTTGCTCAACTTCAATTTGCAAGTCCCGGTACTTTGTGATTTTTTCTTGCTGTTTATCTTCAATTTGTGCATCACCAGGTATTGCAATGTCAATGGACCAAACTTTTCTTTCTTTCTTTCTTTCTTTCTTTCTTTCTTTCTTTCTTTCTTTCTTTCTTTCTTTCTTTCCTTCCTTCCTTCCTTCCTTCCTTGTTGTTGTTGTTGTTGTTGTTGTTGTTGTTGTTATTATTATTATTATTATTATTATTATTATTATTATTATTATTATTATTAGGTTAATCTTTGGTGAGATTCACAGCCTTTGGGGCTGGATGGTAGCTCAACAGCTCGAGTCCTAACCAAGGACCTAGAAACTGTTAAGGTAATGGAAGATATAAGTTGTTCCAAGTAGGTGGTTTTTTGTAGAGTCAGAATGTTCAAGTCAGGTATATTATTATTATTATTATTATTATTATTATTATTATTATTATTATTATTATTATTATTATTTTGCCACCTATTCGCCCATGGTGACTCAAGGCAGCTTACATAATTTAAAACCATATTAAAAAAACAATAAAACTAATAAAAGAATCAGATAAGATTAATATAATAAAATCATAATTTTAAGGCTCTTACATTCCTCTTTGCACATCTCCCTCTCCCAAAGGGCAGGAGATGGTATGGCTGCCCTTTGGCAGTGACCCTATCAAAATGTGATGCCTGGCTTTTCTGCTAGTGGCTTTGGGATGGATGGACCCACTCCTACATTTTTTTATTTTAAAAAAGAGGTGTGGTGGGGGGCAGGGGGCAAGGTTCCTACTTTCTAGTTCTCCTGGTTAGGAGAGAATGGATTATTATATGTACATCAGTGGAAGGAGTCTCAAATACCTGGGTTGGGGAAGAGGACAGACTTAGCAGGGGCGGTGAAGTTGACTTGATTAGAGAAAGGACAACAACTATGTTTATTTGTGACGTGAAACTACTTAGGGACTTTTTGCTGAAATAAGAACAAAAATGAACTTGTGATTCACTATGGGTCTGATGACTCAAAAAAATGGGAAATGGAAAGAAGTGAAGTTGCAACCTTAGAGAGAGAAGGAGAGAAATATGGATATGCCTGCAACTGTGATTTAGAAAATCAGAAATTGCTTCTTTATACTTTTTGCTTTTCCTTCCCTTCCTAATCTTTTCTTTTTCCTTCCTTCCTCCCTCCCTCCCTCCCTCCTATTCCTTTTCTTATTCTCCTTCCTGGTGGTGCCAATTTTCTGGCGATATCTCTAATAATTTTTGGAACATTATATTTACTCACATACATTGGCTTTTCACCATTCTCCTTCCTGGTGGTGCAATAGTTAAAGTGCCTTCCTTCCTTCTTCCCTTTCTTCTTCCCTTCCTCCCTCTTCTTTTCTTTTTCCTTCCTCCTCCCTCCCCTTTTTTCCTTTGCACTTTTTCTTTCTTCCCTTATTTTTTTCTTTCAAAATTAGAATTGGTTTTTATTCTTTAAAAAAAAAAAAGTTCTGTGATAAAAGTTGTGTGTGTGTGTGAGAGAGAGAGAGAGAGAGAGAGAGAGAGAGGATGGAATCGTGAATGAGCGAGAGACCGCGGCTGTGGTTAACAAGAGGTTCCTGCTGACGCACTTTGGAAGGCCTGTTTTCCCCATGAAGAATGTGCTGAGGGCCTGTCTCCGACCTCCCAGCCCATCACCCTCCAGTATGCTTAGAGACACTCAGCACCACTTCTCCATAGTGAGGGGGAGGAGTATCCAGGATGGGGTTGACCTTATCCTCTCTTGATTGGGCTGAGTCTTTAGGCCACGCCCTGGTCACCAGGTACCACCCCAATTATCGACTCAGCCCTCAACTGGGCTGTTGTGCCATCCAGGAACTCCTGAGAATCCTAAGGGAAAAATACTAGAGACCTTTTAAAAGAAGCACAAAACGGCCTGAGTGAGTATCTGAGCTCCCCGAGCAGAGGCAAAAATTTGCCAAAAACCCCCTTGGGGGCGGCAAGCAGCCCATGCATCTGAGTGAGACAAGTATCACTCAGAAAAGGAATTTTGCCGGGCAAGCAAGGAGCAGAGGGCACAAGCCTGCCAAAGAGACTCACAGAAAGCCTGGTGGGGCTAGGAGCGGTTGCCATTAGCCCCCCAGGGGCGGCACACAGACTAGGTCATGAAGGGCGACCTGGGTCACTCAGCAAGGACCGCCAGCCCCTCTTCAGCGCTGAGCCTCTGCAAGCCTCACCAGAGCACAGAGGTTCCTGCTGACCCACTTTGGAAGGCCTGTTTTCCCCATGAAGCTGACTCGAGAATGTGCTGAGGGCCTGTCTCCAACCTCCCAGCCCATCACCCTCCAGTATGCTTAGAGACACTCAGCACCACATATCCAACATCCACGGAGCAAAGCAGGAGAAACGGAGACCGTGAGATTGATGCCGTGGCCCGCATCTTCTTGGACGCTTCTCTTTCTGCTGCTCCATCTCACCCTCTGCCAGCAAGCACCCTTTCCACCCACCCTGTCTTTGCCCTGCCAGCAGGATTTTATGGACAGCAAGGCCGTACTGCTGCGGTTTGGCCAAACCCACACTTAAATCCCTGTCTCTTTGGCCGCTGCCTGCCTTGCCCTGTAATTGGCGAAGGGGCGGAGCAGACAGGAAAAGACACCAGGGACCCAAAATGCTGGCCACCTTCCCAATCGGGGACAGCCAATGAGAGAGCTGTAGCTGTTGCTGACTCTTTCAATTTTGGGATTTTTTTTTATTTTTTAAAATCTCCCATGGTCTTGGCTCTAATTATAGAAAGAACCGATGGGAGGGAGCAGTGAGCGAAGTCTTCTCTTCTGCCTGGAGGTATCCAGACCCAAAGCTTAGCAGATGCTTGCTAAATTGTGTGCCATTCCACTTGGACAAGATCAAACCAAAATCCTTCCCCCCTACCATTAGGTTTTGCTAAGACTCTGATTCTTCCAGAGGAGCATTCTCTTTTTGGGGGGGGAGGAACAGTTTTTTTATTTAAATTTTAATACATATAACTACAAGTGTATACATCTTAACAATCACTATTTTGTATTATCCAATATTATAGCATTTCCTCTTACCATCAAACCACAACTGTCATTTGCTCTTCTGCTTTCCATACACCATATTATATCCTATATTATACTCCCGCCCTCTCCCTCTCTCCTCCTCCCTACCTCCTTTCTTCCCTCTACCATCCCTCTCTTCTCTACTTCCCCTTCCTCTCTCCTTCTCCTCTTTCCACTCCTTTTCTCTCTCCTACTCTTTATCTCCCTTCTGTTTCCCTCTCTTCCTCCTTTCCTCTCCCTTTCTCCTTTCCACTCTCTCCGCTTAGTTTGCACGGTGTATTTCAGCATCCCAGCAAGATTCATTTAATATTAATGGTATTAATCATTGCATTCTAATAAACATCTTTCACATGAATAGCTTTACCTACGTCTCCCTCCAGAGGAGCATTCTGTACCGGTTCTACCTTCATCGTCTGCTTAACCTGGTTAATCTTAAACTGGGATAGTTTGTTTTGGTGGCTGTCCATCTCATGTGAACCTGGCCTGCTTACAGTCGTGTTCAGAGTGACACAAGCAATGTTGTGGCCGTCCTTGTGTGCAAGCCCTTTCCTACAGGTGTAGTGATGCTGGGCACATTGTGGCTTCTGTCGTTCAAATGAGAGATTGGAGAGGGTCTGGTTTAGGGTTAAGGCGCTGCTCATGTTTGGTTTGAAGCATTCTGTTGATCCTAAAAATGGGTTCATTTAGCAACCTTTTTTCCTCTAAATCTTTAAATTGAGAATTTACCCGATCTGAGGTTTCTTGAAAATCCAAACTGCCCTCATGAGATTCTGACCTTGCTTTCAGTTCTGCCCTTGCCTCACATTGTTCTGAATTTAAAGTTTCATTTGGGTTAGTTTTGCTTGTTTCGCGTTTCAACCCCAAATGGAAAAAAAAAGCGTTTGTTGCCCCTTTTTATTAATCTCATCACCTTTCTGTTTCTCCTTGCGTTTTTGAGCTCCAGATTATTTGAGAGGACATTTCATCATCATTCATAAACTGAAATGAAATGGAGAATGGATTCAAAAAGGAAAGGACACTAGACTTGCAAACTTCAATAAACAAGTAATGAAATTAAAATGCAATCAATTATCTAAAGAACTGTTTGTGGAATTTCAGATGAATAAAGGTTGTGCCAAACAAGGCTGCAAGGCGGTTTTGCTATACACACAAAGTATAAAGCCGTGATGGCGAACCTGTGGCATGCAGAGCCATTTGTTTGGGCACACAAGGTGTTGCCCTGTCACTTCCAGCTCCAACGCACTGGCCAGCTGATTTCGGCCTTCATCTTCAACTGTTTTTCGCTCTCCGGATTCAGGGAAACCTCCTGAAGCCTCCAGGGGGAGAAAAAGGGCCCTTTGGGCAACCCAGAAGTTCGGGAACAGATTTCTGGGTTGCCCATAGGCCATTTTTCACCCTCCAGAGGTTTCATGGAAGCCTCCTGAAGCCTCCGGAGGGCCTCAGGGGGGCAGAGGAAGCCGTTTTCACCCTCCCCAGGCTCCTAGAAAGTCTCCGGACCCTGGGGAGGGCGAAAAACGGGTCCATCGCGTACAAAAAGTGGGGGGTTGTGCACGCATGCGTGAGGGCACACGCACATAGAATTATGGGTGTGGGCACGCCCGCGCATGATTCTCCTGCACTTCCCCCTGCTTTTGGCAGGCAATGGCAAAAAGGTTAGCCCTCACTGGTATAGAGTATGAAGTATATATCCAATATTGTTTTTCTTTTTAAAAATTTGGTTTTGTAAAAATTTTCCCTTCATGGGCTCCCTTTGAGCTCCATGGGCCCTGGAACAATGTACCGGCTGAAACCCTCCCCCCCCACCTCCTCAGGCCTGGTAAAGGGGGGTGCGTGCAAAGTACAATTGCATTTGTATTTGTGCTAGTTCTGTGCAAACAAAACAAAACGAAAAAAAGACTTTTAGGACAAGAATACGAATAACTTCAACCCCTTCTGCTCTTAATTCTGAATAATTCTTGCATTTATGGACAGCAGGAGTTTCCTTACTTTCTTGGTGTGGCAGCTGCACTTATTTGCTCTCCCACAGTCATATGAAAAGTCAGGATGCAGTATCCAGGCGAAGTCCATTTTAAAGATAACAAACCTCTGCCCCAAGAGGAGCGGAGGCCTTGAAGATGCTTGCCTACCAGAACAACTAGCTAAACAGGGGTAGCAAGCTTTTCTTTTAGTATTTTAAAGCAGAGGCATCCCATCCCTCCCAAAAGCCAAGAGGTTTTTCTGCAGCAGCTTTAAAATATCCACAGAAAGCTGCTCCCAAGCTTGTGATCCAAAATACATGGGCACACAAGGAAGAACAGTGGGGAGGGAGGAGGTGGAAGAGGAGAAAGCTAGCTCAGAATTGGTTTTTCAAGTTTCTAGTTCTTCGGATGACCTGTTCGGGTGAAAACAGTTCTAACTGAAGGATGAAATGATCGGCACACCAGAATTAGATGAAATCTTTTTATAAAAGAGTTTTTTATTTTTTTATTCTCTTACATACAGTGATACCATATTTTTCGGAGTATAAGACATACCTTTTTCCTTCAAAAAAGAGGCTGAAAATCTGGGTGCATCTTATACACTGAATACAGCATTTTTTGGCCTCTGGAAACTCCGCCCCCTTTGCAAAAATGTCCATGCATAGCCTTTAGGAGGCTTCCAGAGTGCTCATGGGGGCTGGGGAGGGCAGAAATGAGTGAAAAATGGGCATATTTCTTGCTCGTTTTTGCCCCCCCCCCCCCCCCGCCAGCCGCCAGGAGCACTCTATAAATGTCCTAAAGTCTATGCATGCCCTTTTTTTTGGACAAAAATCGGGCCCGTTTGGGAGATCTGCAGAGTGGAAAACCTTTTTTTTAAATTTGCCTCTTCAAAATCTTGATGCGTCTTATACTCCGAAAATACGGTAAGTATACATTCACATAGTTATTCTTCTTCTTTACATTTGTCGTTCTTATGCATTTGTTATTCCATTTAAAAGGTTATAATATACAGTTTGGGTTCATTTATTTACTATTTCATCCGCTTATTTTAACACCACCTTATTTTCCCTTTCTTTTCTACCTCCCTACCTTCTCTACTTCCTTCCTTCCTCCTCTCCTTCCCCTTCCTTCTTTCCTTACCTCTCCCCTACTCCTACTCTTCCTCTTCCCCTTCCTACCCTCTCTCCTTCTCTTTCTCTTCCTTCCACCCTCCTCTCCTTCCCTCTTTCTTCCTTCCCTCCTCTTCCTCTCCTCCTTTCCCTTTCTTTTTCTGTTGCTATAGGTGTCACTTTCAAATCGCAGTTTATGTTTTCTTGGGATGATATTTCCGCAAACTCAAATATAATTTGGTATCATTTCTTATTCCCTTTCCTTCGCTAATCTATCCTAACTATGTTCTTTTCCCTTTATATCTCACTCTTGAATATATACTTGTATATTTAGTACTTTCTTTTCTGTTTTCCCCCTCTTCCCCACCTTTCCCACTTAATAGTGTATCGTCTGGGTTCTGTATCTTCCCCTTACTTTCTTTTCTAGATTCCTTTCTCTAGCCAGTCATAAAATCTTCCCCATGTCTAGAAATACACCGATTCCTCTTTATCCTTTATTTTCAAAGTCAACCTGTTCATAGAATTAGATGAAATCTTGAAGTAACCGATTAACAGAGTTGGAAGGGACCTTGCAGTTCATCTAGTCCAGGGGTGTCCAAACTTGGGAACTTTAAGACTTGTGGACTTCAACTCCCAGAATTCCCCTCTTCAATTCTGGGAGTTGAAGTCCACAAGCCTTAAAGTTCTCAAGTTTGGACACCCCTGATCTAGTCCAACCCCCTGCCCAAGCAGGAGACCCTACGTTTGTCCCTATCTAGGATCGAACTCACAAACCTCCTGAAATCTATCTTTCATATTCAAATTTCACCATTGTTTTCCAATTCATGCCTTTCCAATCCACTGTGGTGAAGATGGGTGGGGTCTCCTGGTGATCTACTTTACAGTCATAAATCGAGGAGTACCTGCATGTAATCTATTCCCACATAACCTCTGGCCACAAACGTCAGTATTTCTGGAATCTTGCAGAGAATGGCGATAGTCCTTGGGATAAAAGAGCCAGGTGCTAATTTTAGAACAGGCAGGAGGTAGAGAGCCAAGAAAAATTGGGCAATGAGTTCTCTTCCGTTAAGTAGGAATTGCAACAAAACGCAGCACTGTGGAATGCCAGACTGTTCTCTTCCACTTTTTCCTCCCCGGAGTTTTGTGTCTCTTCCCCAATCCCGTCTCCCCTTTCTGGAAATCTTGGGATTCCTTTAAGTTGGCTGCAGCCTCCCTTTCTAACGCCTCCATTTGAACCGGCCGCCTGTTGCTCACTGAAAGCTTCCTTTTGTTTCTGGATCTGGAAGGGAGCAGCTGAAATGTTGAACATGAATGTCTTAACAGCAATATTTTCTAACCTTGGCAACTTGAGAACCTGCAGGACTTCAACTCCCAGAATGCCCCAGCCCAGCATAGAATTCTGGGAGTTGAAGTCCACAGAACCTTATGTTGTCAAGGTTGAGAAACACTGCCTTATGGGATCATGTCAGTAGACAGAGCCCAAATCACAAAAGACAGCAGGGATGAAATTCAAACATTTTTTTCTACTGGTTCTGTGGGTGTGTCTTGGTGTCATGTGACTGGGTGGGTGTGTCTTGGTGGTCATATGAATGGGCAGATGTGGCTTGGTGGTCATGACCGGGTGGGTGTGGCTGCACAACCGACTCACACACGATGTGAAAGCAGCTGGACTTCACACATAATGGCCTCTGCAACAAGCAGGAACCTCACAGAGTCTCAGAGAGCTCAAAAACCAACTATACTTTGCACAAAAACAACACAAAAGCTGCACAACCCACTCACACACGATGTGAAAACAGCTGGACTTCACACATAATGGCCCCTGCAACAAGCAGGAACCTCACAAAGTCACAGAGAGCTCAAAAACCAACTATACTTTACACAAAAACAACACAAAAGCTGCACAACCCACTCACACACGATGTAAAAGCAGCTGGACTTCACACATAATGGCCCCTGCAACAAGCAGGAACCTCACAAAGTCACAGAGAGCTCAAAAACCAACTATACTTTACACAAAAACAACACAAAAGCTGCACAACCCACTCACACACGATGTAAAAGCAGCTGGACTTCACACATAATGGCCCCTGCAACAAGCAGGAACCTCACAAAGTCACAGAGAGCTCAAAAACCAACTATACTTTACACAAAAACAACACAAAAGCTGCACAACCCACTCACACACGATGTAAAAGCAGCTGGACTTCACACATAATGGCCCCTGCAACAAGCAGGAACCGCACAGACAATCTGGCACAGCTGATTGTTGGAACTTTTAAAATACTTTTTTAAGCATTTTTTTTTACCACTGGTTCAGGCAAACTGGCCTGAACGGGTAGAACTTCACCCCTGGTGTACAGGTAGTCCTTGACTTACAACTGTTCCTTTAGGTACTGTTCAAAGTGACGACAGCATTGAAAAATGTGACTTATGGCCGTTTTTCCACACTTGGGACCGTTGCAACATCTCCATGGTCACGTGATCAAAATTCAGACGCCTGGCAACTGACTCATGTTTATGACGGTTGCAGTGTCCTGGTATCACCTGATCCCCTTTTGTGACCTTCGGACAAGCAAAGTCAGCGGGGTAGTCAGGTTCCCTTAGCAACCGCCTTACTAATTGAACAACTTCAGGGATTCGCTCAACAACCGTGGCGAGAGAGATCGAAAAACGGGGCAAAGCTCACTTAACAACCGTCTCGCTTAGTGACAGAAATGTTGGGCTCAGTGGTGGGTCATAAGTTGTGGACTACCTGTATGGTTCCACTTGGTTCTCCCTCCGCTGATTGGAGGCATGGGGTGGGGGGTGGGGGTGGAATGGAAGACCGTGTGTGTTAATACTACAATAATCCCCTCTTCAATCTTAACCTAACAGCTGCTGCATCATTAACTAGTCTGATCTTTGGAAAAACTAAGTCCTCCTTTACACAGACATTCAAACCATGCCTGTGCAAGGCCTTAGAATTTTTGTACAGGTGGAGGTTGGGTTTCAACTGAAGGGAAAAAGACACAGATTCTTCCCGAACTGAATTCGGTCCTAGAAAAGTGCTCTCGGGCATATCTAGCTGAGAAAGAGCTTAAATTTCTCAACCAAGGTGAGCTTTTCCATCACTGTAGGAAAATGAACCTGTGATTTCTCCACTTCGGGATGCAATTACGCTACTGTTCAGGTCCTTGTCTGTCTTTGTCTTCATTCTTGGGCTTGTAAATGCAACTAGAGCAGTGTTTCTCAACCTTGGCAACTTGAAGATGTCCGGACTTCAACTCCCAGAATTCCCCAGCCAGCAAATGCTGGCTGGGGAATTCTGGGAGTTGAAGTCCAGACATCTTCAAGTTGCCAAGGTTGAGAAACACTGAACTAGAGAGTTACTTCTGGCTAGGACCATGATGGCGAATCTGTGGCACACGTGCTCGAAGCGGCACACAGAACCATGTCGTCTGGCACGTGTGGCGTTGCCCTTCCTCTTCCAGGTTTCTAGTGCAC
The DNA here is from genome assembly GCF_964273705.1 of Natrix helvetica. Taxonomy (NCBI): domain Eukaryota; kingdom Metazoa; phylum Chordata; class Lepidosauria; order Squamata; family Natricidae; genus Natrix; species Natrix helvetica. The sequence continues at coordinate 19,133,080 of NC_138560.1, forward strand.
ATGCGCACCTGATGATCAGCTGGCCTTTGTGCATGCAGCAGTGCCATAAACCAGAAGAGCTGGTCTTCCTTTTTCCAGCGTGAGCCTGCATGTTGGCCAGCTGATTGGCGTGGGCCCATGTGTGGCAGTAACCGGAAGACTTGCTGGCTGGTGCACATGTGCCCACCGGAAACCAGAAGTACATTTTTCGGCCTGCGTATCTCCCCTGGTGGCGGCCCAGACAAGCGTACTCGGTGCCAAAAAGGTTCCCCATCATTGGGCTAGGATTATGAGAGATGAACCCCATTGGCTCTCTAGGACAAAGTAGAGACAGTCCCTCATTTTGGATGCTGACTGGGGAATTCCAGAAGTTGAAGTCCATCCACCTTCCAGTTGCCCAAGTGGGAAAAAAATATGCTTGAGCCTCTTCTTGTAGATGGAGGCGCTGCTTTAAACGATGATTGCAAAGGCATTCACTCCAAAGTAATCCGAAACAAGGCGCAACCCAGGTAGAAGTTAACGCTGTAAGTGTGCAGGAGGCTTCTTGTGATTCATCGTGTTGAAATAAACTCAGAACGGGAGCTTCAGGGATTAAAGTCCCTGCCTAATCCTGCCACACCCACCATTTCCTCTTTGTTGCGTTTGCTTATCGCGAGAGATGTTGACTTTTGGGTGAAGACGCTTCTTCGACTGTCTTTAATGAGCTGTGAATTCACGGGAGGAGAGGGATTCAAACCTGCAAATCAGGGGTTCTGAAGCTTCTTTTGAATCTGCAGCACAGTATTGGATGTAGCCACAGTCCCATGGCATGCCACAAAACTCTTTATGCTATACACATATTTAAAAGACCTGATTTGAAGGGAAGTTATTCAAGGTTTTAAAATACATGCACTTAATTGAATATATGGGTGATTCAGAATATGTATCATACAAAAAAGAAGAAGAAAAACCATCCGTCACAAATCTCTTGGCGCGCTCAGAGTAAGCACGCTGCGTTCCCGTGTGTTGCGGTATGCTGGTTGGAAACCACTGCTTTGGCTGCTTTCTTCCCATTTGTTTAATATGCAAATGAGACACCCTCCATTGTTTTTAAGGGTGAAATTCTAAGTGTGACTGTCAGTTAAAAAAAAAAAAAGCTAATGCGGTCGTAAAGCGGCTTATAATAATGTGCAGAATCTTTGATGGGCTCTTGACAGATGAAGACAGTCTTTGGCATTCTGAATGAAGGCAGCTTACAGCCTGATGCAAGTGGCCCTCGACTTATGACCATTTGTTTAATGACTGTACAAACTTACGATAGTACTGAAATTTATGACAGATCCTCGTGGATATGACCATTGAAGGGATCACATGATCGCCATTGTTGACCTTGGAGGTGTTGTGGCCCACCAGCGGCCAGCAGAACTGGCAGCAGATTCAGACAGTGAGGAGGTTGGGGAGGAACCTGGGCCAGTCCTGGAGTCTGGGGAAGGCTCGGATGAGGGCTCTGTGTCAGAGGCAGAGAGGGGGCCAGGGCCGTATGCCAGTTATCAGCTGCCTTCGGAGTCAGACATCAGTGAGTCAGATGAACAGCTGGAGCCTGTTCCCAGTGTGCGCATGCGCAGAGTGGCAAGGCAAAGGGAACAGCTAAAGAACAGGGGTCTACTTGGGAGTAAGGCCACAGGTGGATGATGAATGGCCCCTCCCAGAGGAAATAAAAGAGGAGCGAAAGGGAAATGGAGTTTGCAGGAGACAATTAGTTCGCTTAATTGATTCGTGACTCTCCAAGACTCCTTGTCAAGTTTTGCGTCATCAAGGAGTCTGCTTCATGCTCTTTGCGAAGCCTGGGTCAGAACAGTGGGGCCTTTGATTAGAGGTGGGAACTGCTGAAGAGAAATTCCAAGATGTGGGAAGATGTTGGCTGAGAGGCTGCAGCACATCATTCCAAGAAGAAACTGGATTCAAATTTGGCATCTTCAAGTCCATTGTGAAAGAATGCTTTTGGGAAGCCCAGGTCAGAACAGGAGGTTTCCAATCAGCAAAGCCAATGGGGGAAACCAGATTTGCTTAATGATCACCTATTCATTTAATGACTGTGGCAAAAAGTTTGTAAAATTGGGCACAATTCACTTAACAGATTTCTTACCGGGGGAAGTCTCCATCTCAATTGTGGTTGTAAATTGAGGACTACCTGTAATATATTTTTTTAATGTTCATCCTTGTGGCTGCTCATTTGACTATTTCATCCTACCCTGCGGACACCCCACTGAGGCTAGGGGTAGCTTCCCAAAGATTCAGGCAAAGGTGTACCTGCATAACAGCTTCGCTATCAAACCCATTTTGAAATGGGCAATGAATTGGGGACCTTCAAGCAGGAATTCCCTAGCCATCTCTGGAAATATTTTTTTTGCCCAGTGTCTCTCATCCTCACCAATTTAAAGAGGTGTGCACTTCAACTCCTAGAATTCCCCATCCGGCATGGGGAACCCAAAATCTGAGGGTGAACAACTGGGAAATTGGAAAATTCCTCTTCTTTCCTCCTGCAATTCCAGTTTTGCTTTTTTAGATGTGCAAGGGATCTGCGGCAAGGATCTGCAATCTGCTTGCCCTAAGCAGCTTCTCAGCGTTTCTTAGCGCTTTTTAAGAGGGGTGGACTTCAACTCCCAGAATTCCCCAGCCAGCACCTCTTAAAAGTTGCTGAATGTACGAAACCCTGGGTGAGCGCTTTGGGCCAGACAAGAACCATTTCGTTTAGGCTTTGGACTTGTCTTTTTTTCTCTCCTCCTGATCAAAGCCTGAATGTAAATCTGAATTATGTTTGCTCTCTGGATGTTTCTGTTTGAAAAATAGTTTTAATTAATCGTGCGTTATAGAGCTAATCCAGTCTTTTCGGCAGATCTTATTGTTCTAGAGGTAATCCGGTGTGTTAAGCCAGTTTTACCAAACCAAAGGCTTTTAATCCTCTCCCTTTTATCCTCCCTGATCTGATGCCATCTCTCCTCGCCACCTCCTGCCCACATCAGTCCGCCGGGCCTTCCCAGAAGTTCTCCAAAGCTTCTGCAACAAGGCAGCGCTATCTCGTGCCGCCTTGCTCCACCCGTTTTCCCTTGGGGCCTCTCCCATCTTCCTGGCTGTTCGTGCCACCTGTGCGCAGCTTGGGTGTTTATGCATGCTTGCACATACACGAAGAGAGGAGGGGGTGGAGAGGAACAGCGAGCATCCTGCCCCCTTCCTGGCTGTCCTTCCCTGCACGCAAACTCTGGGAAGGATCCCGGGGGAGCAGAACGAAAACTGAAAGTGATTTTGTGATCTTGCCAGTGTGGGAGTCAGTGGGCTTTCCCGAACTGGTGTTTTTTCTCCGAGCCAAAAATGTCCCCCTCCCCTTTAAACTCAAGACAGAATACAGATTAACAGAGTTGGAAAGTACCTTGTAGGTCATCTAGTCCAACCCTCCAGCCAAGCAGGAGACCCTATACCATTTCTGACAGAGGCCAGTTCAGTCTCTTCTTGAAAGCTTCCAGTGATGAAGCTGCCACAACCTCCGAAGGAAACTTCTGTTCCATTGGTTGATTGTCCTCACTGTCAGAAAGTTCCTCCTTATTTCCAGGTTGAATCTCTCCTTGGTCAGTTTCCATCCACTGTTCCTTGTCTGGCCTTTGGGTGCTTTGGAAAATAGCTTGACCCCCTCCTCTCTGTGGCAGCCCCTCATATATTGGAAGACTGCACTCATGTCTCCCCTGGTCCTTCTCTTCACTATCCTAGCCATGCCCAGTTCCTGCAACCGTTCATCATATGTTTTAGTCTCCAGATCTTTGATCATCTTAGATAAATTCAGATTAACAGAGTTGGAAGGGACCTTGTAAGTCATCTAATCCATCCTCTGCCCAAGCAGGAGACCCTACACCATTTCTGACAAATGGCACACCAATCTCTTGTTGAAAGTCTCAAGTGATGAAACTCCCCCAACTTCCAACTTCTGTTCCATTGGTTGATTGTTCTCACTGTCAGAAAGTTCCTCCTTATTTTTAGGTTAAATTTCTCTTTGGTCAGTTTCCATCCATTATTCTTTGGGTCCTTTGAAGAATAACTTGACCCCTTCCTCTCCGTGGCAGCCCCTCAAATATTGGGCAGCTGCAGGGGCAAGTGCCAAGGAGTGAATCCTAGATCCAAAATCTGCCCCGTTGCTCATTGAACAATCTATTTTAGCTGATTCACTGTGGGGGAAATGGGGGAAAGGGCTAGAAATGATTGCTCATCTCCGCATGTTTCAATATCCTCCCCACCCCGCTCCCCGCCCCCGAGTCTGTACTGAGAGATTGGGAGAGGAAAACAGCCTGATCTGCTTAGGCCTCATCAAGTCAACAGAAATAATTCAGCATAACTGTAAATACGGCTTCCTGCATCACATGCGGTAGGGTGGGATGGGGTGAGCTCTTGATAGAACCCCTATTGAGCCAGGAAGAAATATGTGAGCCTGCCACAGAAAACAGAACAACGGAGCTGGAAGGGGCTTCGGAGGTCTTCTAGTCCAACCCCCTGTTTAGGCAGGAAGCCCTACGCCACGAATTGCATACTCCATAATATTTCTCCGCTCAATGATCAGCCAAGCTTAAAAGAACAATAACAGAATGAAGTAAACAGATACAACCCTGCACTAACAAAAACAGAGAGTACTCGGCGTATGATCACAACTGGGACTACAATTTCCACTGCTAAGCAAGGCAGACGTTAAGTGAGTCACTCCTGATTCTGCAACCTTCTTTTGCCACAGTTTTTAAGTGAACCATGCAGTCATTAAGTGAACCCAGCTTCCCCCATTGCCTTTGCTTGTCAGAAGCCAGCAGAAAAGTTGGCTGATAGTAATCCCATGGCCCCAGGATTCTACAATCATCACAAAATACACGTTGGTTGCCAGGCAACCAAATTTCGATCTCAAGACCATGGGGATGCTGCAACAGTCTTAAATATGAAGACTGGTTGTAAGTCACTTTTTCCCAATGCCATTGTAACTTCAAATGGCCCCTAAACCAATTGCTTTGACCTAGGCAATTGCCTAGTGATTCCCAAAATCACGAAGCAGACTCCTTGTCCCGACAAAACCCCTTTTTATTAAACTAATGTGAATTCCACTCATTCACATCCAGCAAAGTCCTGGCAAACAGTCTTTCGAGGGTGAATTTACAACCACAGACCTTATCAGGCTTGGAGAGCTGCCAGGCCGATATCTTCCAAACGCCATGCTGTACAAGGAAATACTTGGCAAGGAGCCTCTGAGAATCGCCAACAAATCTTCACCCTAATTAAGCAAACAAAATGTCTCCTGCAAGCTCCCCTCTCCTTTCGCTCCTCTCTTATTTTCTCTGGGAGGGGCCATTATATAAGTCCAAGTGCTCTTGCTATTGTTTGATTGATTACTGGAGTGCTGCAATCATACCATGGAAAGCTGGCTAATCCACTTCTCCAGTAAGTAAACAAATAACAATATTAACGGTTATCAGCAGATGTTTAGCATACATGACGTGGCACGTGCTTTGCATATTTATATGGGAGCCTGGCAGATGCCAAAAAAGGAAGCTGTTTGGGCATCTCTGCTTCTGTGCAAACATGTACGCTGTCAGCAGTCGGGAGAGTCGAAAGCAAAGCGCAGCTTCTGGCTGAATCTGGATTGGAAAAGGCTTCCAAAGTGGGCTGTAACAGAGACCGAGATATGTTCTTCCTCTCTGGCTATCATAAGCCGAGTGTCCTGATGCTTTGTCCCTCCAACCACGAGTGTTAGAAATTGAGGATCTAACTGGAAGGGAAATCTGTTTGACAGAAAGAATGGCTCTGAACAATCGAATGGGATGGGTTTTGCAGAAAAAAATCTACACATCATTTTTGTTTTGACTCACATTCAATCAAACGAAAGCATTTTAAAAAAAATATCTGGCAAAGGAAAAGGGATTGCTCCGTGAAATATTTATAGGTGAGCATGATTGTCTCACTTCATTTAGTTACAAGGCAGCTGGGGAGTTTGTATGTGTTCTGATCCCCGAGAGCGTGAAGTAAACTCCTTGTCCTGACAAAAAACCCTTTTATTAATTGATTGTGAATTCTGCTCATTCCCATCCAGCAGAGTCTTTCAAGGGAGGATTTACAGTCACAGACCTTATCTGGCTTGGAGAGCTGACAGGCCGATATCTGCCAAACTTGGTAAGGAGTCTCGGAGAGTCATGAGCCAATTAAGCGAACTAATTGTCTCCTGCAAACTCCACTCCCCTTTCGCTCCTCTTTTATTTCCTCTGGGAGGGGCCATTCACCGTCCACCTGTGGCCTTACTCTTAAGTCGACTCCTGTTCTTCAGCTGTTTCCTTCGTCTGGCAACTCTGCGCATGCGCACACTTGGGAACAGGCTCCATCTGTTTGTCTGCCTCACTGATGTCCATAGCTGATAACTGTCAGACGGCCCTGGCCCCCTCTTTGCCTCCGACACAGAGCCCTCATCAGAGCCTTCCCCAGATTCCAGGACTGAACCATGTTCCTCTCCTCACTGTCCAAATCTGCTGTCCACAACACTATGAATCTTTTGTGTCCATTTGAAGCTGTGGTGACATCAGCTCCATTATGAAGTACATAATATCTCTTGCCTGCTCCCCTGGACACTTATCTCCTCTCTTTCATTGGATAAATTTCTCTCCAATTGCCTCTGGATTCCAAAACTCTTCATAGGATTCCTCTAGTACCAGCCCTATTGTTAAATGAGAATTGCTTGAAGAATTTCTCTTTCTCCTAAGAAACCCTGTTAGGCTTCTTTATCCTTCTGGCTTGTCCAACTACAACCGCGGTGGAGAATTTCAAGAAGCCGTTTCTGCCTGGATCAAGAGCCATTCTGGACAACCATCCATCGCTGCTGCTGTGGCCTAGAGGTGGAGCTCTCGCCTCACAATCAGGAGGTTGTGAGTTCGATCCTAGGTACAGGCAGATGTAGGGTCTCCTGCTTGGGCAGGGGGTTGGACTAGATAACCTGCAAGGTCCCTTCCAACTCTGCTAATCTGTTAATCAATTGCTTTATTTGGGCTTTCTATGGTTAGGAGCAGGTTGCACTCAATGGGCCTTCTCGGGGCTATGATTGCTGAAAATTAGGAGTGGTAATGTCCAGTTGTTGAAGAACAATCACTAAGAGTCTCTTGGACTGCAAGGAAGTCAAATCAGTCAATCCTACAGAAAACCAACTTTTTAGAAGGACAGATGTTGAAGCACAAATATTTTGGCCACCTAATGAGAAGAGAGGACTGGTTGGAGAAGACCCTGATGTTGGGAAAGATTGGAGGCAAAGGGAGAAGGAGAAGTCAAAGGATGAGGTGGTTAGATGATGTCCTGGATGTCAGGGTTCCAAAAACCGCCACCAATGAAATAAAACTCCAAGGCTTGGGCTTCCTTAAAGTTCTGCTTTATTAGAGATGTCATATTGGCACATCTGGGAAAACCCGAATCTGAAAGCTTCCAGGTTTCCCCCACCCAGTTGAAAGTTCAAGATCTTGCCCCCACACCCACAAGTCCATCACATGGTCCAATCTCCCACTGCCACGAAGATAGATTCCTCCCATTCACATCTGGCCAGGTACAGAGACAAAGATGACCTTGGCTTTCTAAGAAGAATGTTGTTATGGCTGCACATCACCCAAATCCGTATAATCCACATTCCCATTTTCCCACAGTAGAAAGTATGGCAGGCCTGAAGTCCAAAAAGAAAAGATGGCTCGCATGTCTGACACTGGACACAATGACCATGAATTTGGGCAAATTCCAGGAGACAGTGGAGGACAGGGAAGTCTGGCATGTTGAGGTTCATAAGGTTGCGAAGAGGTGGACTCTACAACTTAGTGACTGAACAACAACAAAATATTCAGTTTGTGGGAAACTTCACAGACTCGACCTAAATGTTTCCTTCTGGCCCTGAAAATGAGGCCATCTCAGATGATTTTGATAGATGAACCAAATGCCCCCTTTGCGTGGAGGGGAGAAAACAGCTTGGATCAACATTTAATAATGATGTATGAGAATGTCTAGCTTTCTCTCTTGTCACCTCCCTGGATCTCGTGGTGGAATAAGAATTACATTTAGGAAGAGGAATTCATATCTACTTCTCAAAAGCTTGGGGGAATGATTGGTTCCAGGTCTCCTTGCCAACCGCCGTCCCTGGTCTAGTTGTCACTCTGCTCTCCCCTCCAATGTCCCCTTCCCACCTCTTCTTCTCTTTGCTCTGTCTGCTGAGTTTCTTTTGTCTCCTGCACTGGATGTGGCTCATCCATCATTAATCCAGTAGGGCGATAACTGTTGACTAAGCAGCTTGCACTCCCTAATTACACAGTGCCAAGACCGCTCAAGTTTTAAAGGGATGGGATTGGGATAAAGGGAGCTGTCAGGGGATTGATGGACTGGTGTATATTGGTTGTGGGTCTGTTCTCTGAAAGGCAGCGTGGAGGAACACTCTTTGCATGCCCTAACTCTTGGATTGTGTCTCCGGCGTGTCTAGTGGAAAGCATTCCGTAGAAGCTAATGAGAAAGATTCCTCAGTGTCTTGAGATTTCAGCTGAATTGCTGTCAGGTATAGTAAATTTGTCACTCACTACCTGGTTTGGTACAGCGACCAAACAGGACAGCGACAGATTCCAGTGGATACCGTATTTTTTGGAGTATAAGACGCACCTTTTTCCCTCAAAAAAGAGGGTGAAAATCGGGTGTGTCTTATACACTGAATGCAGCCTTTTTGGCCTCCCGAAACCCTGTCCCCTTTGCAAAAATGCCTGTGCATAGCCTTTGGGAGGCTTCCAGAGTGTTCCTGGGGGTTGGAGAGGGGAGAAATGAGTGAAAAATGGGCCGTTTTGGCTCGTTTTTGCCCCCCCCCCCAGCCTCTAGGAGCAAGGCTATGCATGCCCTTTTTTTCTGACAAAAAATGGGCCCATTTTTGGAAGGTCTGCAGAGTGCAAAAACTTTTTTTAAAAATTTGCCTCTTCAAAATCTAGGTGTGCCTTATGCTCCGGTGCATCTTATACTCCGAAAAATATGGTAGCTAACATTACAGAAAGAATAATTGCAACCTGCCTGCCTTCCATAGAAGACATGTATATTGCACTGGTTGGAGGAGCGGGGCTAAGAAGATATTTGCAAGCATCCTGGACATCAAGAGTTTCAGTTACTTCCCTCTGTATGATGCTAGACAAAGGGATAGTTTTCCTCCCTTTGTGCCATCACTCTGCCAAATGCCTAATTCTTGCAGTTGACAATATAGACAATAGACAATATAGAGTGTCTATTAAATTTTGTCTAATGTGCTTGTATATTAACCCATGCAGTGTGATTGTAGAATCATTTATCCTTTTATTATCTCTTATTACCCACTTCTACTGGTGGTTGTATTACTAGTTCTCTGTTCTTTGCAAGTATATAGAATGCTTCTGTATTAGAGATAAATTCCTTGTGTGTCTAATCACACTTGGCCAAATAAACTGTTGTACTCTACTGTAGTCTACTCTAGTCTACTCTACCGTACCCTACTCTACTCTAGTCTGCTTTTCTCAAGTCTGGGTGCCTTCCATAAGTGGAAGGCATCCTCCACTTTTCCAGTTATCATGACATTGCTGGGAAATTTGGGAGCTGAAGTGCAGGAAGTGTCAGATTGTGGACATTTTAGTTGGCCCCTGCCATTCCCAAATGGAATGGGTTGAGGATGGCTGTTGAAGGAAGAACTCTAAAAATCTTTGAAAGCCTCATGTAGCTTCCAATAATCCAAACAGAGCTGGGGTGGGTAGCACTTCCCTTGGCCAGTTTCATATTATCACAATGTGCTTCCAACTTAGATCAATCTCCAGCAATCTGAGAACTCTCCATCCAATGTGTAAAAACTTCAGCTCCCAGAATTTTGCAAATGCCATGGCTATTGATGAAGCCTAGAATAGAAACTGAAAATATCCGGAAGAGCAGGGAGTATTTGCATGGAACACAGAGGGGAAGACACAATCTAAAACTGTTCAGATCTTTGCAGTTGGGGGCCCATTTCCTTCAATGCTCTGGCTAGTTCTCCATGTCCCTCTGTATTGTTCGGAGTGATTGAACTTAACAAGAATCAGATTCTTCAAAATCCTGGCATCTACCAAATTGAACTTAGGCAGGTTAATTCTTATGACTTTAATATCTTGCATGGTTCCTTTTCTGGACCCTCAAAAGTGGGTTAATTTAATATTTAATATAAGGTAAAGGTTCCCCGTGGACATATGTGCTAGTTGTTCTTGACTCTGGGGGGCAGTGCTCATCTCTGTTTCAAAGCTGAAGAGCCAGCGCTGTCCGAAGACGGTCATGTGGCTGGCATGATTAAACGCCGAAGGCGCATGGAACGCTGTTACCTTCCCACCAAAGGTGGTTCCTATTTTTCTACTTGCCTTTTTTACGTGCTTTCGAACTGCTAGGTTGGCAGAAGCTGGGACAAGTAACGGGAGCTCACTCCGTTACGTGGTGCTAGGGATTCGAACTGCCGACCTTTCTGATCGACAAGCTCAGCGTCTTAGCCACTGAGCCACCGCACCCCATTTTAAATATATTCAATATATTTTATTCAATAGAATTTGGCCTCCCACCCCAGTAGACTCCACGTTGCTTGCAAAATCCATAAAAAAGAATGAAACAATTGAAATCTAAATAAACAGGGAGCTTGGTCTAAAATAACACAGAGTACAAATCGTAGAAGTAACAATGCCACAGGGATCTGTCTTCACACCCACATTAACTCCAGTCCGGTGAACAGAGCTAGGTCATAAAGGCTTTCTGAAACACAGGGGAAGGGGCACCGTCTGGTCCTGGTGGTGCTGATCCAGAAGGTGGGGATGAGTGTTTCTCAATTTTGGTAACTTTAAGATGCGTGGACATCAGCTTCCAGAAATCTCCAGCCAGCATATTGACTGGAGAATTCTGGGGCTTGAGGTCCACAGATCTTATGGCAGGGGGATTCTGGGAGTTGAAGTCCACACATCTTGAAGTTGCCAAGATTAAGAAACACGAGTGGGGATCAGGATAAAGAAGGCATATTTCCTTTGTCCTGCAATAAGGCAGCCTTTAATTGAAGGGGCCTCTTTTAAATTGTCCAGTCTCATCCACGGAATTCCTGGTGGTCTCTCAACCAAGGATGCTTATTTTAGTGTTTGGGATGGGGGCTCAGCCAGAGTAAATAAGGGGGTTCCAAATGCTAGCTCCTAATAACAAAAGAAGAATTCCTTCTCCAATGGCATCTGGAATAGTTGTGGAATGCCATAAATTTTATCTAAATTATTATCTACTTAAGGATTGATGGGAATTGATTCTTGCATTAAAGGAGCAGCGATAGTTGGTCCCAAAAGGTTTTTCATCCTAGCTGAAATGGCAGTTGCTAGAGACAAATTGTTCCCTATTATACTTCTTTCCTGAAGTTTTAACAGATTAACAGAGTTGGAAGGGACCTTATAGGTCATCTAGTCCAACCCCCCTCAAGCAGGAGACCCTGCACCATTTCTGACAAATGGCAGTCCAATCTCTTCTTGAAAGCTTCCAGTGATGAAGCTCCCACAACTTCCAAAGGCAACTTCTGTTCCATTGGTTGATTGTCCTCACTGTGAGAAAAGTTCCTCCTTGTTTCTAGTTTGAATCTCTCCTTGATCAATTTCCATCCATTATTCCTTGTCTGGCCTTCAGGTGCTTTGGAAAATAGCTTGACCCCCTCCCAGAATTCCCCAGCTCGTCCTAGGGAATGCAGACAGTTGAAGTCTTGGTGTTTACAGAGAACGAGGCTGAAAAACACTGGCAGAACAATTTTTAAATTGATTTTGCCCCCCCCCCTTTCCAGTTGGTCCCTGGCACAAATTTGTGAACTCGGGATCCTTTACATCCATTGTCTTGGCTTCTGTAAAACGCTGTGGATCTTGGGTTCCTTCAAACTAAAGTCTATTTTGGCTGGAGCCCAGCTCTGGGAAGCCTCGCGGACATATCCATCCATCCATCCAATTTTCGGTAGAAGTGACTTGACATTTGGCTTTTTCAGGGACAGCAAGTTTAGCGATGCCTTGGGCGGTTTCATTAGGGTGGAAAACACGCCAGGTTTTTTATATATACATACACATACACAAACACATATATATACTGTATATATAATTTTTTTAGACAAACACAGACAAACATAAAACCATCTTCCAGTTACATACAGTGTGTCGATGGATTACAAAGCATTTGTGCATCCTCTCCATAGTCCTCACTTACAATATATATAAAATCTCATATTATCAATCTAGTATATATGCATACATTATTATCACTGTTAATCATTTATTTGACTATAACTATTATTACTTCATTTTATGCGAGATATTCTAAATTTTGAATTATTTTATATTGTGATTACATCACCCTAAATCCATCCCATAGTAGTACATCTTTATATTATATTCTGTATCATTCCATTATCCTTGTATTGTAACATTCTCTAGCATAGTTCATTTCCATATTTTTGGTCTAACCATTGATAGAATAAATCCCATATCTTATAAAATTGTTTATCTTCTTGTTCTCTAATTTCAAATGTCAATTTGATCATTTCAGCACATTCCATTATTTTCTGAATAACTTCCTCCTGCGTTGGTGTTTTCTTGTTTTTCCATATATATATATTTTTGCAAATACAAATACATGGAGCCGCTGTTAACTCATTTACAATCAAATATTTCAATTCTCTACTATATACAGTATTTCCGGTAAAATCCCCAATAAAAATATCTCTGGTTTAAAGTCTATATGTTAAACTGTAAAACATGCCAGGTTTTTGAGGGGGGGGAGGGAGAACAGGATTGCGCACTAGCACCCCACAGTGTCCTCTCAAAGGTCTCCACACCAGGCAGTCTGAAAGGGGGCTGCACATCAGTCCTAGATTGGACCATTATATGTTGGGACGGTGATGGCTAATCTTTTTCCCATCATGTGCTAAAAGCAGGGGGAGCGCAGGCGGGTGTCGTGCATGGGTGTGCCCACGTCCATAATCCTATGTATGTAACCACCCTATGTGCATGTATGCATGATACCCACCCCGCATGCGTGCACAACCCCTGCCCTCCCCTTGCTTTTGGCACACAATGGACCCTTTTTTCGCCCTCCCCAGGCTCCAGAGGCTTTCTAGGAGCCTGGGGAGGGTGAAAACAGCCCCCCTCCCCCCCGGGGGCCTTTCTGTGAAGCATCCGGAGGGCGAAAACTTCCGGGTTGCCGGTAAGGCCATTTTTTGCCTTCAGGAGGCTTCCCTAAAGCCTCCAGAGGGAGAAAAACAGCCCAATGCGCAAACCGGAGGTTTGTGTATTGGGTTGTTTTTCGCCCTCCGGAAGCTTCAGGGAAGCATCTGGAGGACCAAAAACGGCCAAAAATGAAGGCCAAAGTCAGCTGCCCAGCGTACGCATGCGCGCTGGGGCTGACAGGGCAATGCCTCACATGCCCTAAGAAATGGCTCCGCATGCCATAGGTTCACCATCACAGTGTTAGGAGCTGGTCCCTTTTTTTTTCAACTAATGCCTGCAGGATGCATGGGATCACAACTCTCATTAGCCTTGTCCAGGGTGCCTATGGGTGTGTATGTGTGTGGGGGAGGGGATTATAGTTCAGCATGCCTTGAGGTTACCTGGTTAGAGAACATTTTCTCTCTTCCAAGTTGGCTGCCTTCACACCACCCTGCCACTTACCTGGGTTAACTGCAGATGATAGATAGATCTAGATAGATAGATAGATAGATAGATAGATAGATAGATAGATGATAGATAGATAGATAGATAGATAGATAGATAGATAGATGGATGATAGATGGATGGATGGATGGATGGATAGATAGATAGATAGATAGATAGATGATAGATAGATAGATAGATAGATAGATAGATAGATAGATAGATAGATGATAGATGGATAGAGAGAGAGAGAGAGAGAGATAGATAGAGATAGATAGATAGATAGATAGATAGATAGATGATAGATGGATGGATGGATGGATGGATGGATAGATAGATAGATACATAGATAGATAGATGATAGATAGATGATAGATGATAGATGATAGATAGATAGATAGATAGATAGATAGATAGATGATAGATAGATAGATAGATAGATAGATAGATAGATAGATAGATAGATGATACATACATACATACATACATACATACATACATACATACATACATACATACATATAGATAGATGATATGTAGGTAGGTAGGTAGGTAGGTAAGTAGGTAGGTAGGTAGATGAGACAGATAAATGAGGGATAGAAAGACATACAGTATCTATCATCAGATGCTAGAAAGGGATAGATGATGGATAGATAGATAGATAGATAGATAGATAGATAGATAGATAGATAGATAGATAGATGATAGATAGATAGATAGATAGATAGATAGATAGATAGATAGATAGATGCTTAGATAGATAGGTATAGATGATATATAGATGAGATGATAGAAGAGAGATAAGACAGAGAAATGATAGCTAAAACTTGACAAAAACTCCTAATAAAAATACCTAAAACCAAAGAGTAACTTGTGTAAAATGCATTTTAAAAAGACGGTCCCATCTCCATCTTTTTGACATGCACAAGGAAAACTGTGCAGAAAGTGGTGTCATGGCTACTGTAAAAATGAAATGACCAAAAGAAAGGACAAAGGTTTGTGAAAATGACCTCAATGCAAAGGGCAGTTATCTGAAGCCAAGGACTGTCCCTTAGAGTCAAGGAGGGAAGGCTACTGTAGTGGGTAGTCCACTGGGTCTGGTTTTTCGAGGCCGCCCAGCCCGCCCAGGAGATTTTTTCCCACGGTTTCTCGGCTGTCCTGTCCCATTTTTTTCTCCTTTCCCCCAAGCCCACTGGCTGCGGCGACTCTCTCTGGACTGCCTCCCTTCCGTAGAAGCTCAAAGCGCTTCCCTCCCTCCCTCCCTCCCTTGGCAGAACCAACATTCGCAGCCTTGTTCTCTGGGCTTCTCTGCGTCTCGGGCTGGACATTCTTGATGCATTACTTAATTGTTGTCTGAAAAGGCCCTGCTGCTGTGAGGGGAGCAGTGTGTGTGTGTTTGTGTGTGTGTGTGTGTGTTTGTGCAGGCATGTCTGCTGGAATCAAGGATAGTGAGGAATTACATATGTGGGCATCAGCAAAACTAGTCATTCCCAGTCTCTGTCTCTCTCTCTGTCTCTCTGTGACTCTTTCTGTCTGTCTGTCTTTCTCTCTGTCTTTGTCTCTCTGAGTCTCTTTTTGTTTCTCTCTCTCTCTCTCTGTCTGTGTCTCTCGGTCTCTGTATTTGTCTCTCTCTCTCTCTGTGTCTCTGTTTTTGTCTCTCTCGGTCTCATTGTGTCTCTGTGTCTCTGTCTCTCTTTGTCTGTCTCTCTGCTCTCTGTCTCTCTCTCTTTCTGTCTCTCTCTGTGTGTGACTCTTTCTGTCTCTCTCTGTGTGTGTCTTTGTCTCTCTGAGTCTCTTTTTGTCTCTGTCTCTCTCTGTGTGTGTCTGTGTCTCTCAGTCTCTGTTTTTGTCTCTCTCTGTCTCACTGTGTCTCTGTCTCTCTTTGTCTGCCTCTTTGTGTCTCACTCTCTGTCTCTCTCTCTTTCTGTCTCTCTCTCTCTCTCTCTGACTCTTTGTTTCTGTCTGTCTTTCTCTCTCTGTCTTTGTCTCTGTCTCTTTTTGTCTCTGTCTCCCTGTCTGTCTGTCTGTGTCTCTCGGTCTTTATTTGTCTCTCTCTGTCTGTCTCTGTCTCTCTGTCTGTGTGTGTCTGTCTCTGTCTCTGTCTTTGTCTCTCTCTGTCTGTCTGTCTTGCCCTCTCTCTGTGTGTCTCACTCTCTGTCTGTCTCTCTCTGTTTGTGTGTATGTGTGTCTGTCTGTCTCTCTCTCTCTCTCTCCTCAAACTATGGGTTTGGGGTGTGTCTTGGAAGAAAAGGAATGGGGGAGGGGCTTCTGGGGGAGTTGGGGTCACTAACAGCTCAGGAAGCCCTTGTGGAAGAGAGAACGAGATGAATCAGTCCTAAGAAATGACTAGAGCAGCAAAACAGAAACTATGAAAAGTCATACCTGTCTTAGGTCAGATGATATTTGACAGACCAGCTGGATGGCTTCACCTTTAAAGATGGCGTATCCAACCCAAGCTGTGTGTGTGGTCTGTCTTTGGCATCTTCATTTGGTCATGCCATGCTTCTGAAAGCAAATAGAGGTTTTATAGGCAGCTGGCACAATGTTTGATTGGCGATCTTGGGTACCCACAGTAAAGAGGAGTTGATGACCATGTTTTCTTAACCGTGTTGAAGAAACGGTTTGGCCCTCCCTTTTGGGGGGGGCTGTTTTTTTTTATCCATTGTTTCCCAATTTTGGCAATTTTTTTTTTAGATGAGTGGACTTCAACTCCCAGAATTCTCCAGTCAGCTTCGCTCTCTTTGCTCAATCTATGTATTTTGGGGGTGCCTTGGAAGAGGAAAAAATGGGGGAGGGCTTCTGGGGGAGTTGGGTCCATCCATAGTTCAGGAAGCCTTTGTGCAGGAGGGAAGGAAATGAATCAGTCCTAAGGAATGACTAGAGGGGGGGGGAACAGAAACTGGCAAAAGAGATGCTAAGAAAAAAAAAACAGAAACAGAAAAATAGCTGGCTGGAGAATTCTGGGAGTTGCAATCCACCCGTCTTAAATTTTGCCAAGTTGAAAAACACTGTTTCAGTCTGAATCCACAGCACAAGGCTTTCCTCGTGGTCTCCCATCCAAGGACAGCCCTTTGCTTGTCATTCCCTTCTAAAACAACGTGTGTAACTTTCGATCAGGGGTCCCCAACTTGTCAACTTTTAAGACCTGTGGACTTCAACTCCCAGAATTCCTCAGCCAGCTGAGCTGGCTGAGGAATTCTGGGAATTGAAGTCCACAAGCCGAGCTGGCTGAGGAATTCTGGGAATTGAAGTCCACAAGTCTTAAAATTGACAAGATTGAGACCCCGGCCTTAGATCATATTAGCCGCTGAATGAAATGTGTCTGTCTTTCAGCTTCCGGTCGGACCATGTCAGAAGTGATGCTGCCACCTCGAAATGACCAGAAGCCTCCCCTGATGGGGGAGGAAGAGGCTCAGCCGGGCCGCCGGGCCCCTCCAACCTTCCCCCCAGCAGCCCCACCTCTGCCAGCTGCAGCTGTGACACTGCCAGCCCCAAATGAACTCCCCAGTGCCAAGAATCCCACCATACCTGTCTCAGAAGCAAGTTCTCCCTTCCAGATTCGCCAGCCCAGCCCCCTGGAAGCTGACTCACTTCCAGAAGCAGAAAGCTTGCCCCCTAAGAGTGATCGCCCTCCACCCATTGGAGCCCCGAGTTCGCCTCACACGGAGGAGATGCGTGGCAGTGCCCGCCTGCCACCCAAGAGCGACCAGCCTCCCCTTGCCCAAGGTTCACCCAGTCCCAGGGCAAAACAAGGTAGGTTTTGTTGTAGGTGGAACCAACCTACAGAGGGGATCTGGGGGGATGCCTGGGACATTGTTGCCCACAAATCATAAGGGCGATGTTTCCATTTTGCACCAAAAAGTATATTGTTAAGTTAAACGAACCAATTGTCTCCTGCAAACTCCACTCCCCTTTCGCTCCTCTTTTATTTCCTCTGGGAGGGGCCACTCATCATCCACCTGTGGCCTTACTCCCAAGTGGACCCCTGTCCTTTAGCTGTTCCCTTCATCTGGCAACTCTGCGCATGCGCACACTGGGAACAGGCTCCAGCTGTTCTTCTGCCTCACTGATGTCTGACTCTGAAGGCAGCTGAGAACTGGCATACGGCCCTGGCCCCCTCTCTGCCTCTGACGCAGAGCCCTCATCAGAGCCTTCCCCAGACTCCAGGACTGGCCTAGGTTCCTCCCCAACCTCCTCACTGTCCGAATCTGCTGCCATCTAACATCCCCTTCATTCTTCTGATGCCTTTGGGTTCTCCTTCTTCCAGATTCTCAGAAAGCCCAAGCAAGACACAGGATGGCCCGGGAGCGTCGTGAAGAACGAGCCAAACATCTGGGTAAGAAGAAGGTTATTTGACATCAGCACCACAGACTTTGTGAAAGGGGTCAACTCACTGAGCCACGTCAGGCTTTGAAATCCAGATTTACACTCTGATTATTTCAGTTTGACTCGGCATGACTAGGTTCCTCTCTTGCCCAGCCCTCCACCCAAAGGATGGAGAGGATGGGAGCTGCCATCCAATGCATTTGGTTGACCCCATCAGGCCATTAAAAGCAGATTTGTGGTCTAGTTCCATGATGTCGAAGCTATGGAACCCTCTCTGCGGACACGCCAGCCGTAGTCCCAGCCCAGCTCTATCATGCATGCGGGCACGCCTCCCACCAGCCAGTTGGACTTCAGGCCTCTGCCTGTGTGTGGGGCAGGACGCATGCGCTGGGGGGTGCTCACATTTTATTTTGGAGGCCCACGCAGTGCCCCCACACCCAATTTTGGCTTCGAGGTTGGTGCAGAAGGCCTTTCAAGGCCAAGACGGGTCACAGGGGTGCCATGCGAGGACCTGAAAACCCTCCTGCACCAACCCGGAAGGAAAAAATGGGCATGGAGGGCAAGTTACATGCGCAGAGGGGCAGGGGAGTGGGGGGGTCGCACGCACATGCCAGGGGGTTGCGCATGCATGCACAGGGAGTGGTGCATACAGGGAGGTCACATATGCATGGCATTATGGGTGCGGGCACATGCATGCGTGTGTTTTTGGCACGCAACAACAAAAAGTTTAGCCGTCACTGATCTAGTTATTTCACTTTCTTTTTCAACCTGGTGTTCTCTAAACGATCCGACCACGTTCCTATCCACACAGAGGATGGGGATGATGGAAATTGTCATCCAGTGACAAGGAGACTCCAGATTCAGGCAATTCCGCCCTTGTTCTCTTTGAGACTAAGACTAACAGGGAAAATAATCAAGACTAACATGCTTTTCTTTCTCTTGTATTCTTGGCCAGGATACTTAGTGTTTGTGGTGGATTGTAAACAAAATGTCCTTTCATTCTTTTCTTCCCAAAAGGAAAATGAAAGTGGGGAAGCATCTCCAAAGGACTGGATTTACACAGAATATATTAAGTCATGGAAAGGATTTGGGGATCTTTTTTCCCCCCCTGTGAATCCCAAAATTTTAATTTATCATTTACTTGAATGCTTTCTTCCTCCCCCCCCCCTATTTTTTTTAAAAAACAAAGATGAATTCTAGTGTTGTTGACCGTTAAACGTAGCAACAAAACCATGGCTGCAAATCAAGTGTAATATTTTCCTATCAGAATTGTAGAAGAGTTTAGTTAGTTCTCATCCCCCTCAATCCGTCATTCAAGGCATTTGGTTAGATTCCCAAAAAATGGGGATAAAGCCCCCCAAAAACCATGACGTAAAACCCGTTAATATATAAAATCAAGTAAAATATAGTACCAATCAGAGGTGATACTCAGACCGGTTTGCACGAACTGGTAGCAGAAATCGCAGGTGAGTCCGCCCACCCACCCCTGCTCTATGCTGTCCTATTTAGGCACGCTTTTGAGGGTGGGCGCATGCATGGAAGGTGCGCGTGTGAACAAAGCGCATGCTCAGAAGGCCAGGCGCATGCACGGAAGGCACACACACACACAGAACCGGTGGTAACGAAATGTGCAACCCACCGCTAGTACCAATTCCAGGAATTTTCTTCTACATCTTAGACAGAAGGGTTCCCGGCTTAGAAACCATAATGCAAACCACTCAGGAGCTTCAGAAACAGCTGGTTCAGATAAACCTTAGGTTGAATCCTTAGGTTGAATCTACTCTGGGATAAATCAGAGTCAGTTTTAATGCTGCAACAGTTCAAAAATTGGCTTCCTCAAATTGGCTATCATCAGATGCATACTGTATTTTTTCGGAGTAGAAGACGCAGCAAGGTTTTGAAGAGGCAAATTTAAAAAAAAATTTTTTTTTGCACTCTGCAAACCTCCCCAAAATGGCCCGTTTTTCACAAAAATGCCCCCCCTTTTTTTTTCAAAAGAAGGGCATGAATAGCCTTTAGGAGACTTGTAGAATGCTCCTGTGAGGGTTGTGAGGGGGCAAAAACGAGCAAAAAAACGGCCCGTTTTTCTTGAAAACGGGCCCATTTTTTGTGAAAAAAAGGTCATGGATAGCCTTTAGGAAGCTTATAGAGTGCTCCTGGGGGCTGAGGGGCCAAATGCAGGGTGTTTTTCACTCATTTCTGCCCTCCGCAGCCCTCAGGATCTCTCTGAAAGCGATGCACGGCCATTTTGGTGAATGGGGCGGGGTTTCGGGAGGCCAAAAATGCTGTATTCAATATATAAGATGCACCCAGATTTTCAGCCTCTTTTTGAGGGAAAAAGTTGTGTCTTATACTCTGAAAAATACGGTAGTTTATACTTATATTTACACTATTTTTAAATTTCCTGTTCAGAGGTGGTATTCAGCCGGTTTGGACTGGTTCGGGTGAACCTGTAGTGGCGACCTGCCACTATCCCGTGCACACACACACACACACACAGAGGCTTCGTGACTTCCTATGCAGCCTCGTTTTCGACACCCCCACAAGCAAAGTGCATGCGTGGAGGGCGCAGGCGCTCACATTTGCACACCGGTGGTAAACCTCTGTGAATTCCACAACTTTCCCAGGTGTATGTTTTTCATGGGTGAAATCAGTGTATCTCAGCAACTTTAAGGGGTCTGGGCTTCTGAGAGCTGGGAGTCCAGACAGCTTAAAATTGCCACGGTTGAGAAATATTGGGTTATCTGCGATCCAATATTTTCTCTATATTTTTGAAGCATTAAAAACAGGTCTTGAAATGGGTCCCTGCATAAACAGCGTGTCTGAAAACCAGGCAAGATTGCAATGGGGCCAGAATCCCAGATAATACCTTTCAAGTTAAACAGTGACTGAGGAATGCCTAGCAATAAACCTCAAAAGATGGAAAAGTAAACTCATCTTGGAGAACAGATAAATTGTACTTTACAAAGCAGCAAGCTTGCAAGATATCGTGGCTGACGAAATGTGTTCAAGGGCAAAATCTTGTAAATTCCATTCAACCAATATGATAGGATAATCCTATTTGCTCAATATCCAGGTAAATTCGTGTCCAATAGCCATTCCAAATTCACATATTAAGAAATAGGAAGATTGATTGCTGAACCTGCTATAAAACATAATAACTGAATAATAAAAACTGATGCTCTTTCCCTTCCTACTGCGTGGGGTATATTCTGAATTTCTAATCATTTCAGGCAAGGGGTTCTGAATTAAACATAATTGGCAATATAAATTGCCCCAAGGAGGGGATACACCATAAATAATCACCCATGATTTAGGAGTAGGATAATTCAGATCAATGCAAAACATAAAAATTCTTAGAGAACCCCAAATAAATTTCACACACACACAGGAACCATATCAAAAACTTTGGAAACTTTCAGCATCCACAGAAATCAGGGAAAATCTTGTATATTTTCAGTTACAGCAAGAACATCCATTTTTATTTAAAATTGGTAGTTTGTATAAGCCTGGCCCTAACCGAAGTAGGATCCATTATTCTTGGAAGAGACTCTTGGAACCACTGGCTACAATACAGGCATCATGTTCATTCTTTGTTCCCTCAACCAAGCCTTTATTCTCTAAATTATAATTAATTGGGTTCTCACAACATTCTGCATCAAAGCTGATTTCCCATTCAGTGTGAACTTTGGATAAATTATGTGCGGGAAGAAACTACAAGCCCTTTCCTTCCTTCCTTCCTTCCTTCCTTCCTTCCTTCCTTCCTTCCTTCCTTCCTTCCTTCCTTCCTCTCTCGCTCTCTCTACACCTCTATCCATCCATCCACCCATCCATCATTCCCAATGTCTTATAGATATATTGGACTATAATTCCCATCATTAGCTGTCTTTCACTTTTCCTTCCTTCCTTCTTTCCTTCCTTCCTTCCTCCCTCCCTCCCTCTCCACCATTCATCCCTCCCTCCCTCCATTCATCCACCATTCCCAATGTTTATAGATATATTGGACTACAATTCCCATCATTAGCTGTCTTTCACTTTTCCTCCCTCCCTCCCTCCCTCCTTTCATCATTCCCAATGTCTTATAGATATATTGGACTACAATTCCCATCATTAGCTCTCTTTCACTTTCCCTTCCTTCTTTCCTCCTTCCCTCCCTCCCTCCCCAATGTCTTCTAGGTTTATTGGACTATGATTCCCATCGTTAGCTCAATGCTGGAGAACCCTCAACTGCCCAGTTGGCCTGTGTCTCCCTCCCCCGCCCCAGTGCGTTCTGAAAGGGAGTGGGGGAGGGGAGAGAATGGGAGCTCATGGAACTGAAATTCAACTCGGCTGGAATGCGATGAGTTCTTCCCGTGGTGGCTTAGCCTTCTGTTATGCCTTTCAGGGGGACATTTCAGAGGGGCTGGATGCGAAGCTTTCCAAAGGCCAGAGCTCCTGGCCCTCTCAGTTGCTCTGGGAAGACCTCTCGGCTAAGGAGGCTCCTTTTCGCCAACTGGCGGATCTGTTGCCTTGCACTCGGTAGGGTGGTCTTTTCTGCTCCAGCCCCCTCCCCCAGCCCCACTCTTCCCTCCCAGCAGTGGGGCTTCACCCTGTGCCCCTTTCCACTCTCCTTCCCCAATTGTCCGGCCTGAATGCGCTTTTCAATGCCACTTCCCATTTCTTTTGTGTTGAGCCTTTGGGACCGCTCCCCTCCCTCCTCCTCTCTTGCTTTCTCCCCTCTGGCTCAGCAGCTGTCGCCAGCTGTGTGGGTCACTCCTGAAGCTGGGGATGGAGTTGCTGCAACACTTGCTCCCCTATCCTCCCTCTCTCCTCTCTTATTCCTTCCTTCCTTCTTTCTGTCTCTCTTTCTCTTTTCTTCCTTCTTTTCCTCCTTCCTTCCCTCTTTCTTTTTTCTTTCCTCCCTTCTTTCCCCTTCCTTTCTTCCCTCCCTCTTTCTTTCTTTTCTCCTCCCCTCCCTCTTTCTTTTTTTATTTCCTCCCTCTTCTTTCTCCTTTCTTCTCTCCCTCTTTCTCTTTTCTTCCTCCTTCCTTCCCTCCTTTTTTTCTTTCCTCCCTCTTCTTTCTCCTTCCTTCCCTCCCTCTGTCTTTCTCTCTTCTTTCTTCTTTTCTTCTTTCTTTCCCCTTTTCTTTTTTCTTTCCTTCCTCTTCTTTCTCCTTCCTTCCTTCCCTCCATCCCTCTAGACTCTTTCAAAATCAGCACATGGTTCAATTTTAATTTTTAATAAAATAAATATGGATCAATAGAATCCTTATAAACACACACATTTTGTGGGGTATAATGTTGAAAATGGAAAGAATCCAGAAAGAGAGAGAGAGAGAGAGAGAGAGAGAGAGAGAGAGAGAGAGAGAGAGAGAGAGAAAGAAAGAAAGAAAGAAAGAAAGAAAGAAAGAAAGAAAGAAAGAAAGAAAGAAAGAAAGAAGAAAGAAAAGTTTAAGAAACGGGGCTGTAAATGGAAGGTGTCCGATCCTTGGTGCTCTCTGAGCCTCGTTGTTTTCTTGCAGACGTTACCCATCTAGGTAACATCCTGAGTGCTAAAGCTGGTTGAGATGCCTTTTACAGGGTGGGCTTCATCCAGCTTGTCCTATCAAAAATGCCAAAGCACCACATTTCACGCTGAGCTAGCATGCGCCAGGAGTGAGTCTGTGGGCTTCCTGGGCAGGAGGGATTCTGTGTACGGCGCCTCTAAACCTCGCTGTGTCTCCTTCTCTCTTTGACCTCCCGTGAGCAGCTGCCAAGCGGGCAGTGTGGCTGGAGAAGGAAGAGAAGGCCCGCATGTTGAGGGAAAAACAGCTGGAAGAGCGACGGAGGCGGCTGGAAGAGCAGCGAGTGCGGGCAGAGAAGCGGCGAGCTGCCCTGGAAGAACGCCAGCGCCAAAAGATGGAGAGGAACAAGGTCAGTTTGAGATGTTCTCAAGTTGTGGGCCAGCAACGTTTGTTCACTCCCAAGGCTACAATGGACCTGAGAGGTAAACCAAAGCAAAGGCAGCTTGTTTCCTCCACGCTGCCTCTCCCATTTCTATTGTTGTTGCTAGTTGCAAGTCGTGTCCCACCCATCGCAACCCCCTAGACCAGGGGTGTCCAAACTTGAGAACTTTAAGACTTGTGGACTTCAACTCCCAGAATTCCCCAGCCAGCCATGCTGGCTGGGGAATTCTGGGAGTTGTAGTCCACAAGTCTTAAAGTTCTCAAGTTTGGACACCCCTGGTCTAGACAATGTTCCTCCAGGCCTTCCTGTCTCTACCATCCTCTGGAGCTCATTTATGCAAGCACACCCCTAAGTTGGATGATTGGCAACCGAAAATACGGAATTAAACCTCCACCTTTTCCCCTTTTATGGGACACGGTGGCTCAGTAGCTAAGACGCTGAGCTTGTCAATCAGAAAGGTCGGCAGTTCGACAGTTCGAATCCCTAGCACTGCATAACGGAGTGAGCTCCCGCTACTTGTCCCAGCTCCTGCCAACCTAGCAGTTCGAAAGTAGGTAAAAAATGCAAGTAGAAAAATAGGGACCACCTTTGGTGGGAAGGTAACAGTGTTCCGTGCGCCTTTGGCGTTTAGTCGTGCCAGCCACATGACCACGGAGACATCTTCAGACAGCGCTGGCTCTTCGACTTTGAAACAGAGATGAGCACTGACCCCTAGAGTCAGGAACGATTAGCACACATGTATGAGGGGAACCTTTACCTTTTCCCCTTTGTGTTCAGGAGCTCTACGAAGCCGCCATCCAGCGCTCCGTGAAGAAAACCTGGGCTGAAATCCGCCAGCAGCGGTGGTCGTGGGCTGGGGCACTGCACCAGGGCTCCCCCGTACACAAGGAGGGTGAGTGGAGGCCCTGCTTAGCTTGTAGGACACAGCTTCATATTCCTTGGGGGAACAGCAAGCACAACGGGCGTGGTGCGCGGGGGGGAGACTTGATGCCTTTTGCACGGCTGGGCACTTTTGCACGTGCATGTCCTTGGGACGAGGAGGGGCTTCTGCAACCTAGTTTATAGTTTGAAATTATAAGGCAATTCCTTCCCTCCCTCGATCCCTTTCCCACTCTTCCTATCCTTTCTTTCTTTCTCTCTTTCCCTCTTCCTCCCTCCCTTCCTTTTCCTTTCCTTCCTTCCTTCCCTCCCTCTCTCCATTCCTTTCCCACTCTTCCTATTTCTTTCCTTCTCTTTCTTTCCTCCCTCTTTCTTTCTCTTTCCCTCTTCCTCCTTCCCTTTTCTTTCTGTCTTTCTTTCCTTCCTTCCTTCCTCTGCATACAGAACAGCAGTGCATTTCTTTGCAGCTTCGCTGGGGCCCGTTGTCCATTTTCAGTGGACTTTTGACCGCTTGGCACCTTCACGTTCCCACCCTGCTTCTTCTCTTCTATGCCATGTGCTGCTCAGAGCCTCACCCATCTTTCTCCTCATTGGTTGGCAGTTTCCACCATGCGGCCACATTGGGACCAAGGCAGAAAGGAACTGAGCCATAGATACAGCTTGCCCAAGACGGCACTGCTGAGCAGAGCATATTCTGTCCTTGGCAATCTTCCCATCCCCAAGAGTCTTTGGGCAGGAATGGGCTGGAGGGTGGGAAACTGAAGGATGAGAATGGGAAGTGCCAGAGGTGGGATTCAACTAATTTAGCAACCAGTTCTCTGCCCTGATGACCAGCTGGGTGGGCGTGGCCAGGGGGTGTGACAGACAGCATTCTGCCTTCTGCACACCCTTGGGAACAAAAAATGGGCTGCGGAGTGTGTGTGTGCCGTACACCCCCGTGCCCCATTTTAGGCCTAGGAGGCTTTCCTGCACGTACCAGGGAGCCAGGACAGGGCACGTGGAAACTCCTGGGAGGGGTGGGGCAGGGCCAGCCAGTCATCGGAACTACTGGTTCACCAAACCGGATGTAAAATTAACATTCGATTCACCCAAACCATTGAGAACTGGCTGAATCCTACCTCTGGAAGTGCCACACTTCACACTCTGGGCATGTACGGATGCTGCAGGCATGATGATACCAAGTGGACGTAGCCACGTGTGTGTGAACAGGGCCAGGGTTTCCTGTTTTGGTGGGGTTAGGAAGCGGTTTGGGGAGTGACCTTGGGGACTAGCATCATCTCAACAATAAGAGGTGTGGACTTCCAACTCCCAGAATCCCCCAAGGCAGCATGCTGCCCTAGCAGCGGAGGGGCTTATACGATCACAAGCTCCCATGACTGGAGAGAGAAATGTGTAATGCAGGATGACAAAGTAGAAACTTTCTGGAAGGGCTTCAAAAAATAGCCCCAAATACCATATTTTTCAGAGTATAAGATGCACCGGAGTATAAGACACCCCAAGGTTTTGAAGAGGCAAATTAAAAAAAAGTTTTTGCACGCTGCAGACCTTCCTAAAATGGCCTGGTTTTTGTCAAAAAAATAGGGCATGCAGAGCCTTTAGGAGGCTTCCAGAGTGCTCCTGAGGGCTGGGGGTAAAAACGAGCAAAAAACGGCCCGTTTTTCGCTCATTTCTGCCTTCCTCAGCTTTCAGGAGCACTCTAGAAGCCTCCTAAAGGCTCTGCATGGCCCTTTTGGGTGAAGGGTTTCAGGAGGTCAAAAATGCTGTATTCAGTGTATAAGACGCACCTAGATTTTCACCCTCTTTTTTGAGGGAAAAAGGTGCGTCTTATACTCCAAAAAATACGGTAGTCCTTGACTTATGACCAATCCGGAAAAGGGGATTTAAGACCTGGATCCAAAATTCTGACCATCAGTCACCCACCCATCCACTCCATAGTCATGTGTCCAAGCACTTTAGTTGCTTGGTAACATGGCAGCCTTTACAGCTGTTTGTAGCATCCTATGATCCCATTTTATGACAGTTTTCAGCAAAACAATGTCTACAGTGAATCATTAGTTCACTGAATGACGGCGACGGGCACAAAAGAGGTCGTATTTTTTAGGCAAGCTTCATTACAATCATATTTCAAGGACTACCTTTAAAAGAACAGGCATAACTGATTCAATAGCAACTTCCTGGTTGCCTGTGGTGATTAATAATTCTCTATAGGCAATCAGGATATTGTTATTGACCATTCTGCTGTGCTCTTCTTTAACTCTCTGAACTGATTGGAAATGGCTGCTGATCAGGATAAAAAACAAACGTTCCAGATGTTCAAAGCACTTCGTATCTTTATGAGGAAGCTCTGTTAGCCAATGTGTGGATAGATGGAAGCTACATCTTGTTGGGAAGTGAATGGTGAACTTGGTGGCTTTTGATCTCATCTTCATTTAGCAACCACAAACAGGATAAACAACTACCATATTTTTCAGACTATAAGACGCACCTAGCATTTGGGGAGGAAAACAAGAAAAAAAATCTGCCTCTGCCTCCCAGCAATTTGCCTCCTTGCAACCAACAGCGTGGTCAGCTTCAGCACAGCCTAATTTAGCATGAGCAGCCGATTGGCGGTTGGATCGGCCTCCTGGAATACCGCCTAGGCTGTGTGGATCGCCGCCTCTTGCGTCCCGTTTTTGGCTTCCATGCTCCTTATTTTTGGCTCTGCATGTCCCATTTTTGATCCATTTCAGACGGCGGGACCGCTGGCGCTGCCTAAACTCGCTGCCTGGAACGGGTTGAAAACAGGGTATGCAGAGGTTGAAAATGGGGCGCATGGAGGCAGCAATAGGCAGCAGCTGTGATGGGCAGTGGCTATCCCCACAGTCTGAAACAGCTGATAGGCGGTATTCCAGAAGGCAGATCCAACTGCCAATCAGCTGTTTGTGCTAAATCAGGCTGTGCTGAAGCTGACCAGGCTGTTTGCTATTTGCTGCAAGGAGGCAAATTGCTAGGAGGCAGAAGCTGAAGGATGGAGGCCGGCGGGTGGGCGAGGCTTTGGCAACATTAGCTCTATAACAGGGGTGTCTAAACCTGGGAACTTTAAGACTTGTGGACTTCAACTCCCAGAATTCCCCAGCCAGCCATGCTGAATTCTGGGAGTTGAAGTCTACAAGTCTTAAAGTTCCCAAGTTTGGACACCCCTGCTCTATAAGATGCACAGACATTTCCACCACTTTTTTCCACCACAGTCTTATACACTGAAAAATACAGTAAGTTGTTAAGCAAAGCAGTTGTTAAGTGAAAATTTACAGACCTGCAACGGTCATAAATGTGAAGATTAGTCACTAAGTAATTTTTTCATCATGTTCGAACTGCAAATTGTTATTAAACAAGGCAGTTGCAAAATGAGGACTACATGTAGGGCTCTTCCGAGACACTTTTCAGAGTGAGCGGTTCATTAATAAATAAATAATGTTGAACAATATTTTCTCTTTGCTGAATTCTCCAAAATAGGTCAGATCAGTTCATGAAATTGCTCTCTCTAATTAGTTTGGCCTCACCGAACAAGTTAAATACTCTTCAGTGACTGGATTTTATTTATTGCAAAATAGAAATAGGATATATAACATTCAAATAATTATCTGCAATTAGTCTGGTTTTTTTTGGCAGAGATAAATCCTGTGATTCTATTATTACAAATCTTCCACCAATATTGGCAGCTCTTACTCTAAATTAGTTTTGGGTTTAGGAATTTTGCTTTGGGTTTAGACAAAACTGGGCATGTTGTTCCATGTGGTTTTAGGAAACAGGAATTCTACATCAGCTCTTATTTTTCAGCCTAGAATACATATAGAGAACCATACAGGATGCTACCAGCGACCCAGTGTGCAGAAAAATTGTCCAAATCATTATTTTATGTTTACATTGCCATATGAAACAAAGAAAAGCAGGTTCCAGAGGCATACTTTGGTTGGGTTTGTTCACACAACACACTTAACCAGCTGACGGAGCCACTTTGTTCCCTGGGTTGGTTTAATACTTTGAATCGGAAACTCATCCCCCAAGTTGGATTCACAGAACACATAAAGTTACCCAAAAAAGCCCTAACAAGTTTAAAACTAGCTAGGCTTCTCATGTTGTACAAATGACTGCTCTAGTTAAGTCTGTAACCATCAAGTTAGGCATTGTTAGGGAAGCAGAACTATTTTAAGAGTGCTTTTTTTCAAAGAATCATCTACTTGGTCAATTTCTCAAGACGTTGGCTTGCAGATAGCACAGAGGGTAAACTAACCGCCTCGCTAATATTTGTGGTGGCCCTGGAATAAAAAGCCAGGGTTTGTTTCAAATTCTGATTGTGTCCTATAAATGAATGCTCAAAGTGCTTGCGGGTTTTGTCCTTCCGAAACTTACCGCGCCCTAACGTCAATCTGAAAAAGCTGCTTTGCTGTCAATCCAAGCTGTTTGTGGTTCAGCTTCGGTCTCTAAAAAGGAACCTGCTTGCTGGATGGTTGAGTCTACGTCTTGCTGATCTTTTGGCCATGGCAGTGTGAACATGCTGTTAAGTGTGCCCAAGAACCTGATATTTTAACATCTTCTATGAAGGCTGTCATCTGTTGCAAGCTTTCTATGGGGCTCAGCCGTCTCTCAGTTGGATGGGATCTGAGTCAAAGTCAGCTTGTAACAAGAAGGAGCTGTGAATAATGTCTTCGCCTCCTGCTGCTGCTTGTCTGCAGAAATGGGGTGGGGGAATCTCCAAATCAGAGCTTCTGCCAATGGGGCCTCTGGGAAGGGTATAGCCCTGCCGGAAGCCACTGTGCCACCACATGTGCTAATTTGCTTTCTGCCAAGCTCACTTAGGCCTGTGACATCAGCGGGGACACGTCTACTGGGGTAGAATATACACAGGGCTGCGAATCAGCACATCAAAAGGTGTTTGTAGCCCGAATCGAAGCACCCTAGTGGAATCTCGTTTGCAACTCATTGCATTCACTGCATGATCCCCACTGCTGCATGCTCGCACGTCCAGCAGATCCCCATCCCCCCACCCCACCCCGCTGCCCTTAACACCTGTGTGTCTTTTCCCTCTGTAGGTGCAAGCAGGTGCTCCCTCTCTGCTGTAAATCTCCCCAAACATGTGGACTCTATAATCAACAAGCGCCTCTCCAAATCTTCCGCCACTCTCTGGAACTCACCCAGTAGAAGTAAGAGACCCCCTGGGGACATGCAGCTGTGTCACAGCGAGGGATGGGAAGAAGGGACCCCCAATTTTAAATCCATCCTATCAATAGCCCTGGAACTAGGTGACAGGGGTAAACTGATAAGAGAAGAAAGAGCGAGAGAAAAGAAAGAAAGAAGGAAGGAAGGAGAGAGAGACTTTCTAGTAATATGATGGTGAATCTATGGCACGTATGCTAGAGGTGGCATGCAGCGCCCTCTCTGTGGGCACACACACAGTTGCCAGCTGTTCTTCTTGTTTCCTGCACACACATGAACGCCGGACAGCTGGTCTTCATGGGTGCTGGAACGCCGGAATATGGCCAAAAACCAGCCGTTTTGGGGACCTTTTCCAGGCCATTTTTGGAAAACAGCCCGGAAAACAGCCAGGAAATGTCCTGGAAAACGGCAGAGAAAAAAAGGCATGTGCTAGTTGGTTTTTCCGTTGCTCCAGCACACATGCACGCACATATAGGCACATACCTGTGTGTTCCAGTTTGGGCATTTGGTCCCGAAAAGGTCCACCATCTCTGTTCTAGTATATGTGTTAGACCAGGGGTGTCAAACTCGCGGCCCGCAGGTGGATGCATCATACACTGGCCAGCCTGATTTAGCGAAGGGGAAAAAGTTGCAATACATCACGTGACGTGAGATTCACACTTCTGTGTTAGACCAATGGTTTTCAATCTCGGCACCCTGAAGATGTGTGGACTTCAACTCCTAGACTTCCCTAGCCAGTCATAGTGCCTGGAGAATTCTGGGAGTTGGAGACATCACCTCAAGTTGCTGAGATTGAGAAACACCGTTTTAGACAAGCCTGTAAGTGCAGGATGAAGTGTTCCGCGTTTTTTAAAGAGTCAAGGTCCTAGGTCTCAACAGTTACCAAAAGAAGCATGAACTTAGCCAACGGAGCAATGTTTCTCAACCTTAGCAATTTTAATATGTGTGGATTTTAACACTCAGAATTGCTGGCAGGGAGATTTGGGGAGTCTACACCAGAGGTGGCATTCAACAGGTTCTCACCAGTTCTGGACAACCGGTGGCGGAAATTTTGAGTAGTTCAGAGAACCACTAAATCCCACCTCTTACTGGCCCCCGCCCCCATCTATTCTCTGCCTCCCTAGTCCCAGCTGTTTGGGAGGGAATGGGGATTTTGCAGTATCCTTCCCTGGAGTGGGGAGGGAATGGGGATTTTGCAGTATCCTTCCCCTGGAGTGGGGAGGGAATGGGGATTTTGCAGTATCCTTCCCCTGGAGTGGGGAAGAAATGGGGATTTTGCAGAATCCTTCCCCTGGAGTGGGGAGGGAATGGGGATTTTGCAGTATCCTTCCCCTGGAGTGGGGAGGGAATGGGGATTTTGCAGTATCCTTCCCCTGGAGTGGGGAGGGAATGGGGATTTTGCAGTATCCTTCCCCTGGAGTGGGGAGGGAATGGAGATTTTGCAGTATCCTTCCCCTGGAGTGGGGAGGAAATGGGGATTTTGCAGTATCCTTCCCCTGGAGTGGGGAGGGAATGGGGATTTTGCAGTATCCTTCCCCTGGAGTGGGGAGGAAATGGGGATTTTGCAGTATCCTTCCCCTAGAGTGGGGAGGGAATGGGGATTTTGCAGTATCCTTCCCCTGGAGTGGGGAGGGAATGGGGATTTTGCAGTATCCTTCCCCTGGAGTGGGGAGGGAATGGGGATTTTGCAGTATCCTTCCCCTGGAGTGGGGAGGGAATGGAGATTTTGCAGTATCCTTCCCCTGGAGTGGGGAGGAAATGGGGATTTTGCAGTATCCTTCCCCTGGAGTGGGGAGGGAATGGGGATTTTGCAGTATCCTTCCCCTGGAGTGGGGAGGGAATGGGGATTTTGCAGTATCCTTCCCCTGGAGTGGGGAGGGAATGGAGATTTTGCAGTATCCTTCCCCTGGAGTGGGGAGGAAATGGGGATTTTGCAGTATCCTTCCCCTGGAGTGGGGAGGGAATGGGGATTTTGCAGTATCCTTCCCTGGAGTGGGGAGGGAATGGGGATTTTGCAGTATCCTTCCCCTGGAGTGGGGAGGAAATGGGGATTTTGCAGTATCCTTCCCCTGGAGTGGGGAGGGAATGGGAATTTTGCAGTATCCTTCCCCTGGAGTGGGGAGGGAATGGGGATTTTGCAGTATCCTTCCCCTGGAGTGGGGAGGGAATGGGGATTTTGCAGTATCCTTCCCTGGAGTGGGGAGGGAATGGGGATTTTGCAGTATCCTTCCCCTGGAGTGGGGAAGAAATGGGGATTTTGCAGTATCCTTCCCCTGGAGTGGGGAGGGAATGGGGATTTTGCAGTATCCTTCCCCTGGAGTGGGGAGGGAATGGGGATTTTGCAGTATCCTTCCCCTGGAGTGGGGAGGGAATGGAGATTTTGCAGTATCCTTCCCCTGGAGTGGGGAGGAAATGGGGATTTTGCAGTATCCTTCCCCTGGAGTGGGGAGGGAATGGGGATTTTGCAGTATCCTTCCCCTGGAGTGGGGAAGAAATGGGGATTTTGCAGTATCCTTCCCCTAGAGTGGGGAGGGAATGGGGATTTTGCAGTATCCTTCCCCTGGAGTGGGGAGGGAATGGGGATTTTGCAGTATCCTTCCCTGGAGTGGGGAGGGAATGGGGATTTTGCAGTATCCTTCCCCTGGAGTGGGGAGGAAATGGGGATTTTGCAGTATCCTCCTCCTGGAGTGGGGAGGGAATGGGGATTTTGCAGCATCCTTCCTCTGCCATGCCCTCTAAGCATTGCCCATAGAACCGATAGTAAAAAAAAATTGAATCCCACCATTCTACACACCTTAAAAGTTGCCAAGGTTGAGAAAGTCTACAAAACAGGATGAAATTTTAGCAAACAGAAGATGGGGCTCAGTAGAATTTTAAGAGATTTGAGGGGGGGGGACAAAACATCCTTGCACCTCCCAATGGCCAAAAAATATCAAGTCCATGCAGGTTTTCAGTAACACGATTAACGTTTCTGTTCACCTTTCTTGTTTGTTTATCTTGTGTATTGCTTGAGGTAGACTTCGTATTTAATCATTAGTTGAATAACCCATCAGATTCACAGCAGATTAATGGGAATTGCATGCCCCCCCCCCCGGGAAAAAACTTTGCTTACTTTTTTCTCCTAGATTTTAAGTAATCTGTAACTATGTGAGAGCCGGTCCTTTAGAAGAAACAATTCTCACCCCCTCCTTCCTTTTTCCTCAAATTAAAGCATTACACTTCTCATCTGTATCCGTGGTGGGGTTTAAATAATTTAACAACCTCTGCCCTAATGACCAGCTGGGTAGGCGTGGCTCAGTGGTCATGTGACTGGATGGGCGTGGCCAACTCAACGTCACTCAGGTCGATGGACGCCTCGCCTGAGCTGTTACAATGTAACAAGGGTTAACCGGAGAGGCAGTTTCTGTAAGCAGGGCAATAAAGATCAGGCTAGAAGCAACAGCAGAATGTTTCCTTCCTTCCTGTCTTCCTTACAGGATTAGCCCTATAAAGTGGGAAAAAACAAAAGGAGATTTCTCCCAACAACCGGTTCTCCGAACTGCTTAGAAAGTTAACAACCGGTTCTCTAAAATAGGTGCGAACCGGGGTGAGTTGCTGCCGGTGTTACTGCCAGTATGCTTTGCTTGCGCATGCACAGTTGCCTATAAATTGTTCTGCGCATGCACAGAACATTATAAAATGTCTAAAAACCATGCTGGCAACGGCATGGGCAACTGGGGAACAGGTTCAGGGGCATGGCCATCCTGCCGTCCCTACTGGTTTGACGACCCAGTCCCAATTTCCACTATCCGTTTGCACGAACCGGTAGTAACCCACCTCTGGTGCGAACTGCCTGAATCCCACCCCTGTCTGTAGTGCTTCCAAGTTATTATGTAGCAGGGAAAGCTATTTCTCAAGGGGAATTGAGAATTATTGTCTTGCTCATTCGAAACACTTTTTCACCGAACAGCATTGCTGTCTGATCCAAGGAGCAGTTAAAGGCCTCAAATAATTTGTGATCCAACTCAAGCATTAAACTATCTCGATTCCTCTGGCCATAGTTTGGGGAAGAAAGCAGGATAGGCTGGTCCTATGTGTCATATTAAGCTAGATATTGTGGTTTCTCAGTCAGAGCAGGCAGTTCACACTACCTGTGGAGTCCCAGCAGAAATCAGATATTGTGGTATATTTAGGAAGTCACAACCGAATAAGGATTGTACCAAACAAAAAGCGTAAGCCCAGACACACCACACCAGGGACCAGGTGCTCAAATCTCTGTGCAAATCTGCACACAGAATACTAAAGCACTAGGATTTGGTGTGCAAACTGAGTCTCCGGGAGCCATTTAAAGCCATGTCCTCTCCAGAACGTTTTTATAGGAGATACATGTAGTCCTTGACTTATGGCCACAGTTGGGGGCCATTCCTAAGCAAAATAGTTGTTAAGTGAGTCATGCCTGATTTTATGACCTTTTTTGGCATGGTGGTTAATCACTGCAGTTATTAAGTGTATTATGTGGTCACTAAGTGAATCCAGATCCTCCCCTCCTATTGACTTTGCTTGTAGGAAGCCGGCTGGGAAGGTCACAAATGGCAGTCACATGACCCAGGGATGCTACAACCACTATAAATACATGCCAGTAGCCAAACACCCAAATGTTGATTACCGTATTTTTCAGAGTATAAGACACACCTTTTTCCCTCAAAAAAGAGGCTGAAAATCTGGGTGCGTCTTATACACTGAATACAGCACTTTTTGCCTCCCGAAATCCCACCCCTTTCACTAAAATGGCTGTGCATAGCCTCTAGGAAGCTTTCAGAGAGCTCCTAGGGGCTGGGGAGGGCAGAAATGAGCGGAAACCCCCCCCCCCCCACCTCCCAGGAGCACTCTATAAGCCTCCTAAAGGGTATTCATGCTCTTTTTTTGAAAAAAAAAAGATTTTTTTTTTTTAAAAATTGCCTCTTCAAAGCTTTGCTGCATCTTATACTCCGAAAAATACGGTATGTGACTTCGGATGCTACAGGGGTTGTACGTGCAAGCATCTCTTCAAAGTTGCTTTTTCTTTTTTAATGCTGTTGTAATGTCGAATTGAGGCAGGCCAGTTGTTTTTGTGGTGTGGAGACAATAAGGAAGAAATGCTCACTAATCTCAGTTTCATCTTTAAACTGTAGTAGGAATTAGGAATAACCCTGCATTCCCGCTTTGTAATATTATCACTGTTATATCCTCACTGTTGACAATGCACTTGTCATCCCACTGAGGACTCAATGTGCAGGTAGTCCTTGACTTGCAACCATTCGTTTAGTGGCCGTTCGAAGTTACGATGGCACTGAAAAAAAGTGATTTATGACTGTTCTTCACACTTACGACGGTTGCAGCATCCCCATGGTATGTGATCAGAATTCACAGATGCTTGGCAACTGACTCACATTCATGACTGTTGCAGTGTCCTGGGGTCATGTGATTCCCCCTTTGCCACCTTCTGACAAGCAAAGTCAGATTCACTTAACAACCATGTGTCAATTCCCAACGTTGTCATAGTGAGAGAAGTAGGGGGAGTGCATTCCAGGCATACTGTCGGCTGAAGTCGGATCTCAGATTACTGCAGCAGGCTTGGGAGGGGTGCACCTCATAGGTGAATGTGATTTACGACACAGATTGAGGGGAGGGAAGAAACGGGGGTAAAGTGCAGCTATAAATCAAACAAATGTAGACCTGACTGCGGAAAGACCTTGCCTTTGATGCTCCTAATAAATGACTAGTTTTGTATTGAAACTTGGCTCGATACTCATGAGTCAATTAGGGTGTTTTTAGGAAACCTTACACCATGTTACGAACTTAACAACCGCAGTGATTCCCTTAACAACAGTGGCAAGAAAGGTCGTAAAGCGGGGCACCATTCACTTAACAACAGTCTCAGCAATGGAAATTTTGGGCTCCGTGGGGGTCATAAGTAGAGGTCTACCTGTATATGCTGCCAGCCCCCGTTTTGTCGTCGGACAATGCTGAGAGCTTACTGCAAATTTATCAGTGACTTAAGGATGGATTTTCCCAGACCAGTTCTGTTTTTATTTCTCATCCATTTGAGTAGCTCTTGAAGGGAGTCTGTTTGCTGTGCTTTCTTTTTTTGTCTCCCAATCATTAATCCCAGGTTGGAATGGAACAACCTGCTCCAGTCAGCTCACTGTGGCCAACTCACCGCTTTAACAATTTAACAATTCAATTCTTCAAAATAAATTTAAAAAATATTTTAATTTTTGTCATTCCCGTTCCATTTTGTCCCTCCTTTTTCGTCCTTTCTTTAATGATCCTATTCCACCATTTCTTTGATATTAGTGGAGCTCTTATGCCACGACAGAATTGTTCCACGACGACTTGGCCATACTGAGTTGTCGCACGGTGAATTGTCATCGACCCATTGCCAGGTTTGGCTACCCAGCCTGGTCCGTTTGTTGATACCTTCGTTGCAGTCTATTTGTGCCCTGCTTTGTTTTCTAGGCCAGCTCTTCAAAGTGTTTTTAACAAACAAAAGAATTGAATGCAAAGCTCAACATGCAAACAGGCGAATGCCGCAGTAGATAAAAAGAAGAAAATATAGTGGCAGCGTTGAAATTCAGCAACTGATAAAAAGGAAGATGAATGGTTAGGATAGGATAGGATAGGATAGGACAGGACAGGACAGGATAGGATAGGATAACCAAGCGTGATTGGACAGACAAGGGATACGCTTCTGTTGCATAAGCTCTCAGCGTACATGCAAACAGCAGAGTAATAGAGAAAGATACCAATAGGAGAAGGTAGTAGTAAAGATGGGAAGAAAAACAGTAATATAGCCTTACTACATGAGTAAATATCCTTAGACATAGGACAGTGCTGTGGGAATTAGGTGTTCAGCAGAATGATGGCACAAGGGTCAAAACTGTCTCAGGTGTTGGCATGCAATGCCCTACAGTGGCATTCTGAAGGGAGAAGTTGAAACATCTTATATCTAGGGTGCGGGGGGGTCTGTAGATATTTTCTCAGCCCTCTTTCTGACCCATGCAGTATGCATGTCCTCAATGGAAGGC
This sequence comes from Natrix helvetica, assembly GCF_964273705.1. Lineage (NCBI taxonomy): Eukaryota > Metazoa > Chordata > Lepidosauria > Squamata > Natricidae > Natrix > Natrix helvetica. Next base: position 19,170,110 of record NC_138560.1, read on the forward strand.
AGGCTGGTTGCAATCGGGGTGTTTTTGGTTTTTTTTGCCTTCCTAGCTATCCGTTGAAGTCTGTACCTGTCCTGTTTGGTTGCTATGTCAAACCACAGTTACAGAAGTCCAAATGAGACTCAGTAATTCCTCAAAATGGCTAAAAATGGTTGACATCCTTACTAGTTTTGGGCATAGCAACCCAGTGGTGAAATTCAATTTTTTTTTATTATCGGTTCTGTGGGCGTGGCTTGGTGGTGGGGTCCTGTGACTGAGTGGGCGTGGCCAGCTTGATGTCACTGATGGTAACACCCACTCAATCACATGCCCTCACCACCAAGCCACGCCCACAGAACCCTGCAGGAAAAAATGTGCGTGTGAGTCCATTCACAGCAGAGGTGCTCTTCCCTTTATGGTCCTCCCCTGGCCCCCTCCCTCCCTGGGTCTACCTTAAAGGGACAGGCTGCAGCAGCTCTGCTGGGAACAGAGGAAGAAACGTTCGAATTGTCTCTGCTGCATTTAAGGTTAAATTATGTGGCAGAGACAATCCGAACGGTTTTCCCTCCATTCACAGCAGAACTGCTGCTTTCTTTATGGTCTGTCCATCCCCCCTCCCTCCCGGGGACTACCTTAAAGGAACAGCTCTGCTGTGAATGGAGGGAGAAACGTGCAGATTGAGTGGGTCAAGCGGCCAAAAGAGGTGAGCGGCGACAGGTCGACCAGGTAGGCGTGGACAGGGCCACCAGGGATTTTTGCCACCGGTTTGGAGAACTGATGCCAATCGTCCCTGCCGGTTCGGCTGAACCGGGCCAAACCAGGAGGATTTCACCCCTGCAGCAGCCTCATAATTTCAATCTCTTTGGCTGTACCGCAGTTCTGCTATCCAGCATCTTCAGCTGTTTGGGGTGGGGGGAGGGCAGAGAAGGAAATCACTTTTGCATTTTTGGGGGCGTGTGTTTGGGATGCTCAAAATGCTTTGCATCAGAATTCCCAGCAATCCTTTTCAACAAGGAATTATTTCTCCCTCACTTTGCCCATCAGGTCACATTGGGGCACAGCTGGCAGAAATGTGAATCCCTGCTCAGTACCTCAACCGTTATTAAGTGATTTGTTTGCTTGTTTCTTGATACAGCACTTAAGCACTGATATACTTCTTCACGGTGTTTTGCAGCCCTCTCTGGGCAGTTTACAATTTCAGCATATTGCCCCCAACAACCTGACTCCTCATTTTGCCGACTTCGGAAGGATGTGAGGCTGAGCCAACCTTGAGCCCCATCAAGATCGAACTCCTGGCAGTGAGCAGAACTAGTTTGCAATACTGTGAAAATTCTCAGTCATCTAGGTCACGGTTGTCCCAAAGGTGCTTTTTTCAAGAGGCAACTGGACTTTCTGGGTTTCCTTTGAAGATATTTCGCTTCTCGTCCTTCTCATCCTCATCTCAAAGGATGAGAAGCGAAACGTCTTCAAAGAAAAATCAGAAAGTCCAGTTGCCTCTTGAAAAAGGCACTTCTGGGAGAGCTTGCAAATACTGCATTCTAACCGCTGCGCCATCACAACTCATATCCTGCCTTTATTATTTTTATAACTAACTCAAGGAGTACAACATATGGTCAGGGTTCCAAATAGCATCCTCCATCAAATGAGAATATGAGGCTAGAGATTCCTCAAAATTCAAATTTATTAAAGAAGCCATGTTGGCACATCTGGGAAAACCCGAATCTGAAAGCTTCCAGGTTTTCCCCACCCAATTGAAAGTTCAAGACCCTGCCCCAGCACCCATATGTCCATCACATGGCCCAAACAGCGAAGAGTTCTCCCGTCCACGTCGGCCCAGGTGCAGGGACAAAATGACCTTGACTCTCTGAGAAGGAATGTCGTTATGGCTACATATCTCCCATGCTCCATACAATCCCCCCTCCCAATTTCCCACAGTAGAATATGTTTGAATATGTGGCAGGCTTGAGGTCCTGTACAAAGATGGCTTCCAAGCCTGACACATATACTTCTTCCTATTTTCTCTACAACAACCCTGTGGGATGAGTTGGTCTGAGAGATAGTGACTGACCCAAAGTCACTTGTCTGACTTTCATGCCTAAGGCGGTACTAGATCTCACAGCCTCCTGGCTTCTAGCCTGCTGCCTTAACCACTAGATCAAACTGGTCTAGTTGGTCCCAATCCACGGGGCCTTTGCAATGACATTTCTCCTCCTAACTGTATGTTTCTGGAGCAGCTCTTTACAATAGGTCTCATCTGAAATGCTAAAAGTACTATGAAATAAGATGGAACTCCCCCAAAATATAACTATAAAGTATGTGGGCAATGTGACCCCCCCCCCCCCAGCAGCCAGCAGAGCTGAGAGTAGATTCAGACAGTGAGGAGGTTGGGGAGGAACATGGGCCAGTCCTGGAGTCTGGGGAAGGCTCTGATGAGGGTTCTGTGTCGGAGGCAGAGAAGGGTTATCAGCTGCCTTCAGAGTCAGTGATCAGTGTGTCAGAAGAACAGCTGGAGCCTGTTCCCAGTGTGCGCATGCACAGAGTGGCCAGACGAAGGAAACAGCTAAAGAACAGGGGTCGACTTGGGAGTAAGGCCACAGGTGGATGATAAATGGCCCCTTCCAGAGGAAATAAAAGAGGAGCAAAAGGGGAGGGGAGTTTGCAGGAGACAATTAATTCGCTTAATTGGTTCGTGACTCTCCGAGACTCCTTGCCAAGTTTTGCGGCTATCGGCCTGTCAGCTCTCCAAGCCAGATAAGGTCTGTGACTGTAAATCCTCCCTTGAAAGACTTTGCTGGATGTGAATGAGCAGAATTCACAGTCAATTAATAAATGGGTTTTTTGTCAGTACCAGGAATTTGCTACATGCTCTTGGGAAGCCTAGATTAGAATAGTGGGATATTAATAAGCCACGTTTATTTTGACCCTTGCAGTGATGGGGATGTCTAGCACGGACACTACAAAATAGGAGAGCACCACCTAATGTCCTCCAGATGTTTTCCGTGACAGTTCCCAGATGTTCAACCTGAAAAGCATCTTGACCCTCCTGTGGAGTTATCTCTCCGTTGAGGGGAAATTTTACCCCCTCAGCCCCTACAAGCAGATCCTCCAGAGCTGACTCCGACAGGCTCCAATTACTCTCTGCCCTAACCTCTCTTTTGCTGCTAAAGATAGTATTTCTGCCCGCCATTGTTTTGTTTCCTCGTTGCTTAGCGATGATGAAAAAATATCTTGAGCATCTGAACAAGATTCAGGAAAAGGCCAAACGGAAGGGATGGTTAATGCGTGTGGAATTAGGTGCGGTCCTGGGGCGAAATTATTCAGACAGCAGTGTGCTCATAGGTATGTATGGATGCCAAGAGAAAGATTTCAACTTTTTCTTTAAAAAAAATAAATAAAGGGCCTTTTTAGGTAAAAAAAAACAAACCCACAAATCCGTAATCACACAATGTTGAGATTAGTGGATGGGAAGGTATTTGCAGCAGTGACCAAACCAAATTGAGCAAGCCTCTAAAATCTAAAAGTATTAATTTGTATTTATTTATTTCTCAATTTATATAGCTGCCCATATTTTTTGGAGTATACGATGCACCCGAGTATAAAACGCACCAAGATTTTGAAGAGGCAAATTAAAAAAAAAAGTTTTTGCACTCTTGCAGACCTCCCGAAAACGGCCCATTTTTTTTCCCAAAAAAGGGCATGAATAGCCTTTAGGAGGCTTGAAGAGTGCTCCTGGGGTGGGGGGTGGGGGCAAAAATGAGCCAAAAATGTCTGTTTTTTTGCGAAAATGGGCCCGTTTTTTGTCAAAGGCATAGCGTTTAGGAGGCCGGATTCACTTCACAATCTTGCTACTAACTTAACAATGGCAGTGATTCACTTAACAGCTGTGCCAAGAAAGGTCCTAAAATGGGACAATGCTCACCGAACAAATATCTCATTTAATGAAAGAAATTTTGGACTCAATTGTGACCATAAGTCGGGGACTACCTGTATGTTAAGATATACAGGTACACAAAATAAAATATATAAAAATAAAATACACCCCATCTTTCTCTTACTGAAGTTTTCAAGCTCCTTAGAGTAGTACCATACATAATAAAGGGATGTGGTGGCTCAGTGGTTAAGACGCTGAGCTTGTCGATCAGAAAGGTCGGCAGTTCAAATCCCTAGCAGCGCATAACAGAGTGAGCTCCCATTACTTGTCCCAGCTTCTGCCAAGCTAGCAGTTTGAAAGCACGTAAAAATGCAAGTAGAAAAATAGGAACTACTTTTGGTGGGAAAGTAACAGTGTTCCGTGCACCTTCGGCGTTGAGTCATGCCGGCCATGTGGCCACCGAGACACCTTTGGACAGCGCTGGCTCTTCGGTTTTGAAAGGGAGATGAGCACCGCCCCCTAGAGTCAGGAACAACTAGCACATAAGTGTGAGGGGAACTTTTGTCTTTATACATAATAAAGAGCATTAAAATGCCCTTTATATTCTGTTTTCTAGAGCCAATGAAAACAAGCTTTGTTCCGAAAAATGCTGGCATTTCGGATGAGTCTCTAACGAAAAGGTTTCCCACTGTTAGGGTGTGGGGTATTCCTGGCTATGATTAGCCACATGAGATTTGCTATTTCAACCTCCCATTGTTCATATTTGTGTCTGTTGCAAGTCACTTCCTCTGGCAGAATCAATAAAGCTGAAGGTTTTTCAGGCAAAGGTTTCTTTTAATGTCAATCGAGCGTCAACATTGTTTACAGAATTATCAGCCATGCCCAGAATGTCAACATGAAGTTTGCTATATAACTATTACAAAGTTCCTTTAATCTCCCACAGTGTGCCGGGCAGCCAATGGAATGATTAGGCAACCAATGGAATTATTAGAAACTGAGAAACCGGCTACATGTTCAGGGCATAAGGAGATAAATCAGCTAACCTTGGTTTAGCAATAGGACTTAGATACCGCTTCATAGTGCTTTGCAGCCCTCCCTAAGTGGTTTACAGAGTCAGCCTCTTGCCCCCCAACAATCTGGGTCCTCATTTTATCCATCTCGGAAGGATGGAAGGCTGAGTCAACCTTGATCCTGGTGGGATTCGATCTGCCAAACTGCTGGCAACAGGTGATCAGCAGAAGGAGCCTGCAGTACTGCTCCCTAACCACTGCGCCACTGGGGCTTATTTGCCAGTTTAGTGAAACTGAAAACATCCCTTCATATATCATGAAGCGAGCTCTTGTGAGATTGTGAGTTCTGCACAACATTCCTCCAATACTTTTGGCTCGGGTCGAGCAATCAACACAAACAAAAGTGTTCAGAGGGAGGGGTCAAGATGGTTGCTGAAGTTGCGGCCGCCATCTTGACTGAGTTCCAGAATCAACTACCGTGTTTCCCTGAAAATAAGACAGGATTTGACCCCCGAAATAAGCGCTTGGCCTTATTTTCGGGGAGGTCTTATTATTTTTGAGGTGCAGGAGGCAGCGAGCGCGGTCACCTCATGGCGGTGGCTGTGTTGCAATATTTTTGGGGAGGTCTTATTATTTTTGAGGTGCAGGAGGCCCCTTAACCTTGGCCCGCGACCCACGGATCAGTTGATCCAAAGAGGGCCACAAAGTTCTGTCTCTGTTTCTGGCACACTCTTGCCAGCCCTAGCATCGCTGGGACTGTTCTTCACACTTACGACAGTTGCAACATCCCCATTGATCAAAATTCAGATGCTTGGCAACTGCCTCCTATTTACGACTGTTGCCATGTCCCAGGGTCATGTGATCACCTTTTTTTAACCATGCTGGGTGAGGGATTCTGGGACTTGAAGTCCACACATCTTAAAAGTTGCTGAGGTTGGGAAGCACTACTTTTACAACTATGAAGAGGAAGCAAAAGGAAGGCGGTGGCAAAGTCCACCTTTGATTGAATCCCATCAATCAAATCGTCCCAATCTGAATTTGTAACTCTCTTTCTACCAAGAACTGCAATCCATTAGGAATTAATCTGTTGAGAGTGGTAGGCAGATAGTTCCAGGACTCGGGAGGAGTGGGCCAGTGGTGGGTTCCTGATCCCATTGCAACCAGTATGGTGCAACGGGGACCGGCGTCCACCACATGAATGCACGCATGCGTACTTACCGCCTGTGACGCCTCCGTAACACTCCAGCTGCTCGGCTGAGCATCGCACAGGCGGCGTACACTCCGTGCGAGTGTGCGGAAGCCCCGAAGAACTCAAATACCAGTAAGAAGCGTGGGCGGGAGGATGGGCCCTCCAGAGCACCATACCGGAACGGTACCTGGTGCTCCCAGCAGGCATTGGTACGCCCATACCAGGACGTACCAGTCGTAACCACCACTGGAGCGGGGACACTGTTGCTCTCCTTGATGCCTTCTTTTTTTTTTTTTTTTTTGTCATGCCCATGAAGGCAGTTGCAGGCATCACTCTGTAATGCCAAAGATCTAAAAGCGTCTCTTGCAGAAAGGATGATGGGTGAAGGTTCCTGGAATATTGTTCCTGTGTGGGATAGGGGCCGAGGGGCTAGTACTTGGGCTGGGTTCCACCTTCTAACATAGCCAGCCCTTCCTGGACTTTGGGCAAGTTGGTGAAATTCAACATTTTTCCCTACCAGTTCTGTGGGCGTGGCTTGGTGGCAGTGGTGGGTCATGTGACTTGGGTGGGCGTGGCAAATTTTAAAAAATTAGAATATTTTAAAATTCTAATACATGCTTAAAAAAATTCCGACGACCGTGCGGCACAGTTGGTTGTTGCACAGCTGATCTTTGGAACTTTTTAAAAAAGATTAGTATTTTTTAACTACCAGTTCTCCCGAACCAATAGTTAAAAAATGCTTTAAAAAGTTAATAAAAAAAAGTTCCAATGATTGCGCGGCACAGCTGATTGTTGGAACTTTAAAAAAACTTTTCAAAGCATTTTTAAACTACCAGTTCAGGTAAACCGGTAGCATTTTTACTACCTGCTCGGGCAAACTGGTCCAAACTGGTAGCATTTCACCCCTGCTTTGGATCACTCGCTCCCTTACAGCACAACCTACCTTGCAGGGTTGTTGTTACTGGGGGAAAGGGCCATAGAGATGGCTAGTAAGTTGACTTCAGCTGCAGGAGGAATGGGAAGACATAAGCCTAACATTAGTTAGAATGGAGAACAGGTAGTCCTCAACTTACAACCATTCATTTAGTAACAATAGCATTGAAAAAGTGGCTTGTGATTGGTTTTCATGCTTACGGCCATTGCAGCATCCCCATGGTCACATGATCAAAATTCGGACCCATGGCAACTGGCATGTACGTATGACGGTTGCACTGTCCTGTCCTGGGATGCATGTATACAATACAATAGCAGAGTTGGAAGGGACCTTGGAGGTCTTCTAGTCCAACCCCCTGCCTAGGCAGGAAACCCTATACCATTTCCGACAAATGGCTATCCAACATCTTCTTAAAGACTTCCAGTGTTGGAGCATTCACAACTTCTGGAGGCAACTTCTGTTCCACTGATTAATTGTTCTAACTGTCAGGAAATTTCTCCGCGGTTCTAGGTTGCTTTTCTCCTTGATTAGTTTCCACCCATTGCTTTTTGTTCTACCCTCAGGTGCTTTGGAGAATAGTTTGACTCCCTCTTCTTTGTGGCAGCCCCTGAGATATTGGAAGACTGCTATCATGTCTCCCCTGGTCCTTCTTTTCATTAAACTAGACATACCCAGTTCCTGCAACTGTTCTTCATATGTTTTAGTCTCCAGTCCCCTAAGTATGCGCCAACTCCATGCATACGCTAAGCCCATGATGGCAAACCTATGGCACATGTGTCTGAGGTGCCACGCAGAGCCCTCTCTGTGGACACGTGCCCCATCGCCAACTGCCCTTCTGCTTTCTGGTGCATTGGCTAGCTAGTCTTTGCAGGCGCCGGGGTGCTGAAAAACGGCCTGAAAATTCCCCCCAAAACAGGCAAAAAACAGGCTTGTGTTTGCCGACCAGCTGGTCTTTGGATTTCCAATGCTCTGGCATGTGCAAAGACCAGCTGGCCAGGGCTCTGGCGCACACACATACACATCATGTTTGCATGCACATTCTGGTTTGGGCACTCAGTGCTGTAAAGGTTCGCATCACTGCGCTAAGCCTTCAGTGCATGGGCTTTTGGGCAAAAAAGGCCTAAATGGGTTGCCATAGAGCCGGGCCGGGTGGGCGGGGACCACTCACAGTTTCCGCTACCGGTTCGGGTGAACTGATCCGAACTGGTAGAATACACCTCTGTTCCTAGCCAGCTTCCAATGAGCAAAGCCAGTGGGTCAAGCCAGATTTGCTTAATGACTGAATGATTGACTTAAGAACTACAGGGATTCACTTAACAACTGTGGCAAGAAAGGTGGCAAAACTCACTTGCTAGTCTTGCTTAGCAATGGAAATTTGGGACTCAGTTGTGTTTGTAAGTCAAGGACTAAAGTATAATCAATATTTCCTGTCCTTGGGCAAGCACAGGGCTCAGCTTCTTTTTTCTCCCAATATCTTAAAAACTGGTTCCTTTGTACCAGTCCTGCCTTCCACACCTGGTTCAGCTAACCAGAATCTCATCTTGGCACCTGAGCTACAAGTTGGGGAAGCACAGAGGCTCACATGGTTAGGATGCTGGTCTGACAATTGGCAAGGCCGTGTTTGAGACCCGGTTGCTGCCATGTGATGGAGTGAGCTCCCGTCACTTGCTCCAGCTCCTGCTGACCCAGCAGTTCAAAACTGGGCAACCACGAGTAGATAAATAGGTACCACTTTGATGGGCAGTTTCATGGGGACAGGAGAAGATCCCCTAACGGAGTGTCCCCTGGGCAATGGTGATGTCACGGGCTAATCCTCTCAACCTGAAAGTGCTTTGGTGCTCCTAACATAACTGTAGTAGTAATGATAGTAGTAGCAGCTACAAGTTTTGAGGAAGGAATTTGGAAAGGTAGACTTGAAATCCAAGGAGCGCTTTGCCGCTCCAAACACTAGAAGGTTGGTCCAGGATGAACCTGAACCAGAGCTTGGATTAACCAAAAAGTTTGTTTTTCCTTCCCCAGACCGTAGTCTTCAACTTAGTGCCTGGGAGAGCAGCATTGTGGACCGGCTGATGACCCCAACTCTTGCCTTCTTGGCCCGCAGCAGAAGCGCAGTGACGCTAGCCGGCAATGGCAAGGAGCAAGGTAAGCAAAATGGTCTAAAGGGGCTAAAATGTTACGTAGGGGAGGGCGGGGGGTGGGGGTTCACCAGCACCCTGAGCAAGCCACGAAGATGCCAGAATAATGTCGAGTTTTGCAATTGCATCCGGCAAGCCCTGCTGTTGCATCCTTATGTTGATTTGTTCGTTTTAGCTTGTGTTCCGCGAACGCAGACGTCATGTTTATGAACCAGGGTTTGTGCCTTAGCATGTCATCTTTGGTTGATTGAATAAGCCAAGAGTTCCCTAAAAATTTCCGGCTTTGCAAACTAATAGGGAGGGGAAGGGCATAGTTTGCGCCTGGGGCTGGCAAGCACACGCGCACACAGCTCCATTTCCATGAGTGGCATGCACGAGTGCCTGAGGCTCACACAAATGGAGTGGGCATGGACATGCTCGCTCAATGCTCGCATGAACATCTTGGGTGTGGCTTGGTGGGCATGGCAGGGGAAGGATACTGCAAAATCTCCATTCCTTCCCCACCCCACCAACCTGCTTTCCAGCTCCGTTCTCCTGTGCAGGGCAACAAAAGAAGACCCGGCCGATCAGCTGGGACTCAAGAGGCAGAGAATAGATGGGGGCGAGGCCAGCCAGAGGTGGTATTTGCCGGTTCTCCAAACTACTCAAAATTTCCACTACCGGTTCTCCAGAACCGGTCAGAACCGGCTGAATACCACTTCTGTAAACAATCCTAGAGAAGATTCAAACCTTCTGCTTTCATTCACCGCCAACAGTCCCCGTGTGTCCCCGCTCAGCTTCCGCCAGCCCTGTAAGCCCCTGCAAAAACCAGCGTGTACACCGATGTGCGGAGCGACGGCGGCCACCAACCAGCAGCCCTGATGTAACGCCCCGGAATAAGCCTCACTCCTCTCCTGTAAGTTGCTATGATTTTTTTTTAGCCATCCCAATTCTTTAGATCGGTGTTTCCCAAATCTGGCAACCTCGAAGAATTCGATGCCCAGAAAGTTGCCAAGTTTGAGAAATGCTGCTTTAGATCCACGTCTTTTATTATTCCCACCAAAGTTTCCTCTTGCCTGTTAGAAGCAAGAGACTGGAAGGCTTAGGGTCTTGAGCGCTGCAGTAGCTCAGCTTTCCCTAACCTGCTGTCCTCTACTTACTCCAGATGTGGGGGGGCTACATCTCATTTTCAACCTGCCTATTGGGAGGAGGAGAAGTATAATAAACTCGAGGTGGGGTGGGGTCAGCATTTTGAGGAAATTGCAGGAGTTTCATTCAATGGGAAACGAAAATTGTCTTCTCAGGGGTTGTTTTCCAGAATTCACTTAATTCCTGGGGCTTTCTCATAGTCTTCTTCCTGAATTAAATCCAAGTCCTGCCCTCTTAGGTAGAAAGGATTGCCTGAAGTATGGGGGTGGAAGAGAGACACTGATTAGCCAAATGCTACATACATCAGAGGGACGTGGTGGCTCAGTGGATAAGACGTTGAGCTTGTTGATCAGAAAGGTCGACAGTTCGGCGGTTCGAATCCCTACTGCCGCATAACAGCTTCTGTTACTTGTCCCAGCTTCTGTCAACCTAGCAGTTGAAAAGCACGTAAAAATGCAAGTAGAAAAATAGAAACCACTTTGATGGGAAGGTAACAGCGTTCCGTGTGCCTTCGCCGTTAAGTCATGCCAGCCACATGACCATGGAGACGTCTTCGGACAGCGCTGGCTCTTTGGCTTTGAAACGGAGATGAGCACTGCCCCCTAGGGGTCAGGAATGACTAGCAAGGGAAACCTTTACCTTTACATACACTAGAGCTTTATATGTTCAAACATGCTGCTGCTGTTGACTGGAGAGATGGATGAAAACCAACATAGCTTTCAGTTGCTAAGCAACTGGCTGCACAGACAGGAACAGAAAGCTTGACCCAACCAGCACACTAGCAGTTCTGGGACTTCCATACATCTTAAAGGAGTGAGGATTCTGGGAGTTGAAGTCCATACATTGCCAAGATTGAGAAGCACTGTTGTCAACAACCCCCCGCTTTGAAGATGCTGTTACTGTGAACTGATTTGGCCCAGCGCTCTGGAGAACAGCTTCTCTGCCATCAAAGTGGCTTCTGCTTTATGATTCTTTCTTCTCCTGTTCTCAGCATCAGAAAAAGAAAGAAAAGAAAGACAAGGATCGGGAAAACGCCCAAGAAAAGAGTGCCTTAGCCCTCCGCAAACGCTACTCTACGCCTTCTGGCCAGGCACGTCAGCTGCATGTACCCGAAGGCAGGTAAGAGAAGCCACAAGGATCTTGACAAGAGGCAGAATTAATTTAGCAATGGCCAAAAGGACTTTGGGAAGCCAACTTTGCAGTCATGTCTGATTGTGGGAGACGTATATCAAAAGTCATTTCAAAGAGGGCAGAATATTTAGATAAGATTGGAGTTAATGGCTTTCCTTGCATCTACGTATATATTTATATTAGTTTTATACTTTTCATGTAGTCAAATGACTAAACCAATAAAAATTCTATTCTATTCCATTCCATTCCATTCCATATTTTCTATTCTATTCCATTCCATATTTTCTATTTGATTCGATTCATTCTTCCCTAATTTCATTCTATTCTATCCTATCCTATCCTATTTTCTATTCCATTCCACTCCATGTATCAAAATTCAAGATGGTGGCCATGACTATATGGATGAAGCTGCCTGCCAAGAATGCCTCTGTTTGCAATAATGCTCTTTTTTCCTAACCTCATAACTCTCCCTATTAGGATGATAATTCCATTTTGTCCAATCTATCACAAGAGTCATCAAAATTGCAGTTACAGTAAGGGTATCATTCCAATAATTCTGAGTTTTGGGACATAATTCAGAAAAAAATGCTTTGTTGCATCCAGGGCTGTGAAAGCAGCCTCAGTCTGGAGCCCTTTAAAGCAGCTGCATCTCTTCCTAGGATTGCAGGACAGTTTTAGATTCACATGCCTCCGTGCTCTGAAGCACCTTTTGCAAATGAAGCTGGGAGCTTTGCGCAGCCAAAATGTGTAATTCAACACATTCAACACTAAAATTGCAAATTTTAACAGGACTTTGGGGTTGTTGGTCTTTTTTGCGTGTTGTTCCTGCTGGGATGATGTTAGATGCTGGGCATGAGTTCTCCCTGGAAATGATAACATTGGAGAGTTATTTTGTCCACTTCTGCTCCAGGAAGGGTCTCCAGAATAGGACTCGCCCACCAGTGGCCAGCAGAGCTGGCAGCAGATTTCGACAGTGAGGAGGTTGGGCAAGAACATGGGCCAGTCCTGGAGTCTGGAGAGGCTCTGATGAGGGCTCTGTGTTGGAGGCAGAGATGGGGCCAGGGCCATCTGACAGTTCTCAGCTGCCTTCGGAGTCAGACATCAGTAAGGTGGACAAACAGCTGGAGCCTGTTCCTAGTGTGCACATGTGCAGAGTTGTCAGACAAAGGGAACAGCTAAGGAACAGGGATCGACTTGGGAGTAAGGCCACAGGTGGACAATGAATGGCTCCTCCCAGAGGAAATAAAAGAGGAGTAAAAGGGGAGTGGAGTTTGCAGGAGACAATTAGTTTGCTTAATTGGTTTGTGACTCTCCGAAACTCCTTGCCAGGTTTTGCAGATACCAGCCTGGCAGCTCTCCAAGCCAGATAAGGTCTGTGATTGTCAATCCTCCCTTGAAAGACTTTGCTGGATGGGAATGAGTGGAATTTACAGGAACTTAATAAAAAGGGGTTTTTGTCAGGACAAGGAGTTTGCTTCGTGGTTTGGGGACAGGCTGTTTCTCCCACCTTGTCTCTAATGCCATCTCCTCTATGCCTCCCTTTGGCAGCCCAAGCCCAAAGCCCAAGCCAGCGTTGCCAGCTGTGGCCAAGCACCGCCCAGCCTCACCAAGCCCGGGACCCAGCACTTCACATCGGTCAAGCCTGGCTCGCAGTGCACAGTCTTCACCCAAGAGGCGAGTTCGCAGGGAGCCCGAGGGCCAACCAAAGGCCCGGGAACGCAAGAATGAATCAAAGGAACGTGGGGCAGCTTCTCCAGCCCCAGAGGAGAGCTTGAAGGCAATGGGGAGCAGTGAAACACCAGCAGGTGGGTCATAATTGGTTTTATTTAACACTGAACTAGAGGAAGCAGTGGCTCAGTGGCTAAGACGCTGAGCTTGTCCATCAGAAAGGTCGGCAGTTCAGCAGTTCAAATCCCTAGCGCCGCGTAACAGAGTGAGCTCCCATTACTTGTCCCAGCTTTTGCCAACCTAGCAGTTCAAAAGCAAGTAAAAAATGCAGGTAGAAAAATCGGGACCACCTTTGGTGGGAAGGTAACAGTGTTCCGTGCGCCTTTGGTGTTGAGTCACGCTGGCCGCATGACCACGGAGACGTCTTCGCACAGCGCTGGCTCTTCGGCTTAGAAATGGAGACGAGCACCGTCCCCTAGAGCTGGAAACAACTAGCATGCATGTCCGGGGGAAAAGACTCTAACAGCCGATAGATTTTCCATAAAAGAGGACAGAGAAACTGGCAGGATCTGAAGATGCTGTTATTATACCACGTGATTAAATCAAGTTTCAATAGTCCTCATAGGGTCTGTTTCCCAACTTGGCCTCTCTCATAGGGAGAGCATTGTAATGTCCACTCTGCAAGGTAAGCTGAGATGGACTGCATGCAGGCAGCCTCCTTAACCATCTCAGGGGAAGCTCATCAGATGCCTTTGTCTAGCTTGGACAGAATCTATGGAGCTTCTCAGTCATCCAAGTTGTCCCAAAGGTGCTTTTTTCAAGAGCCAACTGGACTTTCTGGTTTTTCTTTTGAAGTTGTTTTGCTTCTCATCCAGAGCTGAAGCGGCTTCTTAGATGAGAAGCAAAACGGCTTCGAAAAAACCCAGAAGCTTTCTCTTGAAAATGCACCTTTGAAGAAGTTAGGAGAAAAGGGGAGAAGGGAAGAAAAATGATTAGAAGTGGAAGTTCTGTGAGAGCCTAAGAGAAAATGGATAAAAGAGGAAGACGGGGGGAAAGAGTTGTATAAGTAGATTAAAAGGAATAGTCGTACGATTGGTATTGTTATGCAACTAATTAAGAAATAAAGTAATTATAGTATATTGCTAACTGTAGAAAAAAAAAATGAAAGAAATGCTCCCCATGTTAAAACGTAGCTAGAGGATATATATTGCTTAAAGTAAAATAGACTAATATAGAAATATGAGATGATAATTTTGGTGTAATTTTTGAAGGGGCAATTGAAGATATTGTTTATGTATTAAGAAAAAACGAGTACAAAAAAATGGAACATAATGGAAGAAAATAATTTGGCTGAAAGTGAAAACCAAGCTGTGATGTAAAATGGGTTATGTAAATGAGAGGATGTAAAAGGAAAGAGCTGGTCAACGCTTTGTTCCTACAATGTGTATAAAGTTGTATTTAAAAAAACTTTGAACAAAAAGAAGAGAAAATGCAACTTTGGGACTAGCTTGGATAATGCTAACCATGGTTAATTTGGGGGGAGGCTCCTCCTGTTAGGTAAAGCGTGTCCTCTTGGTTAGTTTAGCAATAACTTAGCCTCAACTTAAGAGCATTGTGTGAATGCAGTTGTGGTGACTATCCAAAACCACTGAAAAAGTAGTTTCTGGGCTATTTTAACCATCCCAGAGCCTCATCACAATCAAGCCAACCTACATTGTATCTATATGGTTTTTAATATGTCTGTACACCACCCCGAGTCCTGTTTAGGAAAGGGCGCGGTTTATAAATAAAAGTTTACTTACTTACTTACTTACATCTTCCCTTCCGTTATGAATGTGATGCCTGGGTGGAGATACTGGTGAGCGGGTGAGGTGGCTCCTCTTGGGGGAAGTGGCCTTAACCCCTGTGTTTGTCTTTCCATAGAAATCACTGCCCCCTCTGGGGCTGCCAGCCCGATGCCTCCACCTCCTCCCTCAACGCCAGGCAAGCCGATGGCTGGCACCACAGACCGAGAAGAAGCTGCGAGATTGCTGTCTGAGAAACGGCGGCAAGCCCGGGAACAGCGGGAGCGGGAGGAGCAGGAACGGCGGGAGCAAGAGGAGCGGGAGCGGTGAGTTTTCCAGTGGAGTTGAAGCAAGGTTTCTAGCCCTCATGGAGGAAGATGCTATTATTTGTGTTCAGAGAGTTGTGTTCTGACCTAGGCTTCCCAAAATCCCGAAGCAGACTCCTTGTCCCAACAAAACCCCTTTTTTATTCATTTGAATTCCTCTCATTCACACCCAGTAAAGCCCCGGCAAACAGTCTTTCAAGGGTGAATTTACAACCACAGACCTTATCAGGCTTGGAGAGCTGCGAGGCCGATGACTTCCAAACGCCATGCTGTACAAGGAAATACTTGGCAAGGAGCCTCTGGGAGTCAGGAACAGATCTTCATCCTCATGAATTGAACTCATTGTCTCCTGCAAACTCCACTCCCTTTTTGCTCCTCTTTATTCCTGATGGGAGGGTCCATTCACCATCCATCTGTGCCTCTACTCCCGAGTCGGCCCTTGTTCCTTAGCTTTTCCCTTCTCCTGGCAGCTCTGCGCATGCGCACATTGGGAACAGGCTCCAGCTGTTCTTCTGCGCCACTGATCTCCGACTCCAAAGCCAGCTGACAACTCTTGGACGGCCCTGACCCCCTCTCTGCCTCCAATGCAGAGCCCCCATCAGAGCCTTCCCAGATTCCAGGACTGGCCCATCTTCCTCCCCAACCTCCTCACTGTCTGAGTTTGTCACTAGCTCCACTGGCTGCTGGCGGGCCACAACAAGCTGAGCATAATGAGCCTTCAAAAAATGTTCCATGTCACCATCTCATCTCATCTCATTCTAGGTCGAGTGTCTCATCCCTTAGGGAAGAGATGAAATACTCAACTGAGAATGGGTGAAACGAGATGGCGACATGGAACATGTGCAGAGTTTTATTTTTATCTTTTCATGACCTGAGTTAACCTTCTGGAATGCAAGCGTATTGTTCCCGGGGCATGCTAAAATGCCCTTAGCGGGTGCTTTTCCTCCTTTTCGTGGTTTATGCTTCAACCTTGACTCTTGGCCTCCGGCAGGTGCCAAGCAGAAGAACGGGCTCAGCAGGAAGCTAGAGACCGCCTGCAGCAGCAGGTTGAGCTGGCTAGGCAGGAGGAGGAGCTGGCCCACCAGGAGGAGCAGGAGGCCCAGGAACGGGCCCGGGCGGAGCAGGAGGAACAAGAACGGCTGCAGAAGCAGGTATGTTGCAACTCTTCTGACCTAGGCTTCCCCCAAAAAGCACGAGGCAGAATCCTGGTCCCGACAAAACCCCTTTATTAAACGAAGGATAATTCCTCTCATTCCCATTCAGCAAAGGCCCGGCAAACAGTCTTTCAAAGGTGAATTTATGGCCACAGACCTTATCTAGCTTGGAAAGCTGCCATGTACATATTTTCCAAAGGAGATGCTGTGCAAGGAAAGACTGGGCACAGAGTCTCTAAGATTCACGGACAGATCTTCACACTCCTGAAACGAATCTAACTACTGAACGAACAGATTATTTCCTGCAAAAGCCCCCTCCCCTTTTGCTCCTCTTTTATGTCCTATGGGAAGGGCTCTTCACTGTCCATCTGTGTCTTTACTCCCAAGTCTACCCTGATTTCTGACTTGTTCTTTTCTTCTGGCAGCTGCCAGCTCTGCTGGCGGGCAACAACAGCGACTTGGGGGATTGGTCCTAACATAACTTTCAGTCACTAAATGAGGCAGTCGCTAAATGAGGACTGCCTGTCCTGCTAAGAAGGGTTGATATTTTGCTGATGCAGGAAGAACTACCTTCCCCTTTACAGAGATGGATCTCTGAATTTTTCCAATGGTGGGGCAAGACGAGCTGCCTTTTTTCCTCTGGTTTTTGTGGGGGGAGGGTCGGACTCAGAAAGTCCCACTTCCTCTTCTGGACCTTCTGCAGCAGCTGGAAACGGGGGAGGGGGGGAGAAGCCTTCTCTTGTCTGGAAAATGCTCACCAGGAGTGGTTTTCAGCAGGTTCTGACCAGATCTGGAGAACCGGTAGCGGAAATTGTGAATAGTTGAGTAAATACCACCTCTGACTGACCCCGCCCCTATCTATCTATCTATCTATCTATCTATCTATCTATCTATCTATCTATCTATCTATCTATCCATTCATCCATTTCTCTCTATCCACCCACCCATATCTATCTAATAATAATAATAATAATAAGTTTGAATTTATTAGCCGCTCCCTTTCCAAGTAGGACTCGGGGCGGCGTACAATGGAGCATATAAAACATAGAGGATGTATAAAAAGCACATAGACATACATACAAAACACACATACACATACACGGACACGGACACGGAGGAGGTAACAAATTACATCATATAGACAGTTAAAAATCAACATTAAAATACCCCAATTGTAAGAACCCAATATGCAATTAAAAATTTAACGTTTAAAAGACAATTTAAAAAAACAGTTAGGAGGAATAAGAGAAATTACGATTGAGCCAGGCCAGATAATTGAAAGAGGTGGGTCTTCAGCTGTACACGGAAGGAGCGGAGATCGGAAGTAATCCTGATGTCACGGGGGAGGTCATTCCACAGGGCTGGGCCCATCACAGAGAAGGCTCTGCTCCTGGGTGTCGCCCCCCGGCACTGTTTGGCGGACGGCACCCGGAGAAGTCCCTCTCTGTGTGAGCGAATTGGTCGTAGGGATGTGTGGGTCGTAGGGATGTGTGGGGCAGGATGCGATCTGTCTGTCCATTCATCTGTCTGTCTGTCCGTCCGTCCATCCATCCATCTCTTTCTCTCTCTCTCTCCCCACCCACCCATATCTATCTAGCTAGCTAGCTATCATCTATCTATCTATCTATCATCTATCTATCTATCTATTTTAATTTGTCAACAGGTACAAGGAAGCAAGTAGAAAAAACACATGAAAGAAATGGCACAAATAAATGGATATAAATAAGCAAAACAGAGCCATAAACACATAAAAAGAGTACATATAAATGGGAACAGTGGGACAGGGACGGTAGGCGTGCTGGTGCGCTTATGCACGCCCCCTTAGGGACCTCTTAAGAAATGCGAAAGGTCCACGGTAGACAGCTTAAGGTAAAAAGTATGGTAGGTAGAGGAACTAACAACCGGATCGAGTAGGATGTTCCACACATTTACTACTCTCTTGCTGAAATCATTTTTCCTGCAATAAAGATGAGAACAGACTACATTCAGTTTGTATCTATGGATGGCCCTTGTGTTTATTGCAGTTGAAGTAAAAGTAGTCATTAACAGGTGGGACGTTATGGCAGATTATCCTGTGCACTAAGCTCAGGTTGGAATGTACCTACCTATGTACCTATAGAATGTATCTATTCTCTGTCCCCCGAGTCCCAGCTGATTGGGAGGGAATGGGGATTTTGCAGTATCCTTCCCCTGCCACGCCCGCCAAGCCAAGCCCACAGAACTGGTAGTGCAAAAATGGAATGCCACCACTTGTGCTCCCCTCTCCTTCCTTGCAGAAGGAGGAAGCCGAGGCTCGGGCCCGGGAAGAGGCTGAACGCCAACGAGTGGAACGAGAAAAACATTTCCAGAAAGAAGAACAAGAACGGCTGGAGAGGAAGAAGGTAAGAGGGTTGCCCCAGAATCCCAAGGTTGGATGCACCTGGAGTGCTGCGCCAATTAATCATGCAAGATGTGGACGTCTCTAGAATAGTTTGATCCTGTACAGGAGAAAGGACACTTGGCGGGTTTGCTTCCAAAGCAAGCAGGCCAGCTTGTCTCAGCCACTGCGTTGGAGAGCAACCGTCCCAGTCGGGTGGAGGGATCAAATGGGGAATAGCCTGGAGGCGTTAGGTAAACCCAAGACACAAGGTCTGACCAGCGGTGGGATTCAAAAATTTTAGCAACCGGTTCTCTGCCCGCACAGAACGCTGTTACTTTCCCACCAAAGGTGGTTCCTATTTTTCTACTTGCATTTTTACATGCTTTTGAACCGCTAGGTTGGCAGAAGCTGGGACAAGTTAAGGGGAGCTCACTCCGTTACGTGACACTAGGGATTCGAACTGCTGATCTTTCTTTTTTAAAATATTTTTTTTATTTTCAAACAAACACACAACACATATAACATAAAAGCCTCTTCAATTACACACAGTATGTCGATTGGTTACAAAGTCTTTCTGTGTCCTTTCCGTGGTCCTCACTTGAATTTTATCAAAATTCACATATTGGCAATCAAGATATCTTTGTATACCTTGTTATTATGCTTCCTCCTATTCTAAGACATTCAATCATTTTAGCATTGATAACATTCTGTAATAGTTTCCAATTCCATGTTTTTCCCCATTATTAATATCATCAATCTAATATACATGTATACAAATTGTAATAATTATGAAACATCCATTAAGCCCAGCTATTATTACATCCTTTCAACATAAGGCATGTTAAATTTGAAGTAAATTTATATTATAACATTTTATTACATTAACCTGAAATCATCCAATGATATTACATCTTTATAATCTATTCTATATAGAATTGTTTACCTTTTATAAAAAGGCTTTTCAACATCATCTCCATGATCCTCACTTACAGTTTGTGTAAGATTTCATATTATCAATCTAGTATATATAAATGCTTTGTTATCATTATTAATCATCTATTTGACTATAGCTGTCACTACGTTGTACATTACACTTAAAATTTAACTATATTTAACTAAATTCATTGTAACATCATTCTATTATTTTAGCATTGATAACATTCTCTAATGATTTTCAATTCCATGTCGATCTTTCTGATTGAGAAGCTCAGCGTCTTAGCCACAAACATCCAAATAATGCCCAAAATAATTTCACTGTTTCATAAATCAATCTTCCCCTCCTGCTGTGACTGACGAGACAGCAAATGTTTGCAGCTCAGCAGGGATATTTTGTGACTACCTTTTCATCTTTTTTCTCCTTGCAGCGCCTGGAAGAGATCATGAAACGGACACGAAAAGCCGAAGGAGTTGATGCCAAGGTGATTGATTTCCCTGGTCTCTGTTCTGACCGAGGCTTCTCAAAATCCCAAAGCGGACTCCTTGTCCTCCCAAAACCCCCTCCTTTTTATTAAGCTACTGCGAATTCCTCTCATTCCCATCCAGCAAAGTCCCGGCAAACAGTCTTTCGAGGGTGAATTTAAAACCGACAGACCTTATCAGGCTTGGAGAGCTGCCAGGCCCATATCCTCCAAAGGCAACGCGTTACGAGAAAACACTTGGCAAGGAGTCTCTGGGAGGCACGAACAAATCTTAACAGAAATCAAGTGAACTAATTGTCTCCTGCAAACTCCACTCCCCTTTCGCTATGGGAGGGGCCATTCACCAGCCACTTGTGCCTTTACTTCTGGGTCGGCCTCTCCTGGCAGCTCTGCGCATGTGCACATCGGGAACAAGCTCCAGCGGTTCTTCTGCCCCACTGGTCTCCGACTCCGAAGGCAGCTGATAACTGGCATACGGCTCTGGCCCCCTCTCTGCCTCCGGCACAGAGCCCTCATCAGAGCCTTCCCCAGACTCCAGGACTGGCCCATGTTCCTCCCCAACCTCCTCACTGTCTGACTCTGCCACTAGCTCCAATGGCTGCTGGAAAGCCACAACAGTCTCTTCCAGCAGATGAGAGGACTGTGAGCTGCTGTCTCTGGCCTTAAATAGGGCGATGCCTTCAGAAGAGATAGCCAATGGCAGCCCTTCATCTTAATGAATGGGAGCCCAATTCGGCCTGCCGGAACTCTTCAACGTTTATGTGCAGCTGAGTCACAGAGGTTTTGGGTCCACCACTTGGCAGTCTCTCTTCTGCTGTGCCCCTCTTACAATAGGGCAGCCTTGGGTTTCCAGAACCTTACATCAGGGACCTTTGCAGATACTCAGAACCAATGGACCATCTTCCTTCCAATCTGGATCGGTCATCGGGACCAGGGGATTAAGTCTTCTGAGATTGACCGTATTTTACCATAAAACGCTCCAGACTATAAGATGCATCTAGCTTTTGAGGAGGAAAACAAGGGGGAAAAAATCTGCCTCTGCCTCCCAGCATCCATCTGGTATTCTTTTGGCCTGCTTGCCACTGCCCATTCGCTGCCACTGCGCCCATTCACCACGGCCCATTCACCGCCACCCATTCAGCGCAGCCCATCCACCACCACCCATCCAGCGCAGCCCATCCACCGCCACCCATTCAGCGCAGCCCATTCACTGCCGCTGCGGCCAGTTCTAGAACAGCTGATTGGCACTGAACCAACCTCCACCCACAAACACATTTCCACCCACTTTTTGGGGTGGTGAAAAGGTGCGTCTTATACTCTGAAAAACGCAGTATATAGTCCGAAGCAAACATTCCAGGAGAGAGAAGTACCCCGAGGATGGGCTCCAGCACGAGTCCCAAAGCTCAGAAAACAGAACCTCTGCCCACGATGACTGACTGCAACTGGATCTTGCAATATTACCCTGGGACATGTATATTGGCTTCATTTGTGAGTCTTCCTTCCTCCCACGAGAAAATAGCAAGCATGGATGCTTCTTCTGCCAACGTAATGGTTGAGGACCTGCTTCTTTCTTGCTTAATATATCTCCCGTTCCTTTTCTTTTCTTTTCTTTTCTTTTTTTTGCAGAAGAAAGAGGAGAAGAAGATGGTGAATGGCAAGGAAGAGAAGCAAGAGGATGGAATGGGTCCAGGTGAGAATCCCGCTCAGCATCCTTGTTATGAAATCTGAATATAGGTTGTCCCCTAACCCTAACCCTTAGAACCATTCATTTAGTAACCAAAGTTGCAACAACATTGGAAAAACGTGGTTTACGATCGGTCCTCCCACTCGTGACCATCACAGCTTCCCCAGGATCCAAAATGAGGGGCTTAGCAACCAACACATATTTACGATGATTGCAGCATCCTGGGGTCATGAGGGGTCACTATTGGTGACCTTTCTCAGCTGGCTTCCAACAAGCAAAGTCAGCAGGAAAGCCGGTTTTGCTTAACGCCTGTCTGATTCTTTTAGCAACACCGATGTTTCACTTAACAACTATGGCAAAAAAAAGCAGGTGTGACTTAGTTAATAACTGCCTTGCTTAGCAATGGCCCTAATTGTGGTCGCACGTTGAGAACTACCTGGAGTCTCTGTGAGCCTGTTTCTCTCCTTTTTAAATGAACTCGGCTTCACCATGGATGAATATGGATTCATTCTGGATCCCATTGAGAAATCCAACTTTTGTTTTTGGGGGGAGGGAGGAGGAGGAGGTCCTAGGATTCTGTGGCTTCTATGGCAGTGGCCCCCAACCTTTTGGGCACCAGGGACCGGTTCCGGGGAGAGGGGTTTTCCCGTGGACCGAAGAGGGCCTTGTTTTGTGTGTTGCCTGCATCCCATGGATGGGGCTTTGCTGGTTTGTGCGGACTAGTTTCTGGCATGCCACGGACCAGTGTCGGTCCACGTTAAGCCCCGCCTTTCTCATGATGTGCTCTGCATATAAATTAAATAGGCAGGGTGACAGTATACAGCCTTGCTGGACTCCTTTCCCAATAGTGAACCAATCAGCGGTTCCGTGTCCAGTTCTCACTGTTGCTTCTTGACCCACATACGGGTTTCTCAAGAGACAAATTAGATGGTTTGGTACTCCCATCTCTTTAAGAACTTGCCGCAATTTGTTGTGATCCACACAATCAAAAGCTTTAGCATAGTCAATGAAGCAGAAGTAGATGTTTTTCTGGAACTCCTTAGCTTTCTCTATGATCCAGTGTATGTTGGCAATTTGATCATGGGCTGCCTGCGACCCATGGATGGGCTTTGCTGGTTTGCGCGGACTAGTTTCTGGCGTGCCACGGACCTGTGTCGGTCCACGGACTGGGAGTTGGGGACCCCTTGTCAGTGTTCCAAGTAACACCCCCAACGAAAGAGGACTCCGAGGCTTGAGTTTCCTCAAAGATCCCTTTTATTAGAGATGTCCTATTGGCACATCTGGGAAAACCCGAATCTGAAAGCTTCCAGGTTTTCCCCCACCCAAGTGAAAGTCCAAGTCCCTGCCCATCACCCACATGTCCGTCACATGGCCCAATCAGGCACCTTCCATAACTGGAGATGCCTCCCAGTCACACCATCGCAGCTGCAAGGCAAGACGGCCTTGACTCTATGAGAAAGAAATGTTATTTTGACTATATCTCTCCCATACTCCGTACAATCCCCGCTCCCATTTTTCCACAGCATTCAATGCGGCAGGCCGGAAGGCTCAATGCCAAAGGGGGCTTCCGGGCCTGCCATCCCTACTCCAAGGTGCTTAATAGAAGATTTTCTTCCATCTTCAGGTGGCAAGAAATACCCTGGAAGCCTCCCCAAGGAAGAAGAGCTGCCCGAGATGCAACCCTCGAGCCCGGCCAGTCACAAAGGGCTGAGTCCAGACGGCATGCAGCACAGGTATATAAAGAGTTGGAAAAGCAGGTCAGAACATGGCAGGAATGCCATGGCAGACACTTTGCCAGAATTCCTCTTCTCTGTTGGTACAGAGCTCAAGTGGAGCTTCACGTGTCATTGTTTAAGTCAGGGGTGTCAAACACAATTTCAGGGTTGACCTCGGAGGGCTACGGTGGGCATGGCCATCTTGACGTCATTCCAAGTCGGGGGGGCGCCGGTGGTGCTCCGAGCTCCCTGCCAGCAAAAACAGGCTCCGTTTTCGGCTGCCACGGCCTCCTGCAACCCTCTACTAGTGAGAACGGAGCTCAGGAGGGCTGTATGCTGAGCACCCAAAGAGGCAAACAAAATGCTCCAAAACTCTAAAGGCTTTTAGTCAGGGGTGAAATCCAGCAGGTTCTGGAGAACCAGTAGCGGAAATTTTGAGTAGTTCAGAGAAGTGGCAAATGCCACCTCTGGCTGGAAATGGGGATTTTGCAGTATCCTTCCCCTGCCACGCCCACAGAACCGATAGTAAAAAAAATTGAATTTCACCACTGCTTTGAGTGCTCTCACGCCAAGATCTTATGAAAATACCCAAACCGTTACAAGATCTCAGGGGGCTGAAATCAGGGTTACAGTGGACCTCTGATTGCATGCAGGAGCCAAATGGCCAACTCTTCCTGGAATACAAGAACTTGAGTTGTCTTCACTTCCTTTTGGTGTCTTTTTAAAATTCCCATTGGAGGTGGTGAACAACTTTTAAGACAATGACTTGCCCAGCCCTTGAAATTTGGCAGCAACATTATATATCTAGCCTCTATGTCAGTCATTTATATCAATCATTTTTCTCTATGTATCATATCTGTCTGTCTATCATCTATCAATTCTATATCACTCACTATCACCTCTATCGTTATCTATCTATCAATCATATATCTCTTTCATCTATCATATCTGTCTGTCTGTCTGTCTGTCTGTCTGTCTGTCTGTCTATCTATCTATCTATCTATTTATCTATCTATCTATTTATCTATCTATCTATCTATCTATCTATCTATCATCTCCATCCCTCCATCCCTCCAACCAACTAACCAACCATTCAATTTGTATAGCCATCAACCTCAAGCCAATTGGCTCTGGGCAGCAAACAATATCACACTAATTAAAACCATAAAAGTTACAGATTATAAATATATATAGGCAGCTGAAAATGATCATAATAAACTTACCTAAAAATGAACACTGCAACCAAGTAATGGTGGCGGGGGGAGGGGGGGCTAATATTTCCAGGACCACACAGCCTGATTTTATTTATGTACTTAAAACACTGATTGATATAGTCACCCATCTTTCCCCCAACTCAGAGAGGCTCCCAGTTAAAAATTAAAAGACACAAATAATCATTTTAAAACCTGCAAAACTCAGCCACATAAAACACAAAACATTAAAAATGAACCAAACCTGCTTCCAATCTATGCTAATGTGCCATCGTCTAATCCAGAAATCTCCAAACCTGGCAATTTTAAGGCTTGTGGATTTCAATGCTTCAGCCAGTATGGCTGGCTGTGGAATTTTGGAAGCTGAAGTCCACAAATCATAAAGTTGCCTGGTTTGGAGACCCCTAATCTAATCTTTAAAGATTAGGATTTTGAAAGCTTTAAAGGTAAAGTTTCCCCTCACACATATGTGCTAGTCATTCCCGACTCTAGGGGGCGGTGCTCATCTCCGTTTCAAAACCGAAGAGCCAGCGCTGTCCAAAGACGTCTCCGTGGTCATGTGGCCGGCATGACTAAATGCCGAAGGTGCCCGAAACACTGTTACCTTCCCACCAAAGGTGTTTCCTATTTTTCTACTTGCATTTTTACATGCTTTCGAATTGCTAAATTGGCAGAAGCTGGGACAAGTAACCAGAGCTCACTCCGTTACGCGGCGCTAGGGATTCAAACCGCTGAACTGCCGACCTTCTGATTGACAAGCTCAGCTTCTTAGCCACTGAGCCACCACGTCCCTTAGCTAAAAGGCTCGGGGCCACCCTGAGCACCAAAGGAGGAATGTTCCAAAGGCCAGGGACTACTGCCAAGGGAGTGATGTCTCCTGCTGCCTGCCTCAGTTGACATTCCTCAGTTGAAAGGACCCACAGCATCCCCAATCTACTACAGATAGAACAGGTAGAAACTGCCAGGAGTAGATGGTCCTTCAGGTAACCAATCACAAGCCAGGCAGGGCTTTAAAGGTGACAACCTGCACTTTGGATTGCAGCCAGAAGCACAGTGCCTTGTTCTGACCAAGGCTTCCCCAGCAGCACGAAGCTGAGTCCTCGTCCACATAAACCCCTTTTATTTAATTTACAATGAATTCCTCTCCAGCAAAGTCTTTCCTCTCCCACAGTCTTTCAAGATAATTACCGACCTTTATCAGGCTTGGAGAGGGGCCAGGCTGATAACTTTCAGACACTGCAATACTTGGCAAGAATACAGGAATGAACTAATTGTCTCCTGCAAACTCCACTCCCCTTTCGCTCCTCTTTTATTCCCTATGGGAGGGGCCATTCATCGTCCACCTGTGGCCATACTCCCAAGTCGACCCTTGTTCTTTAGCTGTTCCCTTCACTGGCAACTCTGCCCGTGCGCACACTGGGAACAGGTTCCAGCTGTTCATCTGCCTCACTGATGTCTGACTCTGAAGGCAGCTGATAACTGTCAGATGGCCCTGGCCCCACTTCTGCCTCCGACATAGAGCCCTCCTCAGAGCCTTCTACAGGCTCCAGGACTGGCCCAGATTCCTCCCCAAGCTCCTCGCTGTCCGAATCTGCTGCCAGCTCTGCTGGTGGGCTACAACACCCCTGTAGTAGTAGTCATGGCCAAAATTCAGCCATAGTTGTGTCCCTTGATTGAATATGGGCATGGTTAGGTGTTCTGACCCCCCTCTCCATGCCTGTGAACAAGCCAAAACACAGGCTTGGCTGTTTGCCACTGTTTTAATTGCAAGATAACAAATATTTTGGCCAAGGGCCCAGATAACTCAGAATACAAGAAACAAACTAGATTGTCAGCGTTCCAATTATCATGCAGAATTAAATCAGTAAAGTCGATGATACAGATATTCAGACACGGCTCTAAGACATCGACTTTCTTCACTGCTAATTTCAAACTGTTGTTTCCTGCAAATGTCCCCTCCCAACGCCTCACCTATAAGCTCTCTTGGGAGGGGCCAATCCACAACCACCTGTGCTAATTTCCGTCTGTGAGCCTGCCTACGGAGCTGCTGCTTGCGTTTCTCAGCCCTTCTCACTCTAGCATCAGGGACTGACTGCCTTTGATCCTCCCCACTGCTCCATGCCTCAGGCGCCTCCTGGTGGCCAACCAGCCCCTCTGGTCCCTGCTCTGAATCTGCAACCTGCACAGGGTCTTCCACATCATCCAGGGCAGACTCAAATGATCCCTCGCTATCTGAGTCCATCAGCAGCTCAAACGGATCCTGCTGGGCTACAACAGTTAGGAATTGATGGTTTGACTCCTTTCTGTCCCCGGAGGGTGTTAATTGCTTGCTCCAAGTCCCTCCTGATGACTTCTTCCCTCCTTCCCCTCCTTTTTTCCTACTTTCCCAAGGCCAACTCAAAAGTCCTTTATGCTAATGCAGGAAAGAACACTTGGGGCCAAAACAATGAGTGTGAGTGTGTGTATGTGTTGTGTGTATGTGTGTTGTGTGCGGATACCTGCAAAGATCTGCTCTCCAGGATCTCCTCCCTTCTACCCACCTTTGTCTTCCTTCCCATCTCCTTTTTTTGGGGGGACGTTTTTTATTTATGTATTTATTTTTTAAACACAAACAATACAAACAGTAACATACACATCTGGATACAAAAGAAAGAAAGAAAAAGAAAAACACATATTACATTGCATTCCATCCTCTGGAGACCTTCCCCCCCCCCCCCCCTTATATTTCTTCGTCTATACCAGGGGTCGGCAACCTTAAACACTCCAAGAGCCATTTGGACCCGTTTCCCACAGAAAAGGAAACACCGGGAGACATAAAACCCTTCCCGTGCCTGGCTATTTCCGCAAAACTAGCATATGTAGTTGAATTAAACACTCTGTTTTCTTCTGAAACTTTTCTTTTCTTGGATTTATCTCTGGTTGGCCTACCAAGGGATCAAAAAGCTCAATAAATTGCATGTCACACATTGACGGTTGTGACGCATATTTGAGCAACGGAGCCACAGCAGAGGGACGAAAGAGCCACATGCGGCTCCAGAGCCACAGTTTGCTGACCCCTGCTCTATAACAACTAAAAGATATGTGATATATTCCAATTGTGCCCTTATCCAAAATAACCTATATTCCTGAGCAGCTTTATTCCCTTTGCCTTCCACCAATACTGATTTTATAAAATCCCCCCATATTTCATTATGATTGTTTGCTTTGATCGTCCCCTTTTAAGTGTGATTTCTGTTGTTAATTTATCGTTTGTTGCCATGCTCCAAATGTCACTATACAGCTCATTTCTTGGAATATCCCAGTTTCGTCCCCAATGTTCCTTCCCGCCTCCTTGAGCTTGTGATGCCATGACTTCACATG
Organism: Natrix helvetica; assembly: GCF_964273705.1. Taxonomy (NCBI): domain Eukaryota; kingdom Metazoa; phylum Chordata; class Lepidosauria; order Squamata; family Natricidae; genus Natrix; species Natrix helvetica. The sequence goes on from NC_138560.1 coordinate 19,198,163, forward strand.
CCTCCCCCCCCACCTCTTCTTTCCGCTGCAGCTCTCCCATCAACCCCACCCTGGCCCTGGTGAATGGCCTGCAGTCCGGCAAGCATGAGAATGGCTTCCCCTCTCCCCAGGAGCCTAGTGGACGGGAGCACCCTGCAGGGTCCGGGCTAAGCGTGGCTGATGAGCCCATCCTGCCCTTTGCCAACAAGGAGCCCTTCCTCAACAGTGCGGTGGCCAAGGCGCCACAGGTCACAGGTAAGGTAGCCGCCATCCCCCAGCAAGGAGCATCTTCTGTCTCCGGTGGAATGTAGACTCCCAAGAGGGAAGGGCTGCATTCCAGAGGAGTCAAGAGGCAGCTCAGCTCAGATATCACGTGAGAGAAAGAGGGCGAGGACAGCCCCTCCCTAACAGCTCACAGAACTCCTCGACGTTACAACCACAATTGGGAGCAGAATTTCCGTTGCTAAGAAAGGTGGTGGGTTAAGTGAGTCACGACCGATTTTACAACCTTTTCTTACCAAATTTTAAGCAGTTGTTCAATGAATCACACCGTCCTTAAGCGAATCCAGCTTTCCCATTGACTTTGCTTGTAGCAAGATGGCTGGGAAGGTTGCAAATGATCACGTGACCCCAGCGTGCTGCAACTGTCGTAAATCCATGCCAGTTGCTTAGCACCTGAATTTTGGTCATGTGGCCGTGGGAATGCTGCAACAGTCGTCAGTGCTGGGACCATTTTTTTTCCCAGCACCATTGTAACTTGGCTGGCCACTAAATGAAGGATTGTCAGTCAAAGACCGGCTGTGTATTGTAGGTGCAGATAGTAGAGTCTTCAGTCTTCACAAGATTCTGTGTGAAACGAGAAAGAATTCAGCTGGGAAGAATTGCAAGGTGGACTTTCTTAGTTTGATATTCTGTGGTTCAGTTGCCCAGCTAGAATAAAGTTGTTGTTAGTTGCAAAGTCATGTCCGACCACATGGACGACGTTTCTCCAGGCTTTCCTGTCCTCTACCATCCTCTGGAGTCCATTTAAGCTCAACTCTACTGCTTCGGTGACTCCGTCCATCCACCTTATTCTCTGTCGTCCCCTTCTTCTTTTGCCCTCTGTCTTTCCCAGCATGAGGCTCTTCTCTAGGGAGTCCTTCCTTCTCATTAGGTGGCCAAAGGATTTGAGTTTCCTCTTCAGGATCTGGCCTTCTAAGGAGCAGTCAGGGTTGATCTCCTCTAGGACTGACCAGTTTGATTGCCTTGCAGTCCAAGGGACTTGCGGGAGTCTTCTCCAGCACCAGAGTTCAAAGGCCTCCATTCTTTGGCGCTCAGCCTTCCTTATGGTCCAACTTTCACAGCCATCCATTGCAACTGGGAAAACCAGAGCCTTGACTAGATGCACCTTTGTTGGCAGGGTGATGTCCCTGCTTGTTAGTATGCTGTCTAGATTTGCCATAGCTTTCCTCCCCAGGAGCAAGTGTCTTTTAATTTCATGGCTGCATTCCCCATCTGGGGTGATCTTGGAGCCCAGGAAAATAAAATCTGTCACTGCCTCCATTTCTTCCCCATCTATTTGCCAGGAATTGAGAGGGCCGGATGCCATGATCTTCGTTTTCTTAATGTTGAGTTTCAAGCCAACTTTTGCACTCTCCTCCTTGACCCGCATCAAGAGGCTCTTTAGTTCCTCTTCACTTTCTGCCATTAGAGTGGTATCAACTTCATATCTGAGGTTGTTGATATTTCTCTCTGGCAATCTTAATTCCAACTTTTGATTCAACTAGCCCCTCCTTTCTCATGATGTGCTCTGCATATAAGTTAAATAGGCTGGGTGACAGTATACAGCCTTGCTGGACTCCTTTCCTAATTTTGAACCAATCAGTAGTTCTGTGTCCAGTTCTCACTGTTGCTTCTTGACCTGCATACAGATTTCTCAATAAGACAAATAAGTTTGGTATTCTGACCCCCCTCTTCATACACCCAAGCACTCCGAGACAAGGATTCTGCAAGATGATTTATTAACACACAGACTAGACCTTGGCAGCAATCCAGCCTGCCAAGATAGGACACAGACCCGATAGCTCTGGTAAATATGTTGATTCCTGCAAACAGCTTCCGGAATGTCATTCCTTATATACCATCTTGAGAGGAGCCTAATTACAACCACTTAACAACTGCCTCGCTTGGCAACGGAAAGTTTGAGCTCCATTGTGATCATAAGTCGAGGACTATCTGTACAGGTAGCCCTCAACTTACAACAGTTCATTTAGTGACCGTTCAAAGTTACAACGTCCCTGGTAAAAAAGAGACATATGACCGTTTTTGACACTTAACACCCATTGCAGCATCCCCTTGGTCACGGGACCAAAATTTAGATGCTTGGCAACTGGTTCATCTTTATGACGGTCGCAGTGTCCTGGGATCATGCGATCCGCTTTTGCAACCTTCTGCAAGCAAAGTCAGTGGGGAAACCAGATCCAGCTAAGAACCGTGTTACTAATTTCATAAATGCGATGTGATTCACTTAACAACCGTGGCAAGAGAAGTTGTGAAATGGGACAAAAACTCACTCAAGAAATGTTTGACTGAACCACATCATTTTTTGTGCTCAATGGTCGTCGTAATAGCGATAGCAATAGCACTTAGACTTATATAACTACAAAAATAGGGGAAAGAAAAAAAAGAAGTTAGGGGAAAGGGAGAGGAAAAGAAGAAGGAAAAGAAAAGAATGGGATTTTTGGGAGCCCAAGAGAAAATGGTTAAAAGAGGAAGAAATGGAAGAAGAGTTAGATTAGCAGACTAAAGAGAAGAGTAGTAAGATTATTATTGTTACGTAACTAATTAAGAAATAACGAAATGATAGTATATTGTTAATGGTAGAAAAAAATTGAAAGGAATGCTCTCTGTGCTTACATTGAATTAGAGGACGTATACTGTTTATAACAAAATACGTACACCAATGGAGAAAATAAAAAAAAATGAAAATTGGGCGTAACTTTGAAGGGGCAATGGAAGATATTGCTTATGTATTAAGAAAAAATAACTTCAAAGATGGAAAATAATGGAAAAGAATAATTTGGCTGAAAGTGAAAACAAAACTATGATCTAAAAAGGACTACAGTATGTTAAGTGAGAGGAGGTTAAAGAAAAGACCCCTATAATTTGTATTAAAAAATAAAAAACCTTGAATGACCCCCCCCCCTAAAAAAAAGAACCCTTCTATGTTGGAGCATTTAGTCCTCCGAGTCTCTTGATCGTTCTCTTCCTTTTCCCCCTGCAGAAGTCCTGTAGATGGCAAAGGACGGGCACAGCGATGGGCCAACTCCCGGCTACGTTAGATTGGAAGATGATCACCCAGTGCGAATTCTGCCCCTCTATGGGCTTGAGGGCAACACAAGGAGCCAGGCTGGGCTTCCAGCCCTGTGGACTCACTCACTCTTCTTCCTCTCCTCTATTTTATGACTAGTATTATTTTTTTAATAAGCACCTTATCAGACTGACCCCATCTCATAGCTCATCTTCAACACTATATAACCCACATAGTTTATTTAACTGGCTGGGCGACAAAGGATGTGAATAATGTATATAAACTTCGATGTTAGCATGAGGACTGCGCCTTTATCATCCGGCTGCCCCCGGAGGGGGGGGGCGGCTATTTTCCGGCGAGGGCCAGATCATGAGAGGAGGAGGGAGGGGGAATCAGACCCCCGACTCCTTGCGAGGGTGTGTTCCAGCCAATAGGAAGCATTTAGAGCAGTGTTTCCTCACCTGGACACCTTTTAACTCCTCAACTTCCCCAGCCAGCCATGGTCGCCAAGGTTGAGAAACACGGATCTAGTTTTCTTATTTAAACGCTCCCCGTTGGGTCTCGGCCAGGAGATGGGCAACATTGTGTGGCTGTGTGTGTGTGCGTATGTGTGAGCACTGTTAGCGACTCAGCAGCTGCCACTGTCCAACACCCTGTGCTTTTTCTGAGTGGGGAGGGGGTGCGCTGCTGTTTCTCGGTGGGGCATTGCTGGCGCTGGGGCGCTCAGTGTCACGGTGACAGTATTATGCCTCTGAGCAAACTTTTGTGGACAATAAAATGGAGAAATCAAGAGGGGCCGTTTCTTCTTTGGGGTGGCCATTGGCCACTTGGGTGGGGATGTCCTGCTTACTCTGCTAAGATGGCCTTCTTCCACTGGGGGGATTCAACCGGGGTAACAACTGGTTCGTTCCGCGCATGTGCAGTGGGTTTGAACACAATGCAAAAACGTACCTTCTAACACAGCCATGGTGAGTAAAACAGCTGAGGCACAGCAATCCGCTCTGCGGCGTCTATCAGCTGGGCTTCAAACAAAGGAGATAGAGGTCAATATAGCGCAGGGGTGGGCAGGCAAGCCCACCTGGTCGTCAGAGAGAACCTGTTCGCTCTCAGCTGATCGTCGGAGCTACCGGTTCACCCAAACTGGTCCGAACTGGCTGAATCCCACCCCTGCCTTCTTCCCTAAACTGGGGTGCATCTCCTGAGTAGCCTTGCAGACTGAGATGGGTGACATATAAATTTGATAAATAATCAAACTCCCCCAATTTGTTTATTTAGAACAGGGGTGTCAAACTTGATTTCATTGAGAGCCACATCAGGGTTGTGTTTGATTTTTTTGGGGGGGGGAGGGCAGATTGGGCATGGCCAGCTTGATTTCACTTGTGTTTGGGGGTGGCTGTGGTGGCCGGAGCACTCTGCCAGGAAAAATGGGCTCCCGAACTCCCGTTTTCGGCTGGGACCCTCTGCCAGAGAAATTGAGCTCCCAAGGGCCGCACGCAGCTCTCCCGAGCTCCGTTTTTACTGGCAGAGGCACCGCAGGCTAGTTCTTCACTCTTTCCAGATCTAAGCACCCCACGGGCCTTGAGTTTGATACCCCTGATTTAGAACGCTTAAAGGGTCCACGAAAGAAACCTAAAATGAGATGGATCAACAGCATCAGCAAGTATTGCGGGACCAATGGGCAAAAGAAAGCGTATTGGTTGGAAACATGCAGAAGAAGCCTTTATTCTGCAGTGGAGAGGATAGGATAGGATAGGATAGAATAGAACAGAATAGAATTCTTTATTGGCCAAGTTTGATTGGATACACAAGGAATTTGTCTTTGGTGCCTATATTCCCAGTGTACGTAAAGAAAAATAGAATACATTCATCAAGAATATACGACATCAAGAATGTATGAATTCAACATTCATCAAGAAGTCCAGGTCACTGCACTGCCGCTTCTAAACCATCTTTCGGATCTCAAAAGAGCAACGGCTGCCCATTAATGATTCATGGCTACCCTGTTTTGAAATGGAAAGGACGAGATTGGGGATGCCCGAGAACAGAACTCTTTTTAACCCCTTGCAGGAACTGGGGGAAATCATAGACACACACACACACACAATCTTGGTAGCTCTTCCAAAGTGGGAAATCAGATTTGATTTGGTTACTGCATGGACAGAAGACCACCGGGAAATCCAAGACAGGGATTTAGAAAAGAGAATTGATGGGTTGTGTTTAAGGTGCAGGGTTGGTATTCAGGAAAACCCGGGTTCAAATCCTCCCCCCCCCCCGGGCGGAATCTCCAAAGGGTTTGGAAGATTCTTGAGTTGTGTCCACCCCCAAAAGTCCCCTCTGGAATTGGTCAGGCTGACCATGCTGGGTGGGATTTTTGCCAATCCAGGATTAAGATCCTGCCAGCACCAATCAGAATTTTTTCCCCCAACCTTGAGCCACCTACTATCTAGCTGCGGGTTATGCTGGGTTATGTCTCTGGCCATTGTGACCATTGCTCTCTTGGCAGCACCTGTTGGCCCTCTCTCCCAAGGTTTTTTCCAGGTACCATTACATAACCCTCCCGGCTTCTTGTGTTAATAACTACCGTACCGACCTCCACTTCTCAAACGCACCGAAAAAGAGCTTCAGTCCCGCCACCTTCGCCGCCCTGTTCTTCCGGCGCAGCAGACATGGGGTGTGCATGCATGGCTGGCGCAAAGAACAGGCCTGGACCGCGGCGGGACTGAAGCTCTTTTTCGGCTGTCCAAGTTTGGTTGAGCATTGCTTCTTCCCAGGTGCCCTGTGGTGAGATGGGTAAAGGGCTAATATTATCATGCCTTAATCCATCACCCTGGAGCTGAAGGGGGAGGCCTTTGCTATGTAGAATAGACTGGCTCAGGCCTTTTAATGGCCCATTGACAAAGGTGGGGGCTGTTTAGAATGAGTGCTTCCTGCCCAAAAACACGTTTCTCCATTTCTGATCCAGGGAAATATAATATTCTGCCTTTTCAATATTTCCCAGGATATTTCATTCTTCTAGGACAGGGGTGTCCAAACTTGGGAACTTTAAGACTTGTGGACTTCAACTCCCAGAATTCCCCAGCCAATGCTGGCTGGGGAATTCTGGGAGTTGAAGTCCACAAGTCTTAGAAAAAAGAAAAGTTCCCAAGTTTGGACACCCCTGTTCTAGGAGAAGGGTGGGTGCTAACCTCTGTAGGAAGCAAGGCTCAACCAATCTTGGACTCAAGACAGCCTACAGAGTTGTCCCTGCATGGCCCCATTGGATTCTGACAACCAATTAGAATACAAGCTCAGGTTCAAAGGTCAGAGAGGGCATAAAACCCAGGCACTCTCAGCATCTCACTCTCTCTCTTTTTCTTCTTCACCCAACATCTGGAAGCACGCGATCCCCTTTTTCTGCTCAGGAGCTCAAGCCATGTGATCCTGTCCATCATTCAACCATCTTTCCAAGCAGCTTCCGTGTTTCCACTGTCTTTTCCCCCCACTTGGAACTGAACCCAGAAGCCAAAATGAGGTCTGAACAAGAATAACGTGTAAGAGAAAGGTTGTTCAGGGTTCACAAAAGAAATAAGCCAGATCCCTAAACTGATATCCAACTTGTTTACCAGTTTAGGAATGTTAAAAGCTAATAAATCGTGAACATCAGATTAAAATACAAAGGAGCTATGTTAGTTAATAAATAACAACGCCCATGTTATTTGCCCCTCAAAGGGCAGGAGCCAACCTTTTCCTTTTCTAATATCGGCATTACTGCTGCCTCTGCTATCTTAAAACAATCCTTAATTTAAACTTATTGTAAACATATAAGGAAAACACTCTAACGTTATAAATGCTGGCTTACCCCTGCAATTGTTACCCCATCCGGCGTTCGAAGCTCCAAAAGTCTCATTTTAGATTGATGAATGAGGGGTGTTTATGGGAACCAAGACCTGTAGTTTGGGAGGATGGAAAGAGTTAGGAGTTAGGAGTGTATGCTGCAAAAGAAGACTGGAAATGGCATCTTTAGACGTTTCTTTCTCTTTCCTTTTATATCCAAATATATTTTATTCTTTATACTGTTTCCATCTTCCCCTTAAAATATGAACGGAATGGCCTGAGAATCAGTGTACCTGCTAAATAATTAACAGCCAAGCTAAAACTAAGTTAAGCCACTAAAATTAGCCAACTTCCTCAAGTAAGTTACCCAGACCTAACCCTAATCCACATATCAAAGGATAAGGTCTGCAAACACAAAGAGTTGATGAAATTAGGTCTCCTAGAGCAGGGGGGTCTCCAACCTTAGCAACTTTAAGGCTGGCAGACTTCAACTCCCAGAATTTGCTGGGGGCTTTGAATTTACACCAGATGGCTGTGACTGCTGCCTCATCTCACTTATTTCGGCTTCAGAGAGAGAAATTCAACTAGCTTTAAGTCCACGTTCTTCCCTACCCGAGTGGGTGAAATGTGTCCCATCACATCCGGAGGGAATATTTCTCAACCTTAGGAACTTTTAAGAGGCAGGGACCTCAACTTCAAAGCCTGCTGGCTGGGGAATTCTGGGAGTTGAAGTACACCAGGCTTAAAGTTCTCAAGTTTGGACACCCGTCCTAGAGGAACTGCATGTCCAACACACACACACACACCACACACACACGAATCAACACGTGACACCCCAGACAAGCTGCCCCTGTAAAAAAAAAGACCTGCCTCTGTACCCCATTTCTCTGCAGCCTGCCCCTAAATGCAAACTATTTTGCTTTGAGGGACCGATAATTTCTTCTTTCCTGGATCTCATGTTTGTTTCTTCTTCCGAAGGCGACCCCCACTCGAAATGGAACCCCCGAATTATCCTCCCCTTATCCTGCTTTCTCGCTTCTTCAACACCTTTTCATAGCTGTTTCTTTTTTTCCTCCCTCCCCCAATGCTTTCTTTACATTTTTAATTCTGTTCCGGGGAAAAAAAGAGGGGGAAAAACCCCCAATGTTTAGTTCTGGCTTGAATGGAAACCAAAGATTCCATTCCCCCCCCCCTCCTTTCCCTGGATTCACTTTCGTTTTCCTCCGGCCGCGAGTCGGAAATCGAAAGTGCCCCCCCCCCGCCTCTTCCATAAAAGGAGGGGAAGGAGGCGCCGCTTCTCCATTCGCTACTCTCTCGTTCCAAGCGCTGGTAAGTTCTTACGGGAGCTCCAAGCGGGAGCAAACTGAGCCAGGGCTGCTTTAACGAGTGAGGAAGGGTCTCCCAGCGCTCTTTCTGCCTTGGCTAAACCCGAGGAGATTCTGCGGGAGGGGACGCGTGCAAGGAGGGGAGGGGGTTTGTGGTGGTGGGAAAGGGGGCTGCAAATACCTCATCCCTTCCCTTGTTTCCTTTCTCTGATGGATTTTCGGGTGGCCCTTGAATGTCGGCATTTGGGTCAAAAACCAGCCGGCCAGGGCTGGTTTAACAGGTGAGGGAGGGTCTCCCAGCGCTCTTTCTGGGGGGACATTTGCAAGGTGGGGAGGGGGCTTCCAGTGGTGGGAAGCGGGGCTCCCTTCCCTGGGGCTTCCCCCTCTGCCCCCAGCACCTAGGAAGATGAGAATTGGGGGGGGGGGTCCTGAATACCGTCGTTTGGGTCACAGAAGCCGTTGGGCTTGAGGAGTGGGAGGATGGATCAGACGCCCCTGTTGAATAGCCTGCGGAGAGAACCAAATGCCAACTGCGCCTCTGGCTGCTTGGAACCTGATTCCGAAGGGAGGTTGTGGGCTCCGGTGGGAGAGGGAGAAGCCCACCATGGGGTGGTTTGCAAAGAAGGGCTGGCTGGAAGGGAGAAGGGGCTACTGCTGTCCCCAAAACTGGGCTCTTGCTTGGTGTCGAAGCTGATAAGTCACGAGACACAAGGTGTGATACAGAATTATACTTTGGTACCAAGATATAAGGACCCCGTTTGACAAGATAACCAAGGGCCAAGATTAGAATCTGACAGCAGTTTTTATAGTCAAGGGATGGTTGCATTCAACCCTTCGCCCTTCCCCTAATAATGCATGCATAACCGATAGTATTGATTGGTTATTTGGATTTCAGCCCTCCCTAAACCCTTACACTTGTTATGTTAAATAGATAAATGTCACGTTTTTCATCCCAGGTCATGTGCCAGCTATGTGGGTTTGGGGTTTTTTCTTATAAACAGCTATTCTTATTCCTACTATCCTGGCTAATGGTTTTAAGGTGCTCTCTCCCTCTCTCTCTCTCTCTCTCTCTCTCTCTCTCTCCCTCTCTCTCTTAATGTGCAGCCCCCCTTCCTATTGCAGAGCAGAATAAAAGAAGTTTTCATCTGAAGCCGCTCCCCCACAACCCCCCTTCTTCCTCAGAGAAAAGTAAAAACAGTTTAAAACTTTTGTCTGAAGCAGCAACCCCCCCCTGCTCCCCCCCCACTCCCTCTGCAGTGAGAGACAGGAAAGGAGCAAAGCTCTCAATTGTCAAGGCAAAGAAATGAAGACAAGAGAAAATGTTTTGTCAGCATTCATATTCCTCCCTCTCATGTCCATTCCATCCATACCTGGGTCCTATGTCCACATGTGACCCTTCCTCTGATCCCCAGGGCCTCCTCTGTACATATAGTCCATCATCTGATCCTTCACTGCCTTCTAGCCCTGGGGTGCATTTTGCACTCCCTTGCAAGGGGAGAGGGAAGGGTGGCAAGGAATGACTCTCCAAAAGAAGGTCACCTGGATTAAGTAATTTGAAATTAGACAAAGGACATATTTCAATGAAAACAAGAGTGTTAATAGTAGAATCATAAGGGTTGAAGGGTTGGGAAAACATTAAATATATTTAAAAATGTGATTAAGTGGATATTGAAATATTGAATAATGACAAAAGGAAGGATCACGTCTTTGAAGATTAGAATGATAGGGGAAGAGGGGGGGAAAGGGCTAAAATAGAGGTAGAAATAAAGGGGGGGAAATAGTAAAAACAGATGTGAAGATGATACATAAGAACTATGAAAAGGTTTAGAATTGAAGGATGATCGTAGAAGTTATGTGTTAGTAATACTAAAAATGAAATGTAATTATTAGGAATAATACTGTTGTGTTTATTTATATTGAACTGTATGATACCCAGGAATCAAACCATTCACACAACGAGACGTATAAAAATAAAAATTTATTTTTTAAAAAAGGTGGTGCAATTCCTCCGAAATCCTTGATTTGGGGGGTGAGAAGAGTCTCTCCTTTTGTGGGACTACAAATGCCAGCATCCTGTTTCTGCTGGCTGGGAATTGGAAGTTCAGAAGAAGATGGGAAGGGAGCCTTTGCGTTAGGATTGGCTCCCGCTTCCCACCCAGGAGCCCAGAAAAAGCAGGCTCTGCTTCCATCCTGGTCAGGGTGACAAAATTCCTGCAATGTTCCTTTTTGCCTGGCTAAATTGCCTTTTGTCTTTCTGCAGGTTTTTTCTTTGCGTCAGCCGGGAAGGAAGACCAAGAGTTACCCATGGGTGAGTTTGTTCTTTTGGGTGCCTCCCGCTTGTTAGCAAGGCAGTTTCCTTCCACTCAACCTGGAAACAGATGCTTTTCCCTCAGGCCTTTCCCTCTTCCCTCCCCTCCCTTAATTTTCCCTTTTCCCAATTGGTTTCGTTTGGAAATAGTATTTCTCATTGTTTTTATTACCCTGAAACGAACCAACCTCGGTAAGTCACTCTACAGCAGGGGTGTCAAACTCGATTTCATTGAGGGCAGCATCAGGATTGTGTTGGACTTCCGAGGGTGGGGGTGGCCATGGCTGCTTTGGCCAGTGACATCACTCATGTCGGGGCACCTCTGGTGGTCCAATCTAAGGCAGGACTTCCCCAAGACCCTCCCTCACTCTCATTATAATCTCCCTCCCTAACTCCCCCACTTCCTTCCTTCCTTCTTTTCTTTTTTCTTCCCTCTTCATTCTCCTTTCTTCTTCCTTCCCCTCTTTCCTTATTTTCCCTTCCTTGCTCTTTTCCCATCTTCCTTTCTTTTTCTTTGTCGTTTCTCTTTCTCCTTTCCTGTCCCTTCTTCCATGCTCAAATGCAAAAGGGGAAACATTTCTCCTTTGGTTTTTTTTTAGTTTTTTTTTTTAGAGTTCTCTGCCAGCGAAAACAAAGCCCGGGGGGGGGCATATGCCCCCACCCCAAGCTCCATTTTGTTGGCAGAGGGCTGCAGGAGGCCCTTGCAGCCATAAAAAGGGTGCCCCCCCAGCTCCCTTTTAACTAGCAGAGGCACCTCCCTATATCCTAAACTGGATTAAATGAAGCTAAAGTTAATAACAAAACTGGCAGGTAGGAGACTGCTGTGTAGAACTTAACTCCTGATTCTTTGTGCCTGAATGCTTTTCATTTAGCTTTTGGCACTTGGTGCACCAGATTTGAGGAGTGGGCTCCAACCACCTTCCATTTGTTGTCTTGTGATCTCTCTAAGCATCATGACACACTTTGGGAAAGATGGGTTGGCAGCTTCCCAGCAGCTTCTTAAGGGTCACAGGAGGGTGCTATCACCCAAGGGTAGAGATGACCAGAGTTTTGGACCCATTTATGATGGAGGTTGGAAAACGTGGTGGGATGAATACAGTCAAGGAACTAGAATTCAGCAAGCGGTTGTCCAATTTTGTCTCGATTGCTATCGCACTACTTTTGTTTGGGTTGTTTATTATTATTATTGTTATTGTTATTGTTATTGTTATTGTTATTGTTGTTGTTGTTGTTGTTGTTATTATTATTATTATTATTATTATTATTATTATTATTATTATTATTATTCCTGTGCACTATAATCTTCATTTTGTTAACCTAAGTCTCTTTATCCCCAGATTCTCTATTCGGTGCTGTAATTGGCCTGGGTAAGTTCCTAGTTTCTTCCTCCACCGTATGTAAGTGCAGTTCCTTGTGGGGAACTGGAGGGTTTGAGATTTCTCTCTCGGTCCTTGCCTTTTACTAGTGGTGGTGAAGGGTGGAAGAGAGAAGTAGTTTGGACTTTATCCCCCAAAAGCCTTGAACAGTGGGTGGGGATTCTGGGCTTCCTGTTCAAAAGGAAAAGCTCCTAGACTGCCAACAGGAAAAGAGTTAACCTTGCTGGTCATGTATCCTGGACTTATAGTATTTGTATAGTTGGTCCTTGACTTACAACTGCTTAGGGTTATGGCAGCCTTGGGATGGAAGTTTTACAGCCTATAAAACATTTCCAGCTACGGTAGAATGTTGCTTCTACTCCCCCAACATGGTCAGAAGAACAGAGTTGGAAGGAACCTTGGAGGTCTTCTAGTCCAACCCCCTACACAAGCAGATCTTATACCAGTGATGGCGAAACTTTTCGGCACCCAGGGCCCAAAGTGGAACATGTATGCATGTGCACACGCTGGAAACCTGAAGTCCAGCTGGCTGGTGCACGCATGCTTGTTTTTGGGCCGTTTTCTAGCTGTTTTACAGGCCCCCCAAAACCCCCAAACAGCCTGGAAAAGGCCCCAAAACAGCCTGGAAAACAGCTGCTTTGGTGCCGTTTCAGGCCATGAAGACCAGCTGGCCGGCGTGTATGAAGAGCCACTGGCAATGGCGTGTGCCCACTGAGAGGGTTCTGTGTGCCACCTCTGCCCCGCATGCCATAGGTTTGCCATCACGGCCCTGTACCATTCCAGACAAATGGCTACCCACTCTGTTCTTAAAAGCCTCCTGTTTGGCAATAGGCTGGCCTTCATAACCGGTTGCAGTGTCCTTCGGTCACGTGACTGATTTGCAATGTTTTTTTCTCAGTTTCAGAAGAGTGGGATTGTTTAATGACCGGCCCATTGGTTTAACCACCATGTTATTTGCTTAACGGCCATTTAAAAAATGTAAACTTCCCCTGGGGCCTGATCACATGGGTGCCTTGCCTTATATCTGGATTTCTAGTCCTAATGGTTATAAGTCAAGGACTACCTGTACTTGGAGGAAACCAGGATGGGGGAATCTAAATGATTCTCAAGGAGGGGGACTCACTGCGGGATTAGGGAGCACAATTCAACTTTGTGCCATCTTCTGGCAGAACACCAAAAGCCCTATGTTGGCATTGCTGGAAGCGCATGGCTCTTTTCTATCCTTGGTGTGGGAGGGGTTAGCTCAAGTACTCCAATTCCCATGCTTCATGGTCATGTTCTCCAAAATCTCCGTCAGAAACCACCATTGCAATTAATCATTCTGCAGTCAGTGGTGGGAATCGGCAAACCACATGTGGGTCATTCTGATGGTGCATCATGTACCATCCACTGCAAATCAGTGGAACAGATGTTCAGAACTATGCTGACATGCTCCAGAGGCCCCCAGGACATGCCCTCTTTCTTCCCCGTCACTCCAACCTTGGTCTAGGCAGGGCAGGGCTCTCCAAACTTAGCAACTTTCAGACTTCTACTTCTAGAAAGTCTTCAGCCAACATGATCGGCTGAGGAATTCTGGGAGTTGTGAAGTCCACAAGTCTTAAAAGTTGCCAAGCCTGGAGACCCTTAATTTAGCAGAAGACAGTATGATCACCCCTGCTCTGGAAGAGAACAGGAAGATCTCAAAAGGGCCATTTCCAGAATACGATTGGCCCAGATCCTTCTAGTCTAGTCTTTATTGTCATTGTACAAAATAAATACAATGAAATTGGTTTCAGCCTCACGGGTGCAAAATTATCGCGGAAATGAAAAAAGAACAAAAAATAAAAGTCATAAATTTCCGTGTGTGCGTGGAGTGATTGTGGTTGTATTTAAAAGTTGGACAGCCCAAGGATGGAAACTATTTTTAAACCAATTTGTTCGGCTGGCTATGCTTGGATGTCTTCTGCCCGATGGTAGAAGATCAAAGAGACACTGACCAGGGTGTGAATCATCTCTGAGTATCTTCCTTACTCTGCTAAAGCAGCGAGAGCTGGCGATGTCATCCAGTGGCGTCAGAGGGCAACCAATGGCTTCTTGTGCCCAATCGATCACTCTCTGTAGGGCCTTCCTGTCCGCAGCTGTTAAACCAGATATCGTTCTGTGATATCTCAAAGTTTGAGAACTCTTCCTGCTCACATAGGGACCGCACTCATTTCCATTTGCTTTCTTGCTCTACAGGGGTGGCAGCGGTGGGCATCCCGGCCATAGTTGGCGCTGCGGGTTTCACCAGCGCAGGAATTGCAATTGGTTCAATTGGCGCCAAACTGATGTCCGCTTCTGCCATCGCAAGCGGAGGGGGAGTGGCTTCTGGGGGCGTGGTTGCCACCCTGCAGTCCATTGGTAAGTTTCCTGCCCTGGCCCTGATTCGTTTGGTCAATGAGGACTGGCACCTTATCGTTTGTCTTATTCCTCTATCTAGGGGCTGCCGGGATGCCGACTGCTGTGTCAGCAGCCGCAGCAGCCACAGGAGCAGTGCTGGGAGCCATTTCCGGTTGAAGGGGCCAGAGAACAACCCCCACCACCCCTTCTCCATTAGCTGTCAAAGGCCTCCAAAAAGAAACCTCGTCGAAGGGGAAACGGCTGTATCTTCATAAGAGTCCTTGAATTATTTGAGTTTAGCTCGCTTTCTCATGGATTTGTGCCACTGCTTATTTTATTGTAATAAAAATACCTTGTAATCTTTCTGTGCTTCTGTTTATATGAAATGTAACAGGACGTCCATCTCGGTGGGTTTCCATTCATCTAATTCACAATCGCCTCCTCTTTTCCAGTCCCCAAGAGGCAAACCCCCAAGACTCTTTTCTAAACCTCAAAGCAGTACAGATGTGCAAGGCAAAAAGTAAACTTTTTTCCTATCTCATGGGATCCATTGAGGGGGTTTTCTCCCTTGTTGCTGCTGGACACGTGCAAAATAAAACTCCTAGTCCATCTGAGTGGCTCACCTTTTTGGGGAAGGGGCAAATCAAGAGGTGGTTATTCCTTAGGAATGCTATATTCTGTTTAATTCTTCGTAGTCTTAAGGACTAGGAAACTGGACTGGAAATAATTAACAAAAACCCGTCAGTTATCATTCTGGGGAAAGAAGCAATCACGTGACTGGGAATATTAAAATAGCCATAAACGCAAGGACTGGTTGCAAGTATTTTTTTTCCATGCTGCAACTTCAAATAGTCACTAAACAAATGGATATAAATTGAGGATCACTTGAGCTCCCAATAATTCAGTTCCCTTTACTGCTCTATTGCACAAGTTTACATAATGGTAAAGGTTCCCCTTGCACATAGGTGCTAGTCATTCCCAACTCTAGGGGGCGGTGCTCACCTCCGTTTCAAAGCTGAAGAGTGCTGTCTGAAGAGGTCTCCGTGGTCATGTGGCCGGCATGACCAAACTCTGAAGGCACGCAGAAAGCTGTTCCCACCAAAGGTGGTTCCTATTTTTCTACTTGCATTTTTACATGCTTTTGAACCGCTAGGTTGGCAGAAGCTGGGACAAGTAATGGGAGCTCACTCTGTTATGTGGCGCTAGGGATTCAAACCGCCAAACTGCCGACCTTTCTGATCAACAAGCTCAGCATCTTAGCCACTTCGTCCCTTTTACATAATGGGGAGTTTAGCAAAAAATGAACCCCATTTTCCTGCTTCAGTAATGGGGGCTAACCCAGCATCTCTGCTTCTGCTTGACCTGGGGCTTCAGTTTTGCAAAACAGCATCCTTGCACCCCAGGAAGCATGGGGTTCATTTCCCAAACCCCAAGACTGCTGTGCAGAACCCCCCCTGCTTTTCTTCATACAACGCTCTCGGAGAGACCCCATCTTTCCCTACTCCAAACAAGAATTCCTCTGGGATATTTGGAAGGGTAGGACACCATCCTATAGGAGATGGTCTAAGTAATTCCCTTCCTGTTGGATTCTGAAAGCAAAAAGACAATTTCCTAAAGGGAAGGATAAAGAATGCATGTAGTACTCGATCACAACCGAGCCCAAAATTTCTGTCACTATGTGAGACAGTGAAGTGCCCCATTTTACCACCTTTCTTGCCACAGTTGTAAGGAAATCAGTTGTTAAATTATTAACTTCTCCACTGACTTTCCTGGGTCACAAAAGGTGATTGTGTCCCCTGGGGACACTCTGCTCATCAAACATGAACCAGTTGCCAAGTCTCTGAATTTTGTTCATGTGACTTTGGGGAGGTGGCAACAGACGTGTGAAAAAACGGTCATGTCACTTTTTCCAGTGAGGTTGTAACTTTGGTCACTAAATAAATGGCATTAAGTCGACCTTACACTGCTAAGAGAGTCCCAATTATGATGGCTTCTCCTGATGTGTGCTTGGGAGACCTCTGCGCACATTTCTATGCAATTGACACCAGTTAAGTGTTTGCTTTTTGCACACACCACACACTAAACAGCCCAGAACAAGGTTGTCCTCCTGTCTCAACTTTTTATTTATGATTTTTTAGTGTTGGGGACTTTCTTTTGGCAAATGCCAGAAAGCCACATTTGCTGATGAAACCAGCACGCAATTGACATTTAATTGCAAATTCATGTAACTACATGGTAAAGGGGAAGAGATCTGTGTGGGCATGCGGAAGGATTAATTTATTTTATACATATCTATATCTGTTTTATTACATTGTAAGCCATCCAGAGTTGCCTTGAGCCGCAAGGTGGGCAGGATATAAAGGGAATAAAAGAAAATATACACGTGCGTATTTTAAAAACACCTAAAAAATTCCATGCCATTCAAATTGGGAAATTTATTGGAAAAGTCACAGCTCTGCCACATCTCTTCATCCATTCGAGCTTGCAATTAATTATTTGCCTTAAGATATAAAATGTGGGGTATCTGTTAAAAAATGAAGGACGTGGAGAGTGAAGGGAAGTTAAAGATGACAGAAAGATGACATGAGGGGGCAGGTACTTAGAAAAGACGGGTTTGCTTTTACAGTTTTCTTCATTTTCCAAAATACACCAGTGGTTTCGTCACAGGAGGCAGGAGACGGAACGATCAAGTACACAACAGCAAAAAGAGAAGACTACTTTCTGATTTTATTGTTAACCTTTGTTACTGTTAAAAAGAATACCCCAAACACACACGCGCACACACACGCACACACATACATACACAAAAGGCTTTGTTCAATGCTGGAGAGGCCAACAGGGTTGTTTCTTTTGCCTTTTTTCTTTTTCTTTTTTAAAAGAACTCTTTAGAAATTTGGTGAATGGACAAAACCGCTAATAAAAACGTACAATTTTTTTTCCTGGCTTTTTTCTTTTCTTTTAAAAAATAGTTTCGATTTTCAAAGCGATTTTTTGGAGACGGAGGGGGGGGGGGGAAACATCTTCTTCGGCTTCAGGAAGGTGGTGAAATGCACTTGGCTAAGCCTACGCACCCCCTGCGTTTTGAGAAAGGGGATTTTTTTTTCCCTACCCAGGGGAAGGTGGGGGGGGGAGGCAAAGCCAAGCCACCCAAATTCTCTTTCAGATTTGGAATCTGATTTCTATGCCTTTTTTTTTTAAATGAAAAGCGACGGTACACAAATCATGCTGAGGATTAAGGATACCTTGTTTAAATCAACAAGGGAGTGGGACAATGCAAAGAACAAAACATCTGGAAGGCCTCCGGCATTCCAACTCGACTGGATTTTGCAAAAAGTAATTCATAAATGCGTGAATAGTCACTGCCTAGGCCAGTTAAAGGAGGAGGAAAAAACCCAGGGAGGTGGGCATACAGTTTCTCAGGGACCACTTTTGAATATCTTGCTCTTAAGAAAGCAGTCAAGTGGTTTTTGGAGGGCTGAAGACCAAATCCTATTTGTCTGCATGGGGCGGCTGAGTACGTGTGCGCGAGTTCATTCAGAAAGGAGTCGTTTCCTCATAAAACCATGGCTGAGGTGGGCTGGCTAAACTTGATTTGCTCCTGCAGCCAGGGTTTCTCAAAAGTCAGAAAACGTGACGGCAGCCCACCAAGTTCCCCCTTCTTTGCCTCAGCTTCTGGCCGAGTCTTTTTGAACAACCCAACATTTGTTTTTCCTAAAAAGGACCCCCCCCCTTGAAAATTATAAAAGGGGAGAGGGCAAGGAAGGGATCTGGCGTCCCAGGGGCGTCCGTCTCACTACGTTCTCCTTGGTGTCCTATAGCAAGTGTCAGGCAATACCCACCCCAATCCATGGGGGGGGGGTGGTGGCAGCTACACTGCCAAATCACCCTGGGGTGCGTGTCTAAATCTAGCTTCCTTTGCTTCCATGGTTAGGAGGGAAGGATGTACACCACTGCTTTCCTTCTTTAAGAAAACACATCCATAATTGTTTTTTTATTCCACTAACAAGCACCACTTGGGAGGCAGGGAGAGGGGAAGAGACAGGTCTCCAGTTCATCTTTTCCTCGAGCATTTTCACGAGCATTTGCAGCCACTGAAAGCTCTCCAGTGTTCCTGCGTCTTCGGCCACTTTCCATCCTTCGAGTCTCATGTTGCAACCTTTTGCAGCTTCCGCTGTGGCCTTCGGAGGGTTTGTTTTGTGTTTGTGTGTGTGTGTGTGTGTGTGTCTGTGTGTGTGTGAGACATGAGTGATTTTTCTGAAGGCCGGGTGCAATTTCATTTCGGTGCTTTTTGCAAGATACCATGGAAAGGGAAGGAAACAAAACCAAAAACAAACAAACAAACAAAAGAGAGAACCTCCCCTTCGCCCAAGTTTAGTCCGAAAGCTCCGGATCCGAGTCCTCCGGTTTAACTTTGGCAAGTTCTTCGTGCACTTCCCTTACCATGAGGATGCGCGTTAGCATGATGTCCAAAGTCCCAGGATCTATTGGCATAGTGGAATACCACATTGGGCTATTGGGGACGCACGAACGTTCTGGCTGGAGGTAAAAGACGTCACTCCTCTGCTTCACGCTTTCAGAACTGGGTGGGGAAAGAAAAGGGGCAGGATTGGAGGAGAGGGTTGGGAACTCTCCTTTGAGAAGAAACAAGCCCGAAGATGTAGCGTCACTCACCACTTTGACAAGTAGAATTCATAGAGCCGAACTGGGCACCTCAAAGGATTGTCCGTGTTCTCAACCATCTCTACGGCTTCTTCGCCCTCGTGACGTTTCCTTTTGCCCACTAATTTATCTGCAGGTGGAAAAGGATGATCAGAGACGGAAAATGGAACGCAAAGGCCAAATAAACCCCCAACCCAACAGCAGCAGGACAGCCAGTGGAAAACCAGTGTATTTTCTAGCCCAGCGTTCTTTTGTGTGGAATGCTACACCAACAGCTGCAGATGAAATGGCAATGCCGGGCCTAGATGGCAGACAGTGCGTAGTTACATGATTGCTTCTATCCTGTAACCCAGGCCTGGTCATTTTATGAGCCTGAGCCACACCTGGCCCTTTGCCTGTCCTGTCCGTGTGAGGTCAATCGGAAATTAGAAATTAAATGTAAATAAGCGTGCCGCAGGGCGGGAGAAGAAACCGAGTCAAGTTCAGTTCTGCGCCGTTGCTGTGCGTTCCTTCAGTCAGCTGCGGGAAGATGAGGAGAGAAAGGGCTTTTCTGTGCCTGCGCAGGTTCATCCCTCACCTGGAGCAAGGTGGTATGGTCATTATGTGAGGGAACCTGTGCTTGGCCACCCACTGCCACCTCGGTGGAAGCACGACCTTACAGCCGGGAGTTTCTGATTCAGCCCTCCACAACAGGCTCAGTTCCTCATCTGGCCCACTGGGAAAATAACTGCCCACCCAAAAAACATCCTGCCCAAAGCAAGTTGGCTGCTCAGGGAGATGCCTGGAGATTGCATCTTGCCTAGGAATTTGTTTTATTGAGATGCAATCATGAAGGTCATGATTAACATCCAAAATTTGCACTGCTATTCCAGTGGAGTAAAATGGCCATTTCCTACCATTCTTCTCACATCCTGGGCATAACCTGTTTCAACTTCTGCCCTCAAAATGACACTATAAGGCACTGAACACCAGAACTACTAGACACAAGGATATTTTTTTCCCGAATGCCATCACTCTGCAAAACTACTAATTCCCACAACTGTCAAACTATTTACTAAGACTGTATTCCTATTCTTCTTCTCTTCCTTCCTAGTATCTATCTCTCCCCACTTATGATTATAACCATGTTGCTTGTATCTTTCAATTTATATTGTTTTCATTTGTTTCCTAGTACGATTTGATAGCTTATTAGTAACTTTGACCATCACTAAGTGTTGTATCTTTTTATTCTTGATGAATGTACTTTTATTCTCCTTACGTACACTGAGAGCATATGCACCAAAGACAAATTCCTTGTGTGTCCACTCACACGTGGCCAATAAAGAATTCTATTCTGTTCTGTTCCATTCCATTCTGTTCCATATTTTTTCTTTTCTTTTCCTTTCCATTCCTATTCCTATTCCACTGGAAACACAATAAAAACCAAAGGAAGCTACTGAAATAGCTTGGAAAAACAAAAAGATAACTAAGCTCCAGAGGTACAGCCTTACCCCTCCCCCCAATAAAATGTTAATCTGCATGCTGAAGTGGGAGGCAGCTCCAGCTAAGCAGAGAAATCTGCATTCAGTTTATTTTAAAAAGATGAGAAGAAACCTGAATAAAGGCTATGATGTCACCTAACTGGCAAGCAAACCACCAAGCTCAGAGAGCACCTAGGATTCCACTATTTATTCTTGATTACCACTCTCAGCAGATTCCTGGGGCAAAACACTGTATTGGAGGAACCAAGATTATCCCTATCTATCTCCTGCAAGAAATTGGGAGCAAATGTCCCAATATTCCCTCTAAGTATTTTCAAAAAGGGAGACTGCCTGATAAGATATTGCCCTTCATCCTAGGGCCCGAATGCTTAATCCAAAAGATGGAATGAAAAAAAGTTAAGGAAAGAGGAGGTGGGGAGGAGAGAAATGAAAGTAATGGTTGTATCACTGTCCTGGTCAATGAATTTTTGGGCCTCCCAGTAAATGGAAACTGGCTGGTCGTGTTGCCCTCTAAAGCAGGGGTCTCCAACCTTGGCAACTTTAAGACTTGTGGACTTCAACTCCCAGAGTTCCTCAGCCACCAAAGTTGATCCTCTAGCAAAGCTGGCTGAGGAACTCTGGGAGTTGAAGTCCACAAATCTTAAAAGTCGCCAAGGTTGGAGACCCCTGATCTAAGACGTGCCAGCCTCACAGCGGCGTTTTCTCAGGGAAAATGGAAGAAAACCTCCCCTGTGGATATATCCTATGTCACTGGAGACTGCTGAAGCTGGAAGATAGGAGGACTCCAATTCCCAGAATTCTAAATTCATGAATGAACCCAGAATTTCTGGGAGTTGAAGTCCACACATCTTCAAATGACCAAGAATGAGAAACGTTGGCTTAGACTGCTGGAAAAAGTAGGACTTTGTTCATCAGCACCCTGACCTGCCACCCTTGACCCATTGGCAAATCATCTTTTGACCTTCTGGTTTTAGCGATAAACCAGGAATCCAACCAGGTTTCTTACCCATCTTTTTGGTTGCGGGAAACCATCTCTATGTCTCCGCCTTGCTCGTGCCCGGGAATGGAGACCTAGCCCTTTGCTGATGGGGTCAAAGGAATCTAATTTTGAAACAAAGGCACAGCTTTGCTGGCTGAGGATTTCCAGGAGTTGAAGTCCACAAGTCTTAAAGTTGCTAATGTTGGAGACATTAAAGTACTAAGCAGGGCCTAACCCGGTTAGTGCTTGAATGGGTGACTGGGAAGAAATCCCAAGGTTGGAGGCTAATCAACCACACTCCCTGAGAAAATGCAAGCAGGATAGGTTCACCCACCTGGTTCTCCGTCCTGCTTTTGGAAAGGTGGGAAGAAGCGTAAGTAAGTCAGCTTTGTGTTGTATTTCAGAGTCCGGGTGCGTCGCATGACGTGAGCAAAGGACAACTTCATGTGCTCGGTGACATTCTTGAGCTGGAAGTATTTGGTGTTAAAAAAAAGCAGCGTGTTCAAGAGCACAATGGGGGAATAGGCGCCCAGCTGCTTACACTCCCATAAGTGCTCCTCTTCTATCCTTGAAAACATGTAACCTGCAGATTTGAGCAAGAGAGAAAACGACAACAACAACAAACGTCACTTCAGCCGGATCAAATCAAAGGCGCACATCTGGAATTAAGCCCCCATCCTCTTTCAAAGCTATTTGCTCCCTTTTCAAAAGGAGCCACCGCCAACAGCTTTTACTAACCAAACAAATTTGCCAAGCTTACCGTTTGGAAGTATTGTAGGCTCCCAGATTTTCAACAGTTTTGTAAGTTCAATCATAAATCTGGAGTAGGGCTCGGTAAAAATGTTATCTATTCTACCGTTCTCAAATAAGTACTGCAAAGGAGAAGAAAAAGAAAGAAAAAATGACTATGTAGAAATGTAGAGACGGAGCCTCTGGCCTAGCAACAGATTCAGTTCTGTCATCCCAACTTAATACAACCGGCTGTGACACTTTGTGAAGGGTTTGGAAAGTAGCCAGAAAACACAGGTCCTCATAGGATCAAGATACTCCCACTAGCCCTATTTTCAAGCATGATCTCAGGTACAATGTTCAATTGATAAGCCAGGTCCATATGAGAATACATAGGGGATTTCTTGGTGAATGCCACCTATTTTAAAATCTAGTCATCCTCAAACTGAGATTTTGAAACTTGACTATCGACCTCTTTGGCAAGGGATATCATTCAAACTGACTTTCTTAGGTAGGGAGGGGTTAAGAGAACAAGCCATTTTCTGAGTTCTTGGACATCTGATTCAAGTAAATCAGTAACAATAACTCTAAATGTGGAATATAGACACCTCACCTCCACAAAATAAAAGTTGTTCCTCCTTTAATCATCTTTGGGAAAGTGATAGAAACAATGGCATTTCATGGATGTGATGTAGACCTATATCTACATTTTCTTTCCTACCCAGTCAGCAGTGGGCTCTTTTAAATTTTATTGACATATTAAGAGTGTTGCATCATGTGTGCATGGCTTATAACAATTTTATGCTTTGATAGAGGATTACCTAATGGTGGGCATAAAGAAATATTGGGGGGGGGGGGGCAACAAAATAGAACAAACTTTATTAAGGTCAGCGATTAGTGTAAAATACTGGAAGTAAATACTACAATTGAGCCCAAAATTTCTTTCTGTTGTTAAGTGAGATATTTAAGTGAGTTTTGCCCCATCCTACGACCTATTTTGCCACAATTGTTAAGTGAAACACTGCATTTAACGGTTGTTAAATGAATCTTGATTCCCCACTGATCTTGTTTGTCGGAAGGTCGCAAAACCCAGGGATACTGAAACCGTCATAAATATGAATCGGTTGCTAAGCATCTGAATTTTGATCATGTGACTGTGGGGATGGTGTAATGGTCACAAGTCAGTTTTTTCCACGCCACTGTTAACTCTGAAACAGTGACCTAATGAATGGTTGTACGCTGAGAACTACCTGTAAATGCCTATTCCTCAAACTTTGAACTATTACAGCTGCCCACAAGAGCCTGGTGTGGATGCAAGTTTTCCTTTTGGAACTCTTGCTTCACTTGTGCACTCAAGCCAGGGATGCTGTCAAGCTTATTCCTGCTTTTTCCAGCCAAATCTGCACCCAGCTTGTACAGGCGAAGAAAAGAGCAAAAATCCACAGCACGTTTTGACCTGCCTTCTCCTTTCTCCAAGAAAGCCAAATCAAGGGGAATTTTTCTTTGAAAGTAGATTGAATCGCCTTAAAGGGCTCCATCCCACCGCTTGACTCCCGCCCCACAGTAGCCTTGCCCATGTTTTAAGGCAGGGGTGTCCAAACTTGGCAACTTTAAGACTTATGGACTTCAACTCCCAGAATTCCCCAGCCAGCTCTGCTGGCTGGGGAATTCTGGGAGTTGAAGTCCACAAGTCTTAAAGTTCCCAAGTTTGGACACCCCTGTTTTAAGGTAAAGATAAAGCTGTACAAACCTTTCCTTGACTAAAGGGCAGCCTTGATTTTTTTCTGGCATGACAAAAATAGTGGGAAGGACCAGGATAAAAGTTGGGTTTGATTTGATTTGACTTACATTTAAGGTTAATTACTGTATTTTTTGGAGTATAAGACGCACCAAGATTTTGAAGAGGCAAATTTTTTAAAAAAAGTTTTTGCACTCTGCAGAACTCCCCAAAGCGCCCTGTTTTTTGTGAAAAAGGGCCCGTTTTTTGTCAAAATAAGGGCACACTTAAGTCTTTAGGAGGCTCGTAGAGTGCTCCTGGGGGCTGCAGGGGCAAAACCGAGCAAAAAAAGGTCCATTTTTCACTCATTTTTGCCCTCCCCAGCCTGCAGGAGCACTCTGGAAGCCTCCTAAAGGCTATGTACGGCCATTTTTGCAAAAGGGGGGGGGGGTCGGGAGGCCAACATGTAAACAGGGAGCAAACCCCACACTTAATCACAACAGTGATGTTACAAAGTCAGGTCATGAAAACGTCTGCAAGAAAGCAACCAAGCTCGGAGAACACCAAGGACCCCACAGCTCAACCCTGAACAACAAATGTTCTTTTCTACATTCATAATTACGGACCGACAATACGGAGGGGAGAGCTGTTTTTGCATGTAAAAGCTGGGACCTAAAAACAGACTGGTAACAAGGGAGGTTCATAAAAGCCCAGCCTAATTAATAAGCCCAATCTGCCATTTCTATATACTTCTTCCTGCCGCTCCTACAAGGTCAAACATGCGACTCCAGAAAATGGATGTAAAGAAGGAAAATAACCTGCTGAATTCCAAGGCACAGGTATAAGATGCTGTCGGGGTCATACTTTTCGCCGTTCGGTCGCCGCACCTCCTGGATGAACTGGCACAAGCCGAAACTCAACTCCGAAAAAGAACAGGAGAGGATGTCCTCTTTGAGCTTCACAGACCGAACTGTAGGAAGAAGGACCATCAGAAGGAGATGCTTCTCAGCTCAGCCCTCTAAGCCGATTTCTAGAGTTAATTAGCAAAAGTGGCAGGAGAGTCCACAGAGGTGGGGCCAAACAGAAAAAGGAATCAGCATGGCAGCCACAATCACACAATCAAAGCCACACCTCAAAAAAAAAAGGGGGGGGGCGGCACAGGGCTTTGATCAGATGATTGTGGCTGCCACCTTGACTTTCTTTCAACAGCATCCCTGAATAAGAGAGAAGTCAAGGAACATATCATTTGTATATAGGAACCCAAAGTACAGCAAGTGGAACAATGAACCTCAGCCCAAAACTGTCTTAGACGGGGCTTCCTGCTGCAGAATTAAGAATCAGGGTCTTAGAACCCGTTTCTAAGGTAAAGGTTCCCCTCACACACATGTGCTAGTCGTTCCAACCTCTAGGGGGCAGTGCTCATCTCCGTTTCAAAGTCAAAAAGCCAAGGCTATCCGAAGAGGTTACCTTCCCACCAAAGGTGGTTCCTATTTTTCTACTTGCAATTTTTACGTGCTTTTGAACTGCTAGGTTGGCAGAAGATGGGACAAGTAACGGGAGCTCACTCCGTTACGTGGCGCTAAGGATTTGAACCAAGCTTTCTGATCGACAAGCTCAGCGTCTTAGCCAATGAGCCCTATGAATCCGCTTCTAGTATTCCTAAATGATGCATTTCGAAGTCTTATGATCCAATTTTCATCCAGATACTAGCCTACTACTTGGGTTTTTTTTAACACGATTCTGTCCATAGGCCGAGCTAAGCTTTTTTATCTCCACCACTGAACCCAAACCTAAAACGAAAATAACAAAACAAAACAAAAAAGCATTACCTCCAAATTTCACATCTCCTTGATCTTCCTGTGTGTTCTTCCACTGGACCCAGTTCTTCCAGGCATTCACCCCATACATGTATTTGAGGCTCATCCCGGAAACAGAACAGCCTGGATAGGAACTCTGAACCAGGATTCGGGGTTCCACAGGAACAATGGACTTCTTTCTGCCCTGAAGGAAGGAAAGTTAAAAAAAAATGGCTTGTGCATTATAAACAGTTGTGCTTTATTTGACTATTAGAAGTAGTCCTCAACTTACAACCACAGTAGGGATCGGAAAATTTGTCACTAAGGGTTGCAGTTGTTAAGCAAATCGGTGGTTAAGCAATCATGACAGTAGCTTGCAACCTTCGAGGCTGCCTTTCCCATTGACTTTTGCTCATCGGACGCTGGCTGGGAAGGTCAGAAATGGTGGTGACTGAAGGATGCTGCAATTATTATAAATCACTGTTGCTGATAATAGGCTGAAATCTAAGACAGGGGTCTCCAACCTTGGCAACTTTAAGACTTGTGGACTTCAACTCCCAGAGTTCCTCAGCCACCAAAGTTGATCCTCTAGCAAAGCTGGCTGAGGAACTCTGGGAGTTGAAGTCCATAAATCTTAAAAGTCGCCAAGGTTGGAGACCCCTGATCTAAGACGTGCCAGCCTCACAGCGGCGTTTTCTCAGGGAAAATGGAAGAAAACCTCCCCTGTGGATATATCCTATGTCACTGGAGACTGCTGAAGCTGGAAGATAGGAGGACTCCAATTCCCAGAATTCTAAATTCATGAATGAACCCAGAATTTCTGGGAGTTGAAGTCCACACGTCTTCAAACTACCAAGAATGAGAAACGTTGGCTTAGACTGCTGGGAAAAGTAGGACTTGGTTCATCAGCACCCTGACCTGCCACCCTTGACCCATTGGCAAATCATCTTTTGACCTTCTGGTTTTAGCGATAAACCAGGAATCCAACCAAGTTTCTTACCCGTCTTTTTGGTTGCGGGAAACCATCTCTATGTCTCCGCCTTGCTCGTGCCCGGGAATGGAGACCTAGCCCTTTGCTGATGGGGTCAAAGGAATCTAATTTTGAAACAAAGGCACAGATTTAGTGGCAAAGCAGTAGCAGTTAGGCAGATCTTCAATAATGAGGCAAATCAAAAATTACCGTATTTTTCAGAGTATAAGACGCACCAAGATTTTGAAGAGGTAAATAAATAAATAAAAAGTTTGCACTCTGCAGGCCTCCCAAACCCTCTGCACTCATTATTTGTTTTGTGAAAAATGTGGCATGCAGAGAGTTTGAGAGGCCTGCAAAGTGCTCCCGGGGGGATCAGGGGGCAGAAAAAACGAGCAAAAAAAAAACAAAAAACGGCCCTGATTTTTGCCAGAAAAAGGGCATATATAGCCTTTAGGAGGCTTGTAGAGTGCTCCTGGGGGCTGGAGGGGGGAAGGCAAAAACGAGCAAAAAACACCCAGTTTTTCGCTTGTTTTTGTCCTCCCCAGCCCCCAGGAGCACTTTGCAGGTCTCCCAAACACTCTGCACATCCATTTTTGTGAAGGGGGCGGGGTTTCGGGAGCCCAAAAATGCTGCATTCAGTGTATAAGACACACCCAGATTTTTCACCCTCTTTTTTGGCGGAAAAAGGTTCGTCTTATACTCCGAAAAATACGGTACTCTGCGAGTGGTGCAGACATTTAAAGGTTGTGGCCTAGGAGGTGATGCGCCACACCTTCATATGCATGGAGCATTTTCTTCAAAAGCTGACCAACCTGATGGGAAGTCAGCCTCCAGGTCCTGCTCCAATTCGCCTTTGGGGATCTGTTTTGGTTCGGGCTCAGGCTCAGGCACCGTACTGGAGCGTAATGCATAGTGGTTCAGCTCATCCTCCCAGCTGTGGGGAGTTGACACTGCTTCCGATTCCAGGTCCCCGCTGTATGTGCTGCCCTGGTCTGAAATTGCAAAGGAAGGAAGGTGAATGCAGAAAGGAGCTGGGGAAGGCTATGAAGCAGGACCAACAAAAGCCCAGTAGAAAACGGGGCCTTAAAAAAACCACGTGTTTGCTATGGGCCAGGAATGTCCAAGCTTGGCAACTTTTAACAGATTAACAGAGTTGGGAGGGAGCTTATAGCTCATCTAGTCCAACACTCACCCACCCCCCGCTCAAGGAGACCCTACACCATTTCTGACAAATGGCAGTCCAGTCTCTTCTTGAAAGTCTCAAGTGATGAAGCTCCCCCAACTTCCAACTTCTGTTCCATTGGTTGATTGTTCTCACTGTCAGAAAGTTCCTCCTTATTTCTAGGTTGAATCTCTCCTCGGTCTGTTTACATGTGTTATTCCTTTTCTGACCTTCAAGTGCTTTGGAAAAGAGCTCGACCTCCCCCCCCCTCTGTGGCAGCCCCTCAAATATTGGGACACTGCTATCATCTCTCCCCTGGTGCTTCTCTTCCCTAGACTAGCCATGCCCAGTCCCTGCAAGTGTTCATCGTATGTTTTAGGCGCCAGTCCCCTAATCATCCTGGTTGCTCTTCTCTGCACTTTTTCTAGAGCCTCAACCTCTTTTTATAGTGTGGTGACCAAAACTGGATGCAGTACTCTAGGTGTGGTCTTACTAAGGCTTTATAGAGTGGTATTAATACCACCCTTTATCTTGATTGTATCCCTCTGTTAATGTAATTTAGGATAGCATTGGCTTTTTTGACTGGTGCTGCACTGCTGGCTCATATTTAGCTGGTTGTCCACTAAGACTCCAAGATCCCTCTCACAGTCACTGCTATTAAGCCTGGTTTCACCCAGTTTATATGCGTACTTTTGGTTTTTCTTACCCAAGTATAGGACTTTACTTTTCTCTACATTGAATTTCATTTTGTTAGATAGGGCATCTTGAGCCTATTGGATCTTGAGCCTATCTTCTAGTATCTAGAATAGTGATAGTATCTTCTATCTGCTTGTGGACTTCAACTCCCCAAATTTCCCAAATACCAAAGTTGGCTGGGGAACTCTGGGAGTTGAAGTCCACAGGTCTTAAAGTCACCAAATTGGACATCTCACTGATGATCAAGGTTATTACTCTACACAACTTTCAAAGTGTGTATGCAGATGTTTGTATGCATTCGTGTGTTCTAATCTAGATAACTATTTTGCTAAGAAAAGTTTCTTCTCATGTTCAGTTGAAATTTGCCTTTTCATTGATCTGACTTATGGGCTCACCTTTTTCAAATATTTTGGGGTCCAGAAACAGCTCATGCTCAGATGTTTGAGAGCCTGAAATAAGATGGAAAGACCAAGATAAACCAATGCAGCTAAAAGAAATTAATACTCAGCGAAATTCCAAAATGTGGTTAATGCTATATGAAACAGATTTATTCTAAAGGGACCCACAATGTGTCTAAGCCACTATGCAGGGAACAACCCAAAGCACAGATTACAGTAGAGAGCAGTTCCCGCGAGGATGGAACAGCCCAAAGCACAGATTACAGTAGAGAGCATTTCCCCTGAGGATGGAACAGCCCAAAGCACAGATTACAGTAGAGAGCAGTTCCCGCGAAGATGGAACAGCCCAAAGCACAGATTACACTAGACAGCAGTTCCCCCGAGGATGGAACAGCCCAAAGCACAGATTACAGTAGAGAGCAGTTCCCCCGAGGATGGAACTCCAGCACGAGTCCAAAAAGCCAGAAGCCTAAATCTCGGATCCGGGTGACAGACCCAGATTGACTCCTGCAACATTATCCTGGGACACATGTATTTGCCTTCCTTCGTTCTCTAAAATCCACCTACCTCCTTGAGAGTGTTCCTTGTCTTTATCTTCGGCAACCATTTCTGCCATCTGGAGAAGATCGGCCTCAAAAGGACTAGCCGAGTTCTTTTTGATGTCTGGAATGGCTTCTCTTGTTTTGTCAGTGCTCTCTAGGGCAGGGGGCACAAACATAGGAACCGGGACCTGGAGAGAAAAGCCAGCCACATATTTCTCAGAAGCTGTGAAGAATCATTTGTAATGAAGAGACAGCTTCCTTTCTTCAGCCTGACCAATCCTGAAGAGAGAGTCCATCCCTTAAGAAAAGCCAAGCGTCTCCATAATAGTTAAGGCTGCAAGTGCAACCCATCCTATGAGTCATTGGCATCAGCCTTAGGCTTCTCAAGATATGGAGAATGGGGAAGGGGCTACAATTCACCAGAAGATCAATTGCAAATTCCCAGAAGATCATCTAGTCCAAGGGTGATCCATGTGTCAGGCTCAAACCCAGAGATGAGACAGCGAGATTCAATCAAGTCCCTTCTTTTATTTGCTTACACCTTATGGACAGAATCTTGCCAAACTAAAGGTATTAAATGGCTCCTCAGAGATTCTAGGGTGTGGTTATCCTCAACCTCTTCCCACCTCCCTTGTCAAGATCGGGACTGTGCAATCTCTTGATCCAGTTCTTTCATGGAAATATCTACATTGGTCAAATCTCTCCTCTTCCCCCCCTCCCCCCAACTACTGACGGACATTTCATCATGCCACGTGAGAGGGATAAGGGCCACAAACGTCTCGTCACAGAAAGACATCCAATCATGAGACATCAACTGAAGGGATGGGGCTGTTTCAATCTACAGGGGCTGGAGAGTGAGGGGTGAGTCACTTGACTGCAGGACTCAACAAATGACCACAAATGAAGCCATACTGCGAAGTTTGATCAGATGACAGCAGAAAGTGAGATTCAATCAATTCCATTCCATTGAACCCAACTTTGAACTTTGAATCCGGGTGGTTTGTAATTTTGAAGTTATTTAGCTTTGTTAGGTATCTGGTCATAACTTAACTTTGTTAAGTTACAGGTCAAGGGCCACCTGTAATCACTTGTAATCACAAGTGGTCATGTCAAGACAATGCACCTTGGCCAGGAAGAAGCCCACTCGTGCAATCCTTCACTAGCACATCTTGGAAACCTGGCTGGAAGAAAGAGGCACTTCACACATCACTCACCGGAACTGGCATTCCCAGAGGGACTGGTGTGTACTGGGAGAAGAGATGAAGTGGGATTGGCACAAACACTGGTACAGGAACAGGCACCATAATGATTTTGGGTGGAGCTTCCTCTTCTTCTTCTTTCCATTGCCGTGTTAAAAAGAAAAGGTGTGATTCTTGGAGAAAAACAGCTGTCCATTCATCTCTCTTAGCATGTTACGTTATTGTTTTCTGTCAACTGTTATGGCTGTACCCAACTCACCATCCTGTTTGGTATACCTATTTGTTCATTGGCCTTTTACACCCCCCCCCCCCCCCCCAATATTGCCATTCTTTCAAGATAAATCCCTGGCCAGCAAATACATCAGATGACTCACTCTTAGGCCAATGTAGGTTTATTGTCTTTATCTATGGCAGTAGTTCCCAACGCCCCACAGGGGAGCAATTTGATTTTTAATGGGGTCAATTTGAACCTTGTTTAAACCATGTTAATGGCCTTTTAGGCTTCCTCCGCATGAGTAGAGTTCACTTTTTGAGGAAAGTAAGAATTATACATCGGGGGAGGGGGGGATCAGGATTTTAGAAATACTTAGTGGGGCATGGCCAAAAAAGGCTGGGAACTATTGATCTATGGCTACAGGACTCAGTCACTGCTGGGTTTCCTTTCTCAAAATCAGAACAACTTTAGTATTCTTAGGGCAGGGGTGTCCAAACTTGGGAACTTTTAACACTTATGGACTTCAACTCCCAGAGCTGGCTGGGGAATTCTGGGAGTTGAAGTCCACAAGTCTTAAAGTTCCCAAGTTTGGACATCCCTGTCTTAAGGACATTGTGCAATGTGGCTGTATTCCCCACCCAGGAATTTCTAAAACTATTTACAATGGAGTTTTTGCATCCCAGCCTCCTGTTTGCTGTTGAACCTAAACGAGAATTGTTCTCAATTGCACATCCTGCCAATATTATTTTAGTACAGCGTTTCTCAACTTCAGCAATGCGTGGACTTTAACTCCCAGAATTCCCTCTACCAGCATGCTCTAGGTTGCCCCAATGCGCTGAAAGGTGATGGGCATTGCTGCTGAACCTTCTCCCTCCCCCTACAAGCCTAAGCAGCAAATCAATCCTTGTTTGTTACTTACCGGTTTGGCATTCCTTATGCTGCGTATGAGGCTTGCAAGAAGTGGCCTTGGTCTGAGTTATGGGCTTGCACAGCAAGGCTTTGTTCTTGAGGAGCCGGGGTGGCTGTGAGGGCGGGAGCTTCAAAGCATCTGTCTGGGTACTTGCCTAGTTTCAAGTCAGAAAACAAGAGTCTGTTTGTTACACATCCTTAAAAGGGGGATATCTAGACAAGAGGAAGCACGGCCAGTAAGCCTCAGTTTGCTCTGCCTCCTCCTCTTCCCTTCCATTCTGGGTCATGTCCATTCACGTCCATTCTAAAGACGCTTCCTGATAGAATTAGGCCTATGATTTTGTCTCTTGCTTTACTTTTTGGTAAAACACTTTAGTGTTTAAGATTGCATATTCCCCTGGCTATGAGGCAGGGGTGAAATACTACCGGTTTGCGCAAACTGGTAGGGACAATTGTCGTTGGTTCTGCAAACCGGTAGTAAAAAAAAAAGCTTTTGAGGATCACGCGGCTCAGCTGTGAGCTGCGTGATCACCGGAAGCTCCCCCCCCCTCGCTTTTTAAAGCATTTTTTTCCTGCCTATTCACCCGAACCGGCAAGAAAAAACTGCTTTAAAAAGTAGAAAAAAGAGGTTCCATGATGATCAGCTGTGCCGTGCGATCATGGGGACCTTTTTTTTCACTTTTTAAAGCATTTTCTACTACTGGTTTGGGCGAATAGGTAGTAAAAAATGCTTTAAAATAGTTGGCCACGCCCATCCAGTCACATGACCTCCCCCCCACCAACCACCACCACCAAGCCACATCTACCAAGCCATGCCCAGAGAACCAGTGGCAAAGAAAATTTACCTTTCACCCTGAGGGCCAGGATGTTTATATGGTGTAAGCTAGATTGAACTTGGGTACTATTAAGTCCTTATTATGTTATGAAGTGATTGTGATTTTATGCTCTTCCTGCTGTTGTTTAATCCTATTTTCACTGCTTAGTCTAAGAGGTGGGTAGCTATATAATTTGAAATCTTAAGCCAACATACAAAGTCACTTTCCAGGGAAGCTTGAGAATCGAAACTAGCAAAGGAGTTTTTCCTTCCAGGTTAGGACAAGTATCTACAAAGTACCGTATTTTTCGGAGTATAAGACGCACCAAGATTTTGAAGAGGTAAATTCAAAAAAAAGTTTTTGACCTCTGCAGACCTCCCAAACCATCTGCACGCCTCATTTTTTTATGAAAAATGGGGCATGCAGAGAGTTTGAGAGGCCTGCAAAGTGCTCCTGGGGGCAGGATGGCCTGTTTTTCATTTGTTTTTGCCCTCACCAGCCCCCAGGAGCACTTTACAGGCTCCCAAGCCCTCTGCATGTCAATTTTTGTGAGGGGGTGGGTGGGTTCGGGAAGCCAAAAATGCTGTATTCAGTGTATGAGATGCACCCAGATTTTCACCCTCTTTTTATATACTCTGAAAAATATGGTAGCTTAATTTTGTGAATGCAAAAAGCACTGGTCATTATAACATCACTAGGTATATAACACAAGTACAGG
Source organism: Natrix helvetica (assembly GCF_964273705.1). Classification (NCBI taxonomy): domain Eukaryota; kingdom Metazoa; phylum Chordata; class Lepidosauria; order Squamata; family Natricidae; genus Natrix; species Natrix helvetica. The sequence continues at coordinate 19,231,598 of NC_138560.1, forward strand.
CAATCACAAGCCCAACATTTCTTTTCTGTCAGCAATATTGGTCAGGGATGAGTTGAAATTGAAGACATTTGAGGGACACTCAGCCCATGAATTAAAATATGCTGAAGTTGCCATAAGGAAAAGAAGGGAGGCAGGGAAGGAGGCAGGGAAGGAGGGCGGGCGCAAGAAGAGAGGAAGGGGAGGAAGGAGGGAGGAAGAAAGGAAGGATTTCAAAAATACTTCTCAAAAATTAAAAGAAAGTGAGGGAAAAATCAATGCACGACACAGTGATGAACTCAGAACATAAGTAGAAGTCGTGAGGTATTATTTTCAGGAAAACTTACATCACCAATTATTTTTGCTGTTACAGTAGGAACTGCACCTGTTTGGAGGAAACAAAAACAGGGAAAAATGTCTTCCTTCCTTTTTAACATTGGAAGCAATTCTGGGCTTCAGTTCACAAAAGCACACTTATATGCTTGTTTGCTCATTCAAACATTCCCATTGCACAGCGGCATTTCTCGACCATGGCAACTTTAACCTTCAACTCCCAGAAGTCCAGACAGCTTAAAGTTGCCTTGGTTGAGAGACACAATTCCACACTGGTGCAATAACATGTCAACGTGCATCCGGGGAAGCAACGCAACACAAGGTGTGGTTTTAACAGGTAGAGGAGAAAGGACACATTCACTGCCTACCTTGCAAGACGTTATTGGAATTGGCTGTAGGCTGAGCAGCTGGCGTGCTGGCAAGAGACACCACGTTTGCAATCACAGGGGTGGAGTCCTTCCTGAGAGATAAAGGGGGCCCTGCTGAAGATGTTGGTGTCATGGAGACATTTGCTGGGTGGAAAAGGAAAGAAAGTTAGAACTGTTGGAAGAAATGTCCTTCTGGGTTCCGTTCCAAGTGGGGAAAAAGACATTGGAAACGTTGTGGCTGTTTGGAAAGGTGGTTTAGTGGTGGACAGGATCACATGCCTTGGAGCTCCTGGGTGAAAAAAGGCAGAGATGCCGAGAGTCCCTGGGTTTTATGCCCTCTCTGGGCTTTGAACTTCCTGGGGCACAGGAAGAGTATCCTGATTGGTTGTTTTCAGAGGTCATAGCTAGCTTTGTAGGTTGTTTGTGTGCTAGGTTTGAAACTGGTGGGTGGTGCAATGAAATGATAGATCTTTGTTATGTAGAATAGACTGGCTCAGGCCTTAATGGCTCATTGACAAAGGTGGGTGGGGACTATTAAGAGTGAGTCTGTTTCCTGCCTAAAAACATGTTTCTCCATTTCTCATCCAGGGAAATATAATATTCTGTCTTTTTAAGGAGAGGGGTGAGTGCTAACTTCCTACAGAACATAGTTGATGACAGCAAGACTCTAGTGTTTATATAGAGACCTTATAAAGGCCTACCTACATCCAACATACAGATGGAATGTGTTTAGGGCATCCTATCTGAGTGTGTGCAGAGGCATGGGGAATCCCTATCCCCAAGATAGATCTGTGGCATTCTTTCAAATTAGTGATGTCTGTCTTGGTGTGAATTGCATCTGAGATACAATCCATTGGGCATACAGCTGAGAGATGTGGTGCTACTGCAACAGGCAGATGTGGCTACCATCCTCTCAGTTGAATCCCTATAGGCTTGAGTATCACCCATCAAGGTCCGTCTTAATTTTAATATTTTATTAAGATTTTTAAGTCAATACCACACCTAGAGTTCATGGTAACATTAGGGAAGTTTGCTGGTTAATGAATCAAAGTCAAGTGCAAAATGTGACACAGTATAATTGCAATGGATGCTATCGAAAATATGCTGTCTATTCTGTAGGGTGGTGTTTCTCAGACACGACAATTTAAAACACATGGACTTCAACTCCCACAATTCCCCCGAGCATGGCCTAGATTACAGCATGGGTGTCAAACTTAAGGCCCGGGGCCCAAGTTTGGAGTGATTAGATGTGGCCCGTGGGGCCGCCCTGGAAACAGCAAAGGTCTGGCCCACAGTGCCTCTGCCAGCGAAAACAGAGCTCGGGATGGCCGTGTGCTGCCTTCCCAAGCTCTGTTTTCACTGGCAGAGGGTTGCAGGAGGCTGTCGCAGCTGAAAACGGAGCTCGGTAGCCCGTTTTTGCTGGCAGTGTTCTCGGGCCACCACAGGGGCTCCCAATAGAATGTCGAGCTGGCCATGCCCACCCTGATCATGCCCCCACCCCGAGGTCAAACACAACCCTGATGCGGCCCTCAATGAAATTGAGTTTGACATCCCCAGAGTATGATTGAGTAGGAGGAGGAACAGACAAAGAACTCCCCCCCCTCCCCATTCCTTTGAAACATACCATCAGACCATTATACCCTTTGGAATATCTACACCTCATCATAGTTACTATCCAGAAAACATACCAAATCTGTTCCAATTTGCAATAATGTACATCATTGGAAGCTTCAGTAATCACAGGGTATGCTCACAGGTATCTAATACCCTCCCTCCATGTGGACCAGATTCACTAGGCCTTCTTCTAGTCCAACCTCCTGCTCAAGCAGAGGGCCCTTATACCATTTAGGACAAGTGGTTGTCCAATCTCTTCTTAAAAACCTCCAGTGTTGGAGCCTGCTCTACAGAAGCTGTTCTAATGCCAGCCCACACCTTTCTTTTACCTGCATTATTTGGAGGGGGTGGTGGAGGCGGAGGAGGTGGTGGTGGTGGTGGAGGAGGATCTGATGCACACTGCTGGTTGCAAAACATCAAAATGCAAAGCAAGTTGCAAAAATGTTTGATTTCACCCCGCCACTTCAGGGACTCACTGAGTTTTCCCTGCCTTTTGCACCCATCACATTTGGACATCTGCGGAGAAAGGGGAAGAAGTAAAAGACAACTTTTTAATAAATTTGATTCCATTGTATGGTTTTCTGTTTTAAACAATTTTGTTTAAAAAGATACATTCTAAGGCTCAACGACAATGCTTAAGGATGTGGTCCTTTCTATCCTAATTAATTCACCGGTGATAAAAGATACCCTGTTGTGCCGAAGCACTGTTTTTTCCAAGAGGAAGGATCGATAGAAGATAGATTTGAAGAGTGCCAGGATAACTTACTTGATAAAACAAAACCGTGAACTTTGACATGCAATCTTCCGAGCAGAATTCCTCCACTTTGCCTCCAAAGTGATTCTGCACCAGTTTTGGAGAGGTTTGCAAACAGTAGCTGCACATTTTACAGTGATTCCCCCAACGTTTGGCTAAGTCATGCTTGTAAAGCAACTTGCAGCCTAAAAAAAGAGCCGAGAATAACAAATGACAATGACTTACAATTCTCCAACCATCTTCCCCCAATGTGTAACATTTTCAGAAACAAACTCTTTTGCAATTCAAAAGTTAAAGCTTTTTATTTTACACACGAGCATATACGGAAGAAAGGATGTTTTAAATGGCCATTTCCCCCACTGCCTATCTGGGGAGCTGAATGCCAATGAGGCCTAGGCTTTCTTACCTTCACTACAGAATGTTTTATCAATGCCTGAAAATCGCACCGTTTCTTTAATGATCTTGTCGATTTTGCAGTATTCACACATTGACATGACACAGTTTATCTTTTTGTATTCGTCACAACAGGTCTTGCCGCAAAACTGGAACATTTTGCCCTGCAATCAAGCAAAAAATAAAATAAAAATGAAGCCCAATTCAGAAAAGAACATGCCATCGGGTGCTTCTCTCAAAGAAATGCAAGTTCACCCATTACCATTTAAAAGACAAACAAAAAACAAAAACAAAACCCCACACCAAGAACCTGCCAAAATCTGACATTAATCAAGACTACCGGCTGCCATTTGCAGAGCTGCCAGTTTGTAGTCTGCTCAGGAATGAAAATTCACAGCTGTCATTAAAAATCCATAGCCAAGGCCTTAAGAGCTGTACGGGAGTAGTTAAAAAAGCAGGCGAGCAATGCCTGCTAAATATCAGAAGACAGAATAGTGATAAAAGAAGATTTCCAGCAGCTGGGGGGTGGGGTGGGAGTGTCACTTGCCACTTTTATGAGCTGCAAAAACCTCCAGGAAATGGAAATGGCGGGGGACAATTCACTGCGGCTATGTCACCGGAGCCAGCTCGCTGCAAGACAATTCCATGCGGGATAACTCAATGCAATGTTATCCCCCACTGTGTCTTCCATTGGCAAAAATGGAAATAATGTTGAAGAGACAGTGGAGGATAGCATTTGTTGGATTAGGTATGGAGATTCTCAGTCATCATCCAGGTCCTGGTTATCCCAAAGGCGATATTTCAAGAGGCAATTGGACTTTCTGGTTTTTTTTTGAAGACGTTTCACTTCTCATCCAAGAAGCTTCTTCAGCTCTCAATGGATGGTGACTGAATCCTTCCGTTATCCTACCGTTATCCAAGCTTCTTGGATGAGACGTGAAATGTCTTCAAAGGAAAAACAGACAGTCCAGTTGCCTCTTGAAAAAGCACCTTTGGGACGACTGGATTAGGTTAATTCCATTTGGAATTGTCTCGCGATGAGTTGGCTCTAGCAAGATGGCCACGGTGAGTTGGTGACGGCAAACTGTCCTATATCCCCACCCCACCAAGGAATTAATTACCTTACGGGTGAGAGGTTTGCAGAATAATTTCTTAATAGAGTTATTTAGCATGAGGACTTAGCAAAAGGAGACATGATGCAATCTGCGTTATTCACACAAGTCTCAAGCTTCACTTTTTGCTGGTGCAAACAATTTTATGGTTTATGGGGAGTGCGCGGGGGGCGGGGGACGACGACTAAGCATGGAATACACACGGCCTTGCCTGTCACTAGGCTTCTTGTCCACAATTACAGCCCTCATGTGTCCGACGTCAAGGCATCTGTGAACAACAACAATGGCAGGTGCCAATTACCCTGTAGTCGAGCACTTCGGGCTTCGTTGCAAAGAGACGATTACAGTGTTGACACCTGAGCTTGGCGACGGTGCGGGAGACTTGCTGGGACTGGGCAGCCAGCCTCTGGAGGCCGGCCGCGGCTGAGCTGCTGACCGAGCTGGGAGAGACTGTTGAGGTAGTATTGCCCGCCGCAGAAACCGTCGCTCCTGAGGGAATGCTGACAATCACTTGACCCTGCGACAAGGGCACCACGGAGGAGTTCATTCCCGAGGGCTTGTTGAACAAATTCTGGGAGGGAGAGAGAGGAGCCAATGTAGATTTGCACAATGAAGCCCTATCTATGTCCAATTCACCTCCAGTACTACCCAAATGAGACTTAAAACAGCCTAACCATAAGCCATCAAAACGGGGGCTAGTGTATCTAGCTGCAAACATCTATAGGACCACTAGATGGCAGCAAAGAAATTCAGAATAATTCTAGCTCCTTGCTGCCATCTAGAGGCTGTTTTGCAGACCCCGTATGGTAACCTTCTGACAGACTTCTATGGAGCAATCTTGTACATTATATGGCAGCGATGGCGAACCTTTTTTGGCTCGTGTGCCACAAGTGGGGGGAGCGCAGGGGGGTCGTGTGCAGGCCGCACCCATAAAGCAACGCGCGACCCCCCCAGTGCGCATGCGTGCACAACGCGCGACCCCCCAATTTTTACATACTTTTTTCGCCCTCCCCAGGCTCCAGAGGCTTTATAGGAGCCTGGGAGGGCGAAAAGAGCCTCACCCCACCCCAGAGGCCCTCCGGAAGCTTCAGGGACCGTCCGGAGGCTTCCCTGAAACCTTTGGAGCGCTTAAAACGACCCTCCGAGCTTTCGCTCGGAGGGTCGTTTTAAGCACTCCAAAGGCTTCAGGGAAGCCTCCGGACGGTCCCTGAAGCCTCCAGGGGGGGCGGGGAGGCTCTTTTCGTCCTCCCCAGGCTCCTATAAAGCCTCTGGAGCCTGGGAAAGACGAAAAATAGCTTTTAAAAAGGTGAACTCAGCTGGCCAGCGCCTCGCGTGCCCTGACAAATGGCTCCACTGCCACTTGTGGCACGCGTGCCATAGGTTCGCCATCACTGTTATATGGCATTCCTACTGCAGGTCTACAAAGAGAAGAAGGCTGGACTTGCTTCTTGCAGAGGGAGGCCAGATCCAAACCCACCTGTTTGTGGCAGTGGAAGGGGCAGAGAGTCCATGCTGCAACAGCTTAAAGAGAGATCAATATTTTTTTGCTAGTTTTCTGTTTAGCAAGACAACTTGGCCTCTTCCAAACATCCCAAAGACCGTCAGCCTTCTAACAGAAAGGCTTCTGATATACAAATTTAACAAAACTGCCTAAAATTTTTAACAAGGGCAGTTCCAGCAACTTCCTAGAGAATTAAAGCTACTTTCTTTACATTGAAGAGTATATAGCCATGATGGCGAACCTATGGCACGTGCCACGGGTGGCATGCAGAGCCCTCTCTGTGGGCACCCAGGCCATTGCCAGCTGCTTTTCTGCTTTCTGGTGCACCAGCCAGCTAGTCTTTGCAGGCCCCAGAACACTGGAAAACAGCTTAAAAATGCACAAAAAACAGCCGGAAAATGGCCGAAAACCAGCCCCCCCAAAAAAGGCATGAGCATGCCGGCCAGCTGGTCTTTGGGTTTCCAGTGCATGCACATGCATGCGTGTTCCGGTTTGGGCACTCGGTGCTGAAAAGGTTCGCCATCACTGGTAAATACTGTATGACAGAATATGCAGCTCGATTCTGTCCTGAGGAATCCCCGCATTCCACCTTCCCTGATTCATCTGCATTCAGAGTGGTGCAATCAAAAGTTAGGAGACAGACAGAGACTTAAGATGTACCTGAAAAGCCACCACACAGCTGTAGCTGCAAAAATTACGTATGCTTCCATCTGACATTGCAAGGTGATACTGAGGGATGGCGGAGGTTTTGCAGCTATTGCACTGGACCTGGGCACCTGGCAGGAAAAATAAATTAAGCAACACGTGCCAAGAAAAGAGAGCGAATTTAATACATGATTCTCCTGTTGCTTTCTGAACATACGTGGAATTATGGGGAAAGTAGGTGAATTACCTGCCGATGTGACCACTTTGACTCTGTGTGCTGACAAGCAATTCACGGAACAAAAGAGCTCTGTTTTCCCCACGTTATTTGTGCTTTCAATCATCTCCGCAGAAGATCTCAGAGATTTGCACATTGCACAGGGGGTGATTTTTGCAGACTTCTGGAAAAAAAAGGAACCATCTATAAAGCAGCGATACGAGGAGAAAAGGCTCATTTAACCTGAAACATGCAATCTCTCGATTTGGCAAACCACAGAAAGTTACTCCTGGTTGTTTATATCACATGAAAGACAGGAACAGTGCATCTTGATACAGAGCTTAGTCTTAAATCGAAAATTGATAGATGCATGGGAACGTACAGGAAGTCCTCAACTTACAACCATTCATTTAGTGACCTTTTGAAGTTACGACGACACTGAAATAGTGACTTATGACCATTTTTCATATTTGCGACCATTGCAGCATCCCTGGTGGGTCACAGGGTCAAAATTCAGAAGCTTGGCAATTGGCATCTATTTAAGAGGGTTGCAGTGTCCCGGGATCATGTGATCAGCTTTTGAGACCTTCTGACAAACAAAGTTAATTAGGGAAGCCAGATTCATGTTTACTAACTTAGCAACTGCAGTGATTTACTCAACAACTAGGGCCAGAAAGGGTGTAAAACGGGGCAAAACTGACTTAATAGTTGTCTTGTTTAACAATAGAAATGTTGGGTTCAGTTGTGATTGTATGTCGAGGGCTACCTGTACACAATTTCTTCTTGATTCAATATATTCCCCAGAAGCCCAGGTATTTTTCCCCCTGAAAATTGTAAAGTGGGGAATACCAGGAATGCTGTTTGGGGGGGAAAAGGCTTGATTTCCCTTTTCCAATCATTCTCATCAGGTGTCCTCCCTCCCTCCCTCCCTCTCTGTGTATGTATATTCATATTCAGAATCTCTATACCAATGAGATTCCTGAAAAACTGGGGTCTTCATATGGAGAGCATTCAAAGACAGATAGATCTCTTCCTTGGAAATGTTTGCCTCTTACACTGTGGAAAATATTGAGAGGTCTCCACTCCCCCTAAAATTGGTAAGATTTTGAAAAGATTTGAAAAATACTGGAAATGGGCTGCTGCTGCTTGCTGTCTTGTTATCTCCTCAACTTTTTACTTTGCAGGGATTTGTCTGATATGGAAGACCTCTCAAGCCAATACAGGTAGTCTTCGATTTACAGCCGTTCGTTTAAGAACTGTTCGAAGTTATAACGGCACTGAAGGAAATGACGTGTGATTGGTCGTCCCACTTACAACTGTTGTAGCATTCCCATGGACACATGATCAAAATTTGGGCACTTAGCAACCGACATGTATTTATGATGACTGCAGTTTTGGAGAGTCATGTGACCTCCATTTGCAACCCTCCCAGCCAGCTTCCGATAAGCAACGTCAATGGGAGAAGCCGGATTCGCTTAATGACTGCATGCTTCATTTAAGAACTGCAGTGATTTGCTTAAGAATCTTGGCAAAAAATGTCACGAGTGACTCACTTAACAATCGACTTGCTTAGTCATGGAAATTCTGGTGCCAACTGTGGGCATAAGTCAAGGACCATATCTGATATGCACTCCTGAAGGGCAGTGCCTCCTCCCACATGCAGCTTCAAGAGACCTTCTTACACTGAAGTGCCCTCCCCAGTCCTTAGAGCCTTCCCCAGTCCTTAGTAAACTTCACACACAAAGTCCTATTTGCAAAGCAAAGTGCTCTTCAGAAGTTAAAAGGCGGGAGAAAACCCAGACCTGCTTGTAGGCAGTGATGCATGTTGAGCTACAAAACTTTTTGGACTGCCCCTCTATCTGAAGCATGTGACACTGTCCCGAAGCACTGTAGCAGTAGCCCCCACAGTTTTCACAGCAGTTCATGGTCAGGTTGTTTGCGGAACGAAACTTGGAGAAGCAGGCATCGCTGCAAAGCTTGTGTACAACGTTCTGGTAATTCACTTCATGCCGAATCTGTAGGTAGGAAAAGCAAGACAGTCACTGCTAGAAGAACCTCAGACTTTTCCTTCTATCAAAGGAGCTTCTCTCTCTCTCCCTCTCTCTTTCCCCCTCCTCTCTCACACACACACCAAACATTATGTTTTATGTTTTATGCTCCATTGTACGCCGCCCCGAGTCCTACTCGGAAAGGGAGCGGCTAATAAATCCAAATTTATTATTATTATTATTATTATTATTATTATTATTATTATTATTTTGGGATCACCAGTTCTGATCTGGATGACTCTTAAAAAGCAGGAGAGATTAAAGTGGTGGGATTCAGCCAGTTCGCATCTATTCGGGAGAACCAGCTGTTAACTTTCTAAGCAGTTCAGAGAACTGTTGTTGGAAGAAATCTCCTTTTGTTTTCTCCCCACTTTACAGGGCTAATCCTGTAAGGAAGGCAGGAAGGAAGAACTCTGGTGGTGTTTCTAGCCTAATCTTTATTGCCCTGCTTACAGAAACTGCCTCTCCGGTTAACCCTTGTTACATTGTAACAGCTAATGCGAAGCATCCATCGACCTGAGTGATGTTGAGTTGGCCACGCCCATCCAGTCACATGACCACCGAGCCCCACCTACCCAGCTGGTCATCAGGGCAGAGAACTGATTGCTAAATTATTTGAATCCCACCATTGATTAAAGCCCCATTTATGAAATGCAAAGACGTGTCAATGAGCTTGCTTGATCCTCCAGTTTCCAGTGCTTTCCATCTATTTGGTTTGGTGCAAGCCGAAAAACTTCTAAAAAGAACCTTCCCAGGTGTGGCGCTTCCCAGGAAGTTCTGACTAACAACTCCCACTTTCTTTAGCAAACCCAAACAAAGCATCCCAATACAGCAGCATTTCTCAATAATAGCAATTCTTAGATGTGCAGATTTGCTAGTGGGGAGAATTCTGGGAGTTGAAGTCTATATATTAAGAGGGCATGCAGATTGGGAAACTGTAGAATATAAGAACTGTAGCCATTCTGGAGGAAGGTTAAGCAATATATATATATAGTGGCTAAGACTCCTGCCTAATATGTAATACAGCCCAGGTTCAAATCCCAGTAAGGGTATGGCTAGCTGATGAGAGCTAAATAGCTTGAAATAGATCTATACTAGTCTCCCTTTATTTATTTATCAGCACAAATACAACACAAACATAGCAAAGGCAACATTAAAAATAAAAATATGGTTTTCTGTCTGGATGGTTTTCTGTAATGAGCCGAAGGACAGAAAGGGGGAGTAGTGAGCTCCCTCCCATATTTGGGCATACATACATACATACATACATACATACATACATACATACATACATACATATTCTGATGCCCAATGAGACTGCTTCTTGCAGACAGGTCATCCTTCTTGAACAACCATTTGTTCAGCAGCCAGTGTAACTTATGACACATTTTATAGTAGAGGAACTTAAAACGGATCTTTGCAATTGTGGCCCTCCCAGCATCCCAGAAGTCATGATTCAGGCTCTTAGAAACTGACTCGCAATCATTGGGAAAGCTGATAGGGTGGGTCACAAATGGTGAATATATGACTATGGGATGCTGCAACTAAATGTGATTTACCTAACAACAGCAACTAGGACTGCCACAATTGCTGCCATAAGTCAATGCAGTCACACACTTTATGACTGCACCGCCCAGCAGTGAACTAAATTGCTGGTTTTAATTAATTTAATTTTGATTGCTGGTAATTAACAATGACTATAATTAAGTGAGGACCACCTCTATTTATAATCATTTACTGCTGCTGCCGGACCTCAGTTTAGGGTTACCATTACATTTATGTTGTTGTTTTTTTGTCATCTGGCATTAGAGATGTTGAGCCTGAGCATATTCCAGACACCCCTTAAGAGTTTTAAACTGACTTTATCTTTAGCCGGTGTATAATACCGATTTTATGTTGGGCTGGTCTTAGGGACAGCCAGAATGGAGTTTCTATGCAGCCACATAAAACCCTCTGGGTGGTTTAAGACCAGTCTAACTCTCAGCCTAACCAGAATGTTGTGATGGGGATTAAATGGGAGGGAAAGGGAACCCTGCCTTATCCTTTGCATGAAGGATACAAACAACATTTTAAAAAAAGAAGTGCATCAAAATAAAAAGCTGAACAAACAGGAATTAGCAATAAGTGAAGCAAATATCTCTAGCAGTAGCCTAAAGGTTGCTCTTTAATGTTTATGGGGCAGATTACAACATAATCGACACTTCCCATCTATTGTGTTATCACACAATAATACAGAACAGGGGTCTCCAACCTTGGCAACTTTAACACTTGTGGATCAGAGTTCCTCACCCAACTTTGCAAGTGTTAAAGTTGCCAAGGTTGGAGACTCCCGATATAGAACACATGAGTATAGAACAGGACCCAGTGAAAAGTACCTAAAAATTGAAAAAAGGTGGAGAGTCAATTCAATCCCATTTGCACTTCATCATGGAAAAATGCAATATTAGGAGCGGGACGTCTGATTGGAGGCCTCCTCGAATTATAACAGCATGCAAAATGTTTCAAACTCCAAATGCTTCAAGCCCAAAACCCCACAATTCGAGTTCAAAGCAGCTAATTCTTACTGGAAGCAATCCTGATACTCTTTGACCATTCTGCAGCTGCTCTAAAATTCATCACGTAAGGCCAAAACAGCCATCTCAAGCGTAAAAGTTTCAAGCTTGAAACGTTTTGGATTCAAAATAATTTGCACAGCTCTGTTGTAATGTTTATAGTAGCTCGACCGAAAATGAAATCCTTCTTGCTGATTACAATGTTCAAAGTACAACTAAATCTGAATCTAATTCAAATGAATTGCATACCCTGAAGGTAATTATGCCCACTTTTGTGCTATAGGTGCTTATTCCCAAATATACCCAAGGCTAAATGTTTAATATTGAAATATGTTGCTAAGAACAGACATAATGTTTAAAAATAATTATTGGGGGCTTATGAATGTGTTAACAAACTCTGACAAGCCATGTAAATAAATGCTTTATTGCCAAATTGGATTTGTTTTCATTAACAGCAAACTGTCTGCTTCTTACTGAATGAGTGGATCATTTCAGTTGTCAGAGAGACAGTTGGGGGAAGATTAATTGGGGTGTCTAAATGAGTGTGCAATTAAGACTCCCTTGAGAACTGGTTAGTTTCTTTTTTAAAGATAATTCATCTTACACAGATTTTTTTTTCAACAAAAATTCTTCAAATCTATGGGATGAATATCAGATTAAAAGAACCTATTTAAATGTTGATTTTCATTACTTCTGATAATTTTCTGTTATAAACACAGAACAATTTGGAACGATCTATTCTTGCCTAAACATGGTTTGTGCCCATCAGCTGAAACTGGGTAACGGTTTCCTCTCGCGTGTTGCATCTGAGAGACCAAAAACTGCCCTAATCCAAGGAGCAACCTTGACTGTGTATTTTATTTTTGGAGGGAGTTATTACCTTATTCATAATAATATGATGCCCCATCATTGGATCAGTCAGCCTACTGATTTTGAGTACTTTAGCTGGTTAAGTCTGGATTAAGCATCACTTTCTTTACTGAATCCAGACACTGGTTCAACCAGTTCAATACTTCTATTTTTCCCTTTGTTCGAGGCAGATTAAAAGAGTAAGAACTGAATATAATTTGCATATTGGTGAGTACGAACTTTTAAATAATAGCAATAGATTTATATACTGCTCCATAGTGATTTACAGCACTCTCTGAACGGTTTGCAATGTCAGCCCATTGCCCTCAACATTCTGGGTCCTCATTTTACCAACTTCAGAAGGATGGAAAGCTGAGTCAACCTTGAGCCCCATCACGATCGAACTCCAGACTGTGGGCAGAGTTATCCTGCAATACTACTGCATTCCAACCACTGCACCATCAAACCCTTAAAAGGTCCAAAAACCCACCCCTGTCCTCTATTTTATACAGAAGTTAAAGAGGACATATGGTAAAATGGAATTAATATGGGAGGGAGGGAGGAAGTGTTATGCCTCTTAAAACTACCTCAGAAAAGCAGCATCTATATCTGTATGTAAGATTTTGTCAGGGTGAAAGAAATCAGGAGCTTGGAAAGAGCTCCAAAGTACTATGAGTTTACTCCATGCTACCTATACACAAGAACCTGATCTACTAATGGTCAAGGAAAAGGGACGCTGAACAAGAGTCCACAGAATTCACAGGGAGGAGGCTGGACTTAGACCTCTTGTGGGAGCCTGGCAATCCCAAATTGAAGATGTCCTTAGGCTCAGCCTAGTCATCTCCTACTGATGCGGTTGCAAGACATCTCTTACAAAGACCGACACAATTGCTAACGAGGTTCTTCTGCAGAGCTGCAGATGGTTCCCTGTTATCTTTTGGCTTTTGTTTCGTTCAGCCGCACATGCAATACGCTTTTACCATTTGTACCTCAAAAATGCACTCATAAAGTTCAATAGGTTGAATGGCTTCATCAAAACAACCTGAGGAGCTTTGTTGCTGAATATGCGCTGAACGTGATTAATAATAATAATAATAATAATAATAATATATTTATTTCTTAGCCGCACCCTCTCCCGAAGGACTCGGGGCGGCGTACAACGAAACATACGAAATAAATATGTACACAAAACAAACATAAAGCAAAAACATACACTGAGACATACACAAGGAGGAGGTCGATTGATAAAAACAATTAAAATACAAAATATAAAACCCCTAAAAATTAAATATAATTAAAATACCCGGTTAAAAACCCGTCAGGAGCGATATGGTTAGATCAAAGTTGAGCCAGGCCAGCTGCTTGGAATAGGTGGGTCTTAAGCTTAATACGGAAGGAGCGGAGGTCAGAGGTATTCCTAATATCCGGGGGGAGGTCATTCCACAGGGCTGGGCCCGCCACAGAGAAGGCTCTGCTCCTAGGCGCCGCCCCACGACACTGTCTAGCGGACGGCACCTGGAGGAGCCCCTCTCTGTGCGAGCGAATTGGTCGCAGGGATGTATGGGGCAGATTGGCTCTAACCCCGCCAAAGGCAGCCAACTCAGAATATAGCAACCCCAAACATTCAGAACAAGGGAAGCCTAGCCAAGATGGTTACCACTGCATTCTTCTGGCACATGCTGCATTTGGTGGAGATACTGTTTGTATGGATGGTGACCACAGGCTTCCTTTTCAACTCATACACGGAAAGACAGGACTGGCTACAGAAATCCTTGCTGGAATTTGTATTGTCAAATTGAGCTGTAATCACATCTTTTGGATGCAGGATGTCCCTAAACAGTTAAAGAGAAAGAAGGAGAGTTAACTTTTTCAGACCCAGAAATAACAATCCACGCAGGACAAAAGCAGTGGCTGTATCTGTAACGTCTCTGGCACTCTCCCAACTCCCAGTGAATTGGATCTGCAACTTGCAGGTTTCTCAAACAGCATGGAAGTTGTAACCCTAACACGATTGAGGATGCCAAGCAGTGGAATCGCTGGTCTGGCAATTCGCTTTAATTCAGCAGATACGGTATCATTGGTGCCAAGAATGCCGTTTGCTCAATGCCACCCACCAGCTGAATTGGAATCCTGCCAGGTCCCCTAATTCCCTGGAGGAGACCATGCAGAGACATTTGAGATAGTGTGCGTATTTCTAGGATTTTGCAGAGATGCACTCTGCAAATGCTTTTTTAACTGAGAAGATAATATGGGGAAAAGTATCAAAGGCAGATAACACAAATATTATTACCGTATTTTTCGGAGTATAGGACGCACCAGAGTGTAAGATGCACCCAGGTTTTGAAGAGGCAATTTTTTTAAAAAGTAGGTAGGTAGATAGAGGGATGAGAGAGAGAGAGAAAGAGAGAGAAATACAATAGGTAAGTAGGTAGGTAAAGGGATAGAGAGAGAGAGAGAAATAGGAGAGAGAGAAATACAGTACATAGGTAGGTAGGTAGAGGGATAGAGAAAGAGAATAGAGAGAGAGAAATACAGTAGATAGGTAGGGAGAGAGAGAGAGAGTAGGTAGGTTGTTAGGTAGAGGGATAAAGAGAGAGAGAGAGTGGGTAGGTAGGTATATAGGTAGATAGAGGGGGAGAGAGAGAGAGAAATACAGTAGGTAGGTAGGGAGAGAGTAGGTAGGTAGATGTTTCCAGGTGTATTTATCCATGTTCTGGAGAAGGAAATAGCTGACAACCTGTAGCACCTAAAACTTTGTTTTTGCTGGCACAGCACTTGATCAATGTAATTCTCATCAATCCCTCTAACTAAACAGCTTTCTGAAAGGGGAAAAATTTTTTTTGCACTCTGCAAACCTGCCAAAAACGGCCCATTTATTTTTAAAAAGGCATGAATAGCCTTGGGGGGGGGGCTTGCAGAGTGCTCCGGGGGGGTGGGGCCCCCAAAAACGAGCAAAGAAATGGCCTGTTTTTCACATTTTTTGTCAAAAAAAATTGCATGCATAGCCTTATGGAGACTTATAGAGTACTGCTTGGGGCTGGGGGCGACCCATTTTTTGCTCATTTCTGCCCTCCCCAGCCCCCAGGAGCTGTCTGAAAGCCTCAATAAGGCTATGCACAGCCATTTTGGTGAAGGGGCGGGGCTTCAGGAGGCAAAAAATATGCTGTATTCGGTGTATAAGACGCACCCAGGTTTTCAGCCTCTTTTTAGAGGAAAAAAGGTGTGTCTTATACTCCAAAAATACGGTATATGACGTTGAAATACCAATATTCAATTATATCCCCCGGATAACAAGAATCCAGCCACCATTCTACACTAGGCTGAGAAAGTTTATCAAAATGAGACCATCAATTGTTGCTTTAATTAGTCAAGTTTTATTTACCCAGAAACCCCTGGATTTATTTACACAGTCACCCACCAATCTAAAGAGAATGGGCATAGGAGTGGGACACAACAAGGTCGACATACAAATGAAGAACAAAAGTATACAAAATTAAATGGTATCATAAAACAGGAAGTAGCAAATACCACAGCTTTCCATAAAACTGAACAAACTAAACCAAGGGTCAAATGCATCCTGGAGTAAAACTGCTTTGGTCTGCTTACGAAATACTAGGGAGGGGCTTTCCATAAAACAAGATCCACCACTAAGAAGACCTATGGCAGGGGTGTCCAAACTTGGCAACTTTAAGACTTGTGGACTTCAACTCCCAGAATTCCCCAGCCAGCAGAGCTGGCTGGGGAATTCTGCGAGTTGAAGTCCACAAGTCTTAAAGTTGCCAAGTTTGGACACCCCTGACCTATGGCCTAGTCTCCACCCCATGAACCATGGAAGGAGGGGTTGCTGCAACAGACACTGGGAGACTGGACCAGACTGGTGGACTTAAGTCTGGCAAAGCACTGCCTCATTTATCCAACACTGTCTTATAGATCCCAGAGGTGCACTGTAAAGGATTTTAACAAGCTCCGCTTTACTTATAAGAAAATTAAAGCACTACAAAATGTAACTGCCATCCCTTTGGGTTAAAGCCCTGGGTGGAAGGCAGGCCATGAGGCTTTAACTCTGACTATGCTGTAAGTCCAGAGGAAGAGAGTAAAACGTATAAGGAATCCCAAGGTTGGATTCCAGATGATCTTACGCTTGTACTGATATTCTCCCCTGCTGTTTTTACCAAGCCCTTTAGGACCAGGTGGGCATTGAGTGAGGTGCTTATCTGCCCTTACTTTGAGCAGCTGGAACAGGTTTTCTTGGTGAAAGGTTGCGGTCGGGCAGCTGGTACAGTGTATCCCGTGAGGCACAGTGTGGAACAGAAGAGCTGAGTCGAGCCCTTTCTTTGATACGCCGTCTGCCCCTTCTGCAGGATCTTCTTGCATCCCGAACAGGACACCCGAACGGCCGTACTTGGGACCGAAGGAAGTAGCTTGTTCATGCCAGAGGATGGCGTGTTAGGTGGGAAACCCGAGGTCAGCTGCGGAGCTTGCCAAAAAGAGAACACACACACACACGCAATGCTACCGAGGTTGTCTTCTCATCTGTGGAATCCCATTTTAAGACTTACTTTACCCTGCTTTGCAAATGCGTTCCCCCATCCCCTCCAATCCTGACAGATGAAAAGGAAAAATTCTTATTTAACCCTTATTTAATACTTCTTACATAATTTCTCCAGGCCAACTTTTCTTGATCAAAAGAATTAAATTGGCTGGGGATTCTGGAAGGATGATGGGAGTGGTGGGGCTGACTTAGGACCAGGGAGACCCAGATTTAATTCAACACTATTGGGCGTCTTTGGGCTAGCCACTTTCTCTTAGCTCAACCTATTTCACAAAGCTGTGGGGAGAGGATAAAGCAGTGTTTCTCAACCTTGGCAATTTGAAGATGTGTGGACTTCAACTCCCAGAATTCTCCAGCCAGCGTTGCTGGCTGGAGAATTCTGGGATTTGAAGTCCACACATCTTCAAATTGCCAAGGTTGAGAAACACTGGGATAAAGGGAGGCATCCAGACATGCAGCCTTGAACTCCTGCAGGCCAGACAGGATATAAACCAAGTGACTAAGCACACACCAATACATCTCTAGAAGATGCCATGTTGTGGAGAGCTAGTCTTGCCTATGTAAACACATGTGAAATTGTTTCTCCAAACAACTGATGGGCACAAAATGTCTGTTAATTCCCACCCACCCCAAATCTTGATCCTTACCGAGAGGGCTGCCACTGACAGAGAACACAGCACTGATTTTCAGTTCCCCTTCCTGAGTTTTTGGCTGCTGGCCATAATCCTGAAACAAAATGGCCACAGATTGAAATTCCAGCTGCTGTAACCAGAAGCACCCAAGCCCCTATCCAGAATACACATCACTTAACCCCAGTGCAATCAGCGACATATGAGAGTCCCATTGTAAATATCCCAATCTGTGAAATGCCTTTGCCTGCCTTTAATGCATTTAAAATTCCTATGTTGCATAGGAGTGGCTGGTTATTTTGGGGTCTTCTATGCACCATTTAAGCCAGCGATAGCGAACCTTTTTTGGCTCGCGTGCCATACGTGCCCGCCCCGCCCCCCCATTTTTGCATGCTTTTTTCGCCCTCCCCAGGCTCCAGAGGCTTTATAGGAGCCTGGGGAGGGCGAAAATAGCCTCCCCCCCCCCCGGAAGCCCTCCGGAGGCTTCAGGCGGCTTCCCTGAAGCCTCCGGAGCAGTCAAAACGACCCTCCGAGCAAACAGGAAGTCCTTTCCCGAACTTCCGGTTTGCCCTTAGGGCCGTTTTTTTGCACTCCAGAGGCTTCAGGGAGGCTCATGAAGCCTCTGGAGGGCCTCGGGGGGGGGGGAGGCTCTTTTTGCCCTCCCCAGGCTCCTATAAAGCCTCTGGAGCCTGGGGAGGGCGAAAAATTGCTTTTAAAAAGGGTGAACTCAGCTGGCCAGCGCGCGCATACGTGCTGGCCAGCTAACAGGGCAGTGCCTCGCGTGCCCTGACAAATGGCTCCGTGTGCCACCTGTGGCACGCGTGCCATAGGTTCACCATCACTGATTTAACCATTGCCTATTTGCAAGGGCCTATAATTATTGAGCAAATCACAAAACTCTCAATGCCCCCTCAAAACAACACGTGCCCGAAACCAGAGATGGACCTTACCTCAGTACTGTCTGGTTCATCCTTAATTTTATTGAGTAGCCCCGGCTGAGGTGCCATAGCTTTATCGTAGTCATTATCCAAAGGCTCTTCTTTGATTCTAATATTGGACGCATAGGAGTTCCCGTGCTCTTGGCCAACAGAGTCCTTATTAGCAAACAGGTAGCTAGATTCCTGGAACGTAGATGTGGGAAACATGCTTTAGCATTCACATCAGGGCTATGCATGCCTCAAGCTTTATTCAGAAAAAGGGCTTTGACATAAACAGGGCGAGGGGTCCTTGGTGCTCTCTGAGCCTGCTTGTTTTCTTGCACATGTTTCATTAGCCAAACTAGGCAACATCATCAGATGTTATGATGTTAACGATGTTACCTAGTTTGAGTAATGAAAGGGTCTGCCAGTGGGCCTGGGGAACCCAGAGCAGGATGGAGACCATTAAATGGTTTGTGTGATCTGCTGTCGCTTGGACGGGGGCTGATTTCATTATATTATACTATATTAATCTATTTGATTCTTTTTATTAGTTTTATTGATTTAAATGTGGTTTTATATTCTGTAAGCCACCCTGAGTCGCCATGGGCGAATAAGCGACAATATAAATACAATCAATAAATAAGTCAATAAATAAAATAAATAAATCCACAGTCCTAGGCTGCATCAACAGAGGGATAGAATCAAGATCACGTGAAGTGTTAATAATGCCTTGGTAAGGCCACACTTGGAATCCTGCATTCAGTTCTGGTCGCCACGATGTAAAAAAGATGTGGAGACTCTAGAAAGAGTGCAGAGAAGAGCAACAAAGAGGATTAGGGGACTGGAGACTAAAACATATGAAGAACGGTTGCAGGAACTGGGTAGGTCTAGTCTAATGAAAAGAAGGACCAGGGGAGACAGGATAGCAGTCTTCCAATATCTCAGGGGCTGCCACAAAGAAGAGAGAGTCAAAACTATTCTCCAAGGCACCTGAGGGTAGAACAAGAAGCAATGGGTGGAAACTAATCAAGGAGAGAAGCAACTTAGAACTGAGGAGAAATTTCCTGACAGTTAGAACAATTAATCAGTGGAACAGCTTGCCTCCAGAAGTTGTGAATGCCCCAACACTGGAAGTCTTTAAGAAGATGTTGGATAGCTATTTGTCTGAAACGGTATAGGGTTTCCTGCCTAGGCAGGGGGTTGGACTAGAAGACCTCCAAGGTCCCTTCCAACTCTACTATTGTATTATTGTATTAAATAAAACAAGAAAACTCAGAGAGCACCAAGGACCCGCCCAATTCAACCCTGAGCTACAAATATTCTCCTCTATTAGCATATAGCATCTAGTTACTTGCGGGATCGCATCCTCCCACATACATCCCTGCGGCCAATCCGCTCTCACAGGGAGGGGCTTCTCCAGGTGCCGTCCACTAGGCAATGCCAGCGGGCGGCGCCAAGGAGTAGGGCCTTCTCTGTGATGGGCCCAACCCTCTGGAATGACCTCCCCCCCGATATCAGAACCACCACAGATTTCCGCTCCTTCCGACAAAAATGGAAGACACACCTGTTTCGATTAGCTGGCCTGGCATAATTATAATTGTGACAACTGTTACCTCCTGGAAACATATTTTTACCTGGTTATTTATAGGGTACGGTTTTAAACTTAACTGATTTTAGGGTTTTTAGAACCATATTTATATTCTTCCGTACAGTTCTTTTAAATTTTTAACCTCCTCCTTATGTGTATTTATATCTGTATTTATATTGTATTTGATACTTGTTGTTTGTTGTGTGGACTGTACACCGCCCCGAGTCCTTTTCGGGAGAGGGGGCGGTCTAGAAATTCGAAGAAAAATACAGTGTACATGAAGGCAGACCGTATTTGCCTGCCTATCTTCAGAGCTGCTGCTCCTTTACTCAGCATCACCCAGCTGTTCTCTGCAACTACCAAGTGAAGGCATGAAAAGATGCAGCGTCCTTAGAAGAATTGCAGGCAGGCTACTGTGTTTGTGGCCTTGGTTCAAATTTCTATCCCAGCAATATATTCACTCTTATCCTGGACTTTCAGTTGCACCCTATTCTTTTGTAATTTCAGAGCGAAGCACCCCATGGTTACCGTCTAATCACCCCACTCTTCTGGGACATTAGAACAGTTTGAACAATCACTAGCTGAAGGTACAGCAGCACAACCAAATTCTTACAGTAATCCTAGTCCCCAGAATGTGTTTTATGGCGCAAAATGTTATTTTTATCAAACATATATGCCACCCATCTTACTCTGCAAAGCGACTCCTAATAAAAGGAAAAACTTCACAAGAGCTGCTACTTACCCTGAAGTTAGTTTCTGGTGTTTGCGGTGCTAAATGTGTCCGTAATGTTTCATCTACTTGATTCGCAACTGAGGAATACAGAAAGTGCAATTAGTAACATTTAAAAAAAAATCCTTGAATGACTGTGGAAACCCAAACCATTTATATCAATATCTTCCAAATAATGAGTGAGTGAGTGAGTGAGTGTGTATGTAACTAAATCGAGCACATTTCACATACTTCAATGTGTTGGGGAAAAAGACAACTTATTCAACAGTGCTTCAGTTTCTTAAATTGGTGGAATTAAGAAACTTCCAATGTTTAAAATAAAATTGAATCAAGTGGGTCAGGAAAGGGCATGCTGATCCAGATGGCAGCAAGAAAACCACAAGTCTGAACAGCAGACCACAAGTTGGAAATATGGGCTAGACTTTTGCTGCACAATTCAGGCAGCCCTGGACAACTAGCAATGTGGCCCCGCAAGATAATAAAAACATAAAAAATAAAAGAAGCTTGTTACTTATATACATTAACTACATTACATATTTTATATGCGGCCCCAGACAATTCCTCTTCACTCAATGGGGCGCAAGCAAGCCAAAACATTGAACAATCATAATTTACAGGGAAGATCCTTGTAGGTGTCTCACTGATCTGGTTCTCATAATATGCTAGGCTAACTAGGATTTGTTGCAAACGAGACCCCACAATGGCTGAAGTCCCATGCTAGCTGAAAAAGAAGAATCCACGTTATCTTGAGTGTGAAGTATCAGTTCCTGAAAAAAACAGGAGCGCTGAACTTTCCTAGGAAAACGGAGTGAGTAATATTACCTGATTTATCGAGCAAACTGCTTTTCAATCTGGAATCCAGCTCTTTCGGTATTTTTTCCAAACGTTTCTCCCGTTCTTGGAAAGATCCTTCTCTGGTTTTCTCCTTTGTCAAAAAAGTGTCTTTGCTATCATCTCTTGCGATGCTAAAGTCTTTCCTCAGGGATTTAAAGACAGAGGGTCCCTTGTCAAAAGGGGGAGAGAGATCCTTCTGGATCATGTTTTGCATTTGGGTGTCTTTTTCATTGTCCACCACATGATCCCGGGCCCTCCTCCCATCTCCCCGGCTATCTTCAGAGCGAAGAGCAGAAGAGAGACCATCCTTTGGAGCAAAAGTCTGCTCTTCTTCGTTGTCACTCCCAACCACAGGGATTCCTGCAAGGTCTCCTGAGTTCAGGAAATAATCACTGTCGTCCAGCAAAGAGTTGGTGGATCCTGTCCGGCTCTGCATTCTGTAGGGGATGCTGTCAAAAGCAGGACTGAGGTTGTGGACTGTCTTCTCAGACATCTCAAAATCTATAATGTTTGCACCTAAAGAGGGGACAACAGGATGTCTTTTTTTAAAAAAAACACTCTAAATTTAGAGTCAGCTATAACATATAGCTAAACTTACTCATAATTTTTTTAACGTGACTTGTTTGACCTACACATATTACCAATTAAGACTATGATATTTTTGAGAGGAGGTTATTCATAATGTGCACTTTTAAAATTATGGGTACAACTTTTATTAAATTATTTCCAGTCATCAGTCCCCCATTTTCAATTAGAATTTTCTCACACTTTGTGAAAAATAACTACGGTAATAGTAAAAAACTTTTTTGTGTCTTTTCCAAATCTGCAATATTCCTTTTGAGCCAGTATGACACAAAATGAAAATACCACATTAAAAAAATAGCTGTTCTACAGATTTAAAGGATGTCAGAAGCAATCACTCTCTCACTATTAATTCCTGTGGGCTATATTCCACCAGACAAAAGAAACTTTGTGCCCATTGGCCTAATCCAGCTGACCGAGCAGGAGAGGTTTTGAGCAAGATCTCATTCTCATCTTTACCAGCATATGTAGCATTTACAGGTGCCTGGACTTTCGGATTATCTTAACAGAAACATTTGTAATTCATACATGCATACACACAAACAAATTGGGGTGGAGGAAATATTTCACGAGCAAACGATTGCATACTCACGTTCTTCTTCTGTGTTACCAAACACTGCATCCGTTTTGTCTTCAAACTGCAGAGGTGGAAAAAAAATTGCATTGTGATTCTGGTTGCTAACTGTCTAAGGAGATTCTCAGTCATCCAGGTCATGGTTGTCCCAAATATGCTTTTTTCAAGAGGCAAGTGGACTTTCAGGTTTTCCCAAGAAACTTCTTGGATGAGAAGCAAAACGTCTTCAAAGAAAAACCAGAAAGTCCACTTGCCTCTTGAAAAAAGCACCTGTGGGTGATTCTGGTTAGTTTAATTAAGAACAGAACATTTCCTCCTTCTCTATTATCCAATTCTCAGTACAAACACTAGAGTTTCGGGTTATCTGGTGAATAATCCTGCTATATAAATAAAAGAAGCAGACATATTTTCTACAGTTTTGCATATAAAATATGGAACCCACCTGCTACGTTTACGTTTAGCACTAAGACTACTTCAAGTTCCAACAGATGTGTCTTAAGATGCTAAGCAATGTCATCAATTACTCTTGCTTGTAACTTACCATCTAGGCATGCAATTTTATTTGGTTTTTCTAGCCCAACGCAAAATGGAATATAATGAAATAGACTCATCTTGTGCTTATATTGCTTTAAGATGCATTTCAAATGAGGAATTGCTCACCATATGGGTTTGTGGTTTTTGAAAAATCATTTATCACTGTAGGCAAATCCACTCCTTGGATTTCAGTCACACTGAGCATTGAAAATTAAATCATGTTTTGTGGCAAAATACCACAGCATGAGCAACAGTGAAACTGAGCGATGTTCAAATTTTTCTTTCTAGTACAATTCATAACAAGATAGTGAAATGAAGAAATCTACAGAAGGCTTGCTGAAAGGGGTGGATTAAGCACAGAAAACAACAGTGCTCAAACCAGCTTCCTCTCAAATCTATGCAGCTGTGGGAAAGATAAAATTAGAACCAAGTATTCCGTGAATAAATCTGAGATCCCCCCCCCCCAAGCCCTGTTTTCTGCAAACTAAGGATGCAATCAATGTAAAATTCCCTGAGTTGTCAACTTTTTACTCTTTTAATTGTGTGACATTCAAAGTACCCAAGTTGAATTGAACAACAAACTAGATTCAAAACTATTTGGCACTGTGTGTAAATCAAAGCTGAAGGATCCTTGGTACTCTACAAGCTTGGTTGTTTTCTGCAAATTTCATTACTCAAACATCAATACAAGCTCAGAGAGCATCAAGGACCCCACATTTCAACTATAAGCTACAAATATCTCCTTTTTTTAACAAATCAGAAACTTTGGCATTCTGTGAATGTGTTTTAACTGAAATCAAATTATTAAATTCTGCTTTTGATTTTCTAATTCTGTTCTTAAGTTTTTTCAAAATAGTGCATTTCATTCAACTGCCCTTAAGGCAGCGGTTCTCAAATAGTGGGGCGCGCCCCCCTGGGGGGGCGCGAGGCTCCGTAAAGGGGGGCGCGAAGGCTCCCTTTCCATCTGGGTGCAACGGCGGCGAAGGCGTGGGCGAGGCATAATATATGCCGCCTGGAAGTGGCAGCACTTCGGACTGTGGATTTTCATTGGAGCCGCGGGCTGGAGCTGTGCAAGAAGCCTGCTCGGGCGGGGGTGGGAGGGAGGGAAGCATGGGACCGCCCGTCTTCGCCACCGCGTAGCTCGCCTCCCCGCCAGCAGCTCCACCGCCAGCATTCCGTCTGGAAGCTCCACCGCAACAGCCGCTGTTGGGGAAGGGACAAAGGGGCGGCGGTCGCCTGATCTTGCCACCGCCACCCCTTCGCCCCTGGTAACGGCAACTGTTGTGCTGCTGCTTCCAGCTGGGATGCTGGAGGAGCTGCTGGCAGGGAGGGAGGGAAGAAGGGCAGAAGGGAGGTGGAAGGAAGGAAAGAAAAGCAGACACGCCGGAGGGAAAGAGGAAAGAAGGCAAGCAGGCAGGAAGGAGGCAGAAGGAAGGAGGGAAGAATGGAATTGGAAGGGAGGCAGGGAAGGAGGGAGGGAGAAAGGAAGGATAGGAGGATAGGGAAAGAGGAAAGAAGGCAGGCAGGCAGAAGGGAGGGAGGTGCAAGGAAGGAAGAAAGCATAGATAAGCAGGAGGGAAAGAAGGCAGGCAGGCAGGAGGAAAGAGGAAGGAGGGAACTGGAAGGGAGGCAGGGAAGGAGGGAGGGAGAAAGGAAGGATAGGAGGATAGGGAAAGAGGAAAGAAGGCAGGCAGGCAGAAGGGAGGGAGGTGCAAGGAAGGAAGGAAGCATAGATAAGCAGGAGGGAAAGAAGGCGGGCAGGCAGGAGGAAAGAGGAAGGAGGGAACTGGAAGGGAGGCAGGGAAGGAGGGAGGGAGAAAGGAAGGATAGGAGGATAGGGAAAGAGGAAAGAAGGCAGGCAGGCAGAAGGGAGGGAGGTGCAAGGAAGGAAGGAAGCATAGATAAGCAGGAGGGAAAGAAGGCAGGCAGGCAGGAGGAAAGAGGAAGGAGGGAACTGGAAGGGAGGCAGGGAAGGAGGGAGGGAGAAAGGAAGGATAGGAGGATAGGGAAAGAGGAAAGAAGGCAGGCAGGCAGAAGGGAGGGAGGTGCAAGGAAGGAAGGAAGCATAGATAAGCAGGAGGGAAAGAAGGCAGGCAGGCAGGAGGAAAGAGGAAGGAGGGAACTGGAAGGGAGGGAGGGAAGGAGGGAGGGAGAAAGGAAGGATAGGAGGATAGGGAAAGAGGAAAGAAGGCAGGCAGGCAGAAGGGAGGGAGGTGCAAGGAAGGAAGGAAGCATAGATAAGCAGGAGGGAAAGAAGGCAGGCAGGCAGGAGGAAAGAGGAAGGAGGGAACTGGAAGGGAGGCAGGAAGGAAGGGAAGGAGGAAGGGAGGGTGGAAGGAAGGATAGACAAGTAAGAGGGAAAGAGGAAAGAAAGCATGTGACTACGGTGGGAGACGAGGAAAGACCGGTGTGCTATGTTATGCAGAGGTGTACTTATAACAATTTTATAGACAAATGATACTATTTACAGTCGCGCGGGGGGGGGGGGGGCGCGAAATGTTTTCTTCTTCCTAGGGGGGGCATGACAGAAAATAATTGAGAAGCACTGCCTTAAGGAAACCTGTTGTAAAGTATCTACATTCCTGAGACAGCACCTGAATTTATTTGTTGGCCTAATTTTCTCAGTTATGACCCACGGTGATATTTGTTATCTTCCCTGAGAATGCAGGGGAAGAAATGGTATACTCTATTGTATCTACAGAGACATGGTGCATAACACTTTTTCTAAAAGTTCTCATTAAACAAGAGAAAAGTCTTATGTAAATCAATCTTATCCTCCCTTCTGGAGTAATTTTCTCTATCCTCATATTATTTTACAGTTTAGTATATTTTAGATTCAACCCATCAGAGACTTGTGGATAATTTTTCATACCTGAAGACATTCCACAGATTGAAGCCCCCTATGCTGCCACTTGGAACAGGCTTCGCTTCTCCACCTGTTAATGTATATAAGAAAGATTATTGATTTAGGAAGAAGTTTGAGGTCTGTCTCTGAACACAAAACATTTCTGTTCCAATAAAACATCATAACCCTTGTTTACCATTTCTTATAATTGTAAGTGGATATGAAGAAATGATTCTAGATACCATATATTAATCTCCTGTAAGATAAGCAGTAGGAGCGGTTTGATCAGCTTGTTTGTAAGTGCAATAGCCACACCATTCAGCTTTGGATATTCCATTTTCTTCATACATTCTAGAAGTAGAAGCAATTAAAAACCAGACACGTCACCAGCACCGCCTGTTGTCAACCCAGTAAGAGCAGCAAGTGACACAAGTCGGTACAACCTGTCCGTTCTCTCTGGCCACCCCTGCCCTCGGGAACAGCATTCCTCGTGGATATCTAGATAGCCATATCCCTGCTGGCTTTTAGGAAACCTCTGAAGATTTGGCTCTTTCAGATCATCCCAAAGCAGCATAATTTGGGGTCTCGTTTCTGAGTTTGATTGATGCTTGTATTAGTATTTATGGTTTCCCCAATGCAAGTTGTTAACAGTTGCTATGATTAACCTTCTTTTGTTTTGGTTTTGAGGACATATTTACTACATGATTATATATTGTCTAGAGCTGTCACAGAAACAGAGGTGGCTGATAAACCAATAAAATAAATACCGGTACATCATATGTGACATACTTTGCCAGGTCTCTGTTTTTTTAATTTCAAGATGCATAGATACTCTATTACAAATATCCTTCCATCTTCTCAGTGATTGCATGACCTCTGTAGATGCCATACACCAAGCAAATAAATATCCTTCCAAAAATCTTTTAACTGGAACACAACGCTGGAAATCTTTCCATAAAGGTTTTTCCTATAACGGACAAGAGATGATCTTTTCTGAGATTTACTCTCCCACGCTTCTGGCAAGCAAGATCAAGGTCTACAGGTGGCAGTAGAGAACAGTAAGTTAAGAGACAGACAAGCAGAATTTAGAACGTTGAAGCATAGGATTAAAAAACATAGGTGTAAAAAAAAACAGTACTAAAGAACTAACTTTATATTCAGTGAAAAAACTCATCTGCACTCAGGAGGAATCCAGATAACCTATCAAAAGAGAAAAAGAGAATCTTGAGAGCTGCTTTCAAAAGATCTTGGCAACTGCCAAAAACAACTTCCATGTCTTCCTGATAGATTTTGCCAGAACATGAATGATTGGGTTATTGCTGCATCTTCTTTTAGTTCAATTCAGTTCCCTTCCAAGAGCTTCTGGATTCTCCCCCACCTCTGGTTCTAGACCAGGGATGAAAAGAATTTAAGTTTGGACCCCAGCAGACTCCCTACAGTAGCCAGTGGGCTGGAAGGACAGTGGGCTGGAAGGACTTTTTTCTTCTCCTTAACGTTGAGCAAGATTTTTTAGGGGCTTCCCCAAAAATATGACAATCTCAAAGGTTGAAGGTGTCATCTAGCATCTGCACTCTTTTTAAGTTTTCAAACACAGGTCTCTCTGCATAGTATCCTGCAGCCATGGCTAAGAGCGTCAGTCAGTTCCAGGTAGTATTAATTTGGTCTGGGCAATCGTTTAACTATTTGGGAGACTGCCAGTAGTGCTTTAGGAATCATTTGTAGAAGTTGTTTGGACCAGGAAGTAGCACATCAGTTTATATAGATTTTTAATGGAAAATCATTTCTTTTGGCTGTAAGCTTATCCAGAATTTTTTTTAAAAAAAAAATATTTGATTGTATTTATTAAACAGATTTATACGGCTGCCCAACTCACACACACTGACTCTGTGCTGGACAGCTTACAACATAAAACCTCACTTTCAGAGCAGCAGCAAACACTCCCACCAACTTCCTTGTCCTATCTATATCAAACTTCTCCCTAATTTTATGTCCTGCAGATATGCAGGATTATGATTCCCATCATTCAATCAAGACAGCTATGGCTCCCCAGGAGCAATCAACTAACACAACTGAAAGGCACAAGATTAGGAAAGAGTGCCCAACAGAACCCTTTTTTGAGATAAAACACAGGGTTTTTTGGGGGGGGGGGGGGGGAAGGCAAGCTGGAAAACCTGTTGTTTTCCCTGAGTTGTCCTTTTCGGGTATTCTATAAAAGTGGATTTTTAGCCCATACTTGTTTCCTTTTAGAACAGGTTTATCCATTTAGACAGTTTTATTTTAATTAGCATATTTTAGAAGGGTTATATTTTGAAGAGAAAGCAAATAGTAAAGACCCTTTTCTATTTTTGAGAGGCATTTTAGCTTCTCTTGTTTTTGCTTCAACAAGATTTCTTATACAGCTTTGATTCCAGAGTGTTAAAAGAATAAAACTGAAGTCTAGCAAAATCATTTAGATTTGATTCTAAGATGTCCTAAAAATATATATATTCTATTATTACTGCTTTAGAAATATAAAATTTGAATTCCAGTACAATATGTTTGCAAAATGTAACAATGCATTCAAAACAAAAAATGTAGTAAGTTAAAAGTGAAAATGGAAATACTTTGCTTCTAAAATAAATACATTTGTTATTGTTTGGCCACATAGTTTACATGAGAAAGGATACTATAACATCTTAACAATTTGGTGCTGAAAATACAAAGTTCACAGTATCTCAGCTGAACTAAAATTGCTCTAGTCTAGTAACACATGAAATCCACAGATGTTGTTACTATGTATAAAAGACCAAAACCAATGAGTAAATTAACAATAAAAAGACATATTATTAATGTGCTCATGTTCCCAACTTATAAGTTTGTTGTGCATGTTAACTGCCAAAAAGAATGACCCCCAGCAACCTTTGAAAGGAAGGAACAAATTATCCAAATCTGGATAATTTTAGGGTCTTTTAAACATGAAAGTAGTTATTTCTAAACATTTTAAAAAATAAACTGTTTATTGTTACAGTAAAAGAAAGGCATTCCATAGGAGTTTTTAAATAAAACTTGTGGTTTTCACTTACACATGCATTTATATCCAAATGGAACACTGATCTATATATTTTATGCTTATACACTTCCAACAGATGGGACTGGTTAAAAAAAAGTTTGGTTTAGATTGCAACAATCAAACCAAGGTTAGGTTAGTACATTACATGGAGCATTTCATTTCTTGAAATAAAGCAAAAATAAACCTGGCTTTAAAATATTACTATCTTTTGTGCAAGAGTAGACAAACCTGTTCCATGGTAGGAATCACCTCCAAAATTTGAGAGACCAGGATTGTCACCAAGTCAAAGTACCAGCTGCAAATGTAAAATCAACTCACCATTGAGGTGATTCCAAAATCTTGTCCTTTAATAACTTCTGAATTCCCTGAATAAGTTATAGCAACTCAATTCTAACTTCTCAAACTTTTCCACCCCCCTCCTTCAAGTGACATAAATTACTTCTGAGTGAATTGTAATTAAAAAAAAAATGTTTGAGCCTTTCTTTCTCACTTCATCCACCGTTCTAGCAGTCAACAGGAGTCCTTTTTCCTGTTTTCAATATAAATCCAAGTTTTACAGCACTGCTTTTTTGTATCTCATTAAAGGAAAATGTAATTCTTGTGCTATATTTATGACTTAAGGTTGACAAACCTTCTCAAGCTCAGACTCCCTCAACTAACCTGGCCTTCATTAAGAATTCTAAAAGTTCAATTTATATATCTAGAGGACAACCAGTTAGGAATGGTTGCTCCGGACCACATTCTCCTTTGCTTCTCACTCTATCAATATCAAAATCTTTTCTCCCACCTTTGGTTTCTTGTTATCACACTTTTTTTGTTAAGAAATGTTTTTGGGCCCCAAATTGTGCAAAACAGATTGTCTCACACACACATCACACAAGCTGGATACAACACTATGTGATCAGGCTTGATAAAGTGACACTTAAAGCTTGATCTGATTTGTGGTATCTTTTCATTGTATTTAGCTGTAGCTGCCTGATTAACGTAAGGGTTATTGGATGCATACCGCTTTACAGCCCCTCTATTGACTTTGGGATGACTTTGACGATACTTTTTTCCAGCTTCCCTTAATTGTCTTCTCCTAATCGCATCTGTAAATCTTTTCCTGCGTTTTTTCCCTCTCTTCCCTTTAACTGGTGTTACAGCAGAAGGAACAGATTCGTCTGAACTGAGGAGGTCAGGATAAGAAGTGAGTTGGGGCTGGGACTCTATGCAGGAGAAATCCACTTCACAATGCCTTGGCTCAGGGGTGGCCTGTGATTGAAACTCATGAGGGAATCTCTCTCCTGCCGCCTTGAGTCTGGAAGCAGTTCCATAGGTGGAAGGTGTAGACATCTTGGTGAGGTACCGGCATTTAGTACTGTAAGGAGCCCCAGACCGCTCCTGAGTGAAGGAGTGGAACATCTGCCAGTTTGAACTGAGGTAACGGAATGTGAGGAAACTGGCAGTTGGAACAGAGTTCTTTTCAGGTGGGGAGGGGGAATAGAATGTCTAACTCCTTAGCATCAGAGCATGTTAATTATTGTATAAGAAATACTAATGATCTGATGGCCATAAAAAAATCCTTTCTTAGCGAGCGCCTAGAAGCCAAGAGGAACATATGTGCCAAATTTCACGTTTGTAGACTTTACAGTTCTGGAGATTTCATGATGAGTGAGTAGTACTTGGCTTTTGTGTGTTTGTGTGTGTGTGTGTGTATACACATACATACATACACACATACACACACACAAACATTATATATATATATGTGTGTGTGTGTGTGTGTGTGTGTGTGTGTGTTGTATTTGTACTGATAAATAAATAAAGGGAGACTAGTATAGATCTATTTCGAGCTAATTAGCTCTCATCAGCTAGCCATACCCTTACTGGGATTTGAACCTGTGCTGTTATATATCTCAGGCAGGAGCCTTAGCCACTAAGCCACAGGATCGCCTCCTTATCAGTTAAGCCAGGGAAATAAGTATATATTTGTGTTACAACCCCTGGTATGCCTAAATATTCCTCCCATATTTAGGCATACCAGGGGTTGTAACACAAATATATATATATATATATATATATATATATATATATATATATATATATATATATATATATATATATATATATATATATATATATATATATATATATATATACTATATAAATACATAAATAGGAGGCAACTGATTGGAAAAGAATGAATGCAATAAATGAAGTTATCTTAACAGACTTACTTTTCATTTCAACATCACTGATGTGTAAATATTAGAAGGGTAAATATACATGTTTATGTAAATGAATTTTACTTGGAAATAGGAAATGTAATGTTTATGTCAATACTTCATGAAAAGAAGAATGGACTCTAAAAGACATGAGGTGGCAAGAATATGGAATGAAGTTACATTAGCCATAGTTTGGACCTTCTTTTTCATTTAACAGAATGCATAGTGCAAGGTCCATAAAAGGAATTGCATCTGATCTACAATAACTAATGTACTGTAGCCCAAAACTCTATTTCAAAAGAAATACCTCATAAAAGATACATCAGGACAGATAATATAAGCGAATAGTTACCCTAACATTGATATTACTGATATTAGAAGTGCTGTGAAATGTAAAGAGTTACTGAAGTAAACATGGATGACCATGTAAATTGTTTAAATAAATAATAAACATGCAACTATGAACACTCAAAAGCGCGCTTCTCCATATGCAATATGGAATTAAAAATACTGGCCTACTCTATAGGGTTGTGAAGATTACGAAGTCATTATGTTTCAGAAGAACAATGTATAAAAATAGAAATACTGGAAACCTCCTTGTATTAAATGGAGTGACTGATGCAACTAAGTACTGTTAAAACTAACCAGCAGTTTTTAGGGAAGATAACATTTCTACTAATCCTTGAAATGCTACCCTAGTAACTGGCCCCAAATGTCTTTATCAGACAGCGATTACATTTAATCATCTTTTCCCAATATTGTAACTTTTTATTACCCCAATTCCATGAGGAAATAACCAAAACCTTGACCCCATTAGGATAGGACAACATTGAAATGTAGAACAAATATTCCAAAAGCTTTTAGACGCTACATATTTAATTCAAATCTCTTAATTTTTGTAACACAAAAATAGAAGTGGTATATCTGAACAAATTGAGATGGACAAGACTGACACACAGCAACAATTTGGGGGGGAAAAAATCTATGACCCAATAACGTTTTACGCCATTATAGCAAGTTCTCAGAACTAATTTCTTCTGAAACTGAAGAACCATAACAACATATTTTTCAACTTGCATGCAGCATGCTTTTAAGACAAACTGCTTTTTAAAAAAAAATAATGTGCAGAATAGGCAAATCATTTATGCAACAGCATCAAAATTTCAGATATTCCGAAGCCCTGACAAAATAATGTCTAGGCAGTAGCTCCCAGCCTTGGGACACACTGATGAGGGGGAGGGGGGTAATGTTAACCACTTTAGTCAATATCACAGTCCCCTCCCCCTCCCCTAGGCTTGAGAAATTCCCTTTATCATTCAGAGAAACCATGGTCATTCCACAGGCAAGTGCCTTTTCGGGAAACCTTTGCAGGGTATCAATTCCTACCTTCATAGCATCTAAAGAGAGAGGAGAAAGAAGTGCAGTGGGTAACAAAGAGCCAGCCTGCTGCATATACCTGCTGCAGGAAAAGCAGCATTTCCAACAGGAAGTGAACCTCTAGAGGTCAGGACAGCCATAGAGTGCAACTAAGGAGGGAGCTTGCTTGAGCTGTGAACTCAGGAAGGTTCTGCTGGAAGTGTAGAGCCCCCTAGCATTAGCAGCTGTTGCAGCGGCCCGTGTCTAGCGCCACCCGGTCAGCCACCAAAACTGCAAGGGGAGGGTTGTTGCATGCTCATACTCTTCCCTGTCTCAATACAACATGCCCTCTTTATTCAAGAACATTCCCAGCATGGCCAGCTCAGCTAAAATGAGTGGATTATAACTCCCCACTTAAAGGAGCTGTTCAAGGCAAACGAACATAAAGAAAATTCATGTTTTCTCAATCAAGGCAAAGTCAGATGGAAACGTTGAGTTGTTCAAATTGTTCAAGAATAGGATGAACAGTGTGATTAGGGTAAGGGTGTTAGGGAAAACTACATATTTTGTAGGTAATAATAACAATATCAATATCTTGGATCAACAGTATATATATATATATATTTTACTAGTTCAACTTCTCTTTCCTTAAAGGCAGCTTGACATTCAGTAGTTAAGGTTTGTCAAGATATGAAGAAAAATGTCACAATATTCAGCAGCTATTTTAAAATAACAGAGAAGTAATATGGGGAAAATTAAACCCACCACAGAATTCCTCAAGGGCATGCATGACTCTGCTATCTACACTGTAATAAATGAAGATACACACAAACACACACAGATACATGTTTGCAGCTGCTTTTCAAAAGGGACAAATTCGAGCTAGTGCAAATATGTCAGCAAAATATTCCAGCAGCATTGGATCACTAACACAACACACAGTTCTAGGCTGCCTCAACAGAGGGATAGAATCAAGATCCCGTGAAGTGTTAATACCACTTTATAATGCCTTGGTAAGGCCACACTTGGAATACTGCATTCAGTTTTGGTCGCCACGATGTAGAAAAGATGTGGAGACTCTAGAAAAAGTGCAGAGAAGAGCAACAAAGATGATTAGGGGACCGGAGACTAAAACATATGAAGAACGATTGCAGGAACTGGGTATGTCTAGTTTAATAGAAAGAAGGACTAGGGAAGACATGATAGCAGTGTTCCAATATCTCAGGGGCTGCCACAAAGAAGAGGGTGTCAAACTATTTTCCAAGGCACCTGAGGGTAGAACAAGAAGCAATGGGTGGAAACTAATCAAGGAGAGAAGCAACTTAGAACTGAGGAGAAATTTCCTGACAGTTAGAACAATTAATCAGTGGAACAGAAGTTGCCTCCAGAAGTTGTGAATGCCCCAACACTGGAAGTCTTTAAGAAGATGTTGGATAGCCATTTGTCTGAAACGGTATAGGGTTTCCTGCCTAGGCAGGGGGTTGGACTAGAAGACCTCCAAGGTCCCTTCCAACTCTGCTATTGTATTGTATTACAAAAGAGCAGCTATGTAATTTGGACCAATACGTTTTAATTCAGCTTTGTATAGAAATCTTTTTTTTAAAATGACAGTTGGTCTTACCTGAACTGTTGTTTTAGGACGTGTTGCAGGATTAGACAGGATTGGGTATTGTGATGTCCAATTGGCCTCGAGACAGAGTTAATTTGAAGCCACGCCTCTGTGCTCCTTGCTTCTAGTTCCCAGTTTCAACGAGTCAAGCCCATTGCAAACACCTGAAAACAAGTCATAAGGGAACACTCCCTACCCCCTGAACTCCCCCAACCCCTGGACCAATGCTAGGGCGGGAACCTGGCTAATCCTGTAAAACCTCCTAAAACAACAGTTCAGGTAAGACCAACTGTCATTTTCCAGAGGAATTTTGCAGGATTAGCCAGGATTGGGACATACCCAAGTTAACATCCCTCGGGGGGGGGGGGCACTATTGGTCCTGGGCCCCTCATGCGCTACCACCTGTTGTAACACCCTACGACCAAACACCGCATCAGCCGATGCAAACGCATCTAACCTATAGTGCCTGATAAAGGGAGACAGGGACGCCCATGTAGCCGCCTTGCAAATCTCCACGACAGGCGCCTGTGTGGCCCAGGCCGCTGAGGTAGCCGCACTCCTGGTGGAGTGTGCTGTTGTGCCCTGGGGCACCGGAAGGTGCTGAACCTCATAGGCCAATGCGATGACCAGCTTGATCCACCTCCCTATAGCCGAGGAGGACACCCTCTTCCCCAGGGAAGACAGACAAAAGGAAACGAAAAGTGCCTCAGACTTCCTGAGGCCCTCCATGCGCCTCAGGTAAATGCACAAGGCACACCTGACATCCAGCCGGTGCCAAAGGCGCTCCCTATCATGAGACGGATCCGGACAAAAATCTGGTAATACCCTCTCCTGTGACCAGTGGAAAAGGGAGTTAACCTTGGGAACAAGAGTCGGATCCAGTCGCAGGACGACCCGATTATTGTGGAATGTACAAAGATCCAACCTGGAGGACAATGCCCCTAATTCAGAGATGCGACGGGCTGAGGTGACCACCACAAGGAACACGTAAACTTAAGGGTTACGTATTCATGTCAACTGTCAGAGGTTCGAATTGTGCTCCTGTCATTGTTCGGAGAACCGTAGTGAGGCTCCATGTCGGAAACCTATGGACTACTGGGGGACGGAGATTCCCCGCACACTTCAAAAACCTCATAATTAACGGGACCTGGGAAAGTGGAAGTAGCCCCTCTCCCCGAATAATCATGGAGAGGGCCGCCACCTGTCTCCTGAGGATGCCATGTGAGAGCCCACTATCCAATCCATCTTGGAGGAACTCCAAGACATGCAGAATCGAAGCCTCGCGAGGATTCGCTCCCAAGACCTGGCACCACTCTGCAAAGACCCACCAGGTAGAATCATAAATCCTAGTGGTGGAACCCTTGTGTGAAGCCTCAATTGTGGAGATCACCCTCTGTGAAAGCTTGGCGGCCCTTAGGCGCTCCTGCTCAATCTCCACACGGCTAGCTGCAGCCACTTGGGATGCAACAGGTTCCCCTGTCTGAGGTCCACATCCTTCTCCGGGATCCTCCACGGGTGTGACGCTGACAGGCACATTAGGTCCGCAAACCACGCCTGGTGCGGCCAGTAGGGTGCCACTAAGATGAGCTTTGCCCTCTCTGATATCACTTTCTGAACTACCCCAGAGAGAAGGGGAAGGGGAGGGAAGGCATAGAGCAGGCCCTCCGGCCACGGAATCTGAAGCGCGTCAACTCCCTTTGTCCCCAGAGCCAGGAACCAAGAGAAGAACCGATACACCTGAGAGTTCTGCGGTGTGGCAAACAGGTCCACCACCGAATGGCCGAACCTGGAGCAGATGGCCTGGAACAGTTTCAGAGAAAGGCTCCACTCCCCGTGGTCGACTATGGCCCGACTGAGCCAGTCGGCTTGGTGGTTGTTCACTCCTGTGATGTGTTCTGCCCTGAGCGATCGAGGATGCCTCTCTGCCCAGGCGCCGAGTGCCATTGCCTTGGTTTGAAGAGCCCTGGAGTGTGTGCCGCCCTGTCGGTTGACGTGGGCCTTCACCGCCACATTGTCGTTTAGCACCAAGACGTCTCGATCCTGAACATGGTCCTTGAAGTGCCGCAATGCCAAGTGAATCGCTTGCAGTTCCAGCCAATTTATATTGTGTTGGAGGTCCAATTTTTGATCCGACTTCTTTGCGGGCGTAGGCATGACCTTCTTTTTGTTCTTGACCTCAATGAGGATTGGGTCCAACGGGGTACCGAAAAGGGATCCCCCGGAATAAGGCGATGATGCCAGATGCTACTTTGTCTTGTTCTCCGCTTGCCACCCCCTCAGCCACAGGAGGCGTCGGGAGGTCACCGAGGCCGCCATTGCCCGTGAAGCATACTTCATGGCTTGCAGAGTGGCGTCTGCAGAGAATTGTGCAACAGCAACCAGCTTGTTGAGATCTTGATGAGTACGCACCTCAGGCGGAATCCTTTCCTGCATCTGTTGTAGCCAAAGAATAGCCGTGCGGCTGAAGAATGATGCAGAGGCAGCTGCTTTGATGGCCCATGCGGAAGACTGGAATGTTTTACGAAGGGTCAGCTCCTCCTTCTTGTCCTCGGCCTTCAAGTAATCAGCCACATCGCCGGACACCACCGTTGACGTGGAAGCCAATGCCACCACTGGAGGGTCCACTGTGGGCACCTGCAACGCCTCGGAGAAACTAGGTTCCATATTAAAGAACCTCCTATCACTACTGCTGGGGTTGGGAAATGTTCCTGGCTTTTCCCACTGCTTTTTAACTACCTCCAGGAACTATGGGGCAGGGATGTCTTCCTTCGCTGGAGGAGGCTCTGAGTAAACTCGATCCTCCGGCTTTTTCTCCGGACCACCCTTCTTGGCACCCGACTTGGCGCCCTCCGTCTCACCCAGTTGCGCTGTGGCCCTGGCCGTGCGCAACAGTGACATGAACAAATCCGGAGGAAACAGGCCAGAGAATGCTGGTGTCTC
Source organism: Natrix helvetica (assembly GCF_964273705.1). NCBI lineage: Eukaryota > Metazoa > Chordata > Lepidosauria > Squamata > Natricidae > Natrix > Natrix helvetica. Next base: position 19,268,906 of record NC_138560.1, read on the forward strand.
AGGTTTTGAGGGATCCTCATCATCAGACATGTCTACCTCTCTCTGAACCTGATCCCCCGCCATAGAACCTTCGCTAGCCAGAGAAGGAGAAACAGGCCGGCGCACCTCCAAGGGGGAAGGCCTCAGCCTGGCCTGAGCAGTGGCAACCCCCCAGGGACCTTTGCCACCATTGCGGGTCGCACAGACCCCCTTCTGTAACCCAGCAGAAATTCCATGTGAAATTGCAGAGGAGATAAACCTCTGAATGCTTGCTGGAAGCTGCTCCATGTCTCTTAACGAAAGAATCCTCCTCCTCCTCCTCTTGTGCACAGTGTTCAGACTGTGGAGCCAATGATGGCCTGATGGGACTATCCTCCCTGGCCCCCCTGCACTGAAAAGGATCCCTTAGATAGGGGCCCTGTTCCACCATGGAGAGTGGGGGCGAAGGTGAAAGGTCCCTGATACACACTGGGGAATCCCCTCTGTGAGGAGACTAGACCTGGATCTAGTGGGCGATGTAGACTTCAAGGGAGAACTAGGCCTACCCCTCTGTTCAGCCCTGGACACCTGCTTTTCCAGGGCCCTGTGCCTCCTTTCCTCATCCTTCTGCAAGGCCTTGGAGGATTTTCCAGCTGCTGCAGCTTTTCACAGTCTCACAGAGGCCGTGGGCCTCACTCGGGCCCCACTGGAGATCCCCTCCCCAAGGGACAATGGGGGGGAAATCCGGCCTCTCCTCTGCATCTGCCATGGCACCAGGTCAGGGTTCTACGAGGCTCAGCCCATCAGAAACAGCAGCGACCATAAAACAGCTTCCCCCAATCACTCACGGCCTCTACGCGACGAAATCAGCCTCTGGTAGACCTTTCTGGCCCCTTTTGCAAACCGCGTGGCTGCCGGCAGCGCCACACGGTCCTTGCTGTTCCGCGCCGCTCCGGGCCACCTGGCGTCAATCTGGGCCTGCAGGGCCTTGCTGCCACCGCCGCTGCAGAAAGGATGGCCACCCAGGAAGGCAGGGATGAAAACGAGGCTTTGTAGTAGCCGCTGCCCCAGCCCATGCGGCCCGCAGGAAGTGAGGCCCCAAAATGGCCGCCGTAATGGTGTCCTGCCTCTAAAGCCCCAGAAGCATCTTTTAAATCCCTTACCGGCGGGCGGGAGTGAGCCACACCAAGGGGAGGCTTCCTGGTATCAGATGGAGGCAAGGGGAAGAAGTCAGGGAGAAGGAATTTGCAGGATGGCACTGGATTGTTTTTGGAAGAATCAGGAAGCAAAAGCAACCTGTCTTTCTTTGGTGGGACAGAGCTGAAACTGGGAACCAGAAGCAAAGAGCACAGAAGCCTGGCTTCAGATTAACTCTGTCTCGAGGCCAATTGGACATAACAATACCCAATCCTGGCTAATCCTGCAAAATCCCTCCGGAAAACACCCCACTGAATTTATCTTTATGTGTGAAAATATGTATTTTACATTTGTGTTCCTCCTGAAGACCTAGGTTTTCTGTTCTATTTCAGCAATAATTTGTTTTCCTCAAACACTATCAGAAGTTTTGCTCAAGAGGGGAATGTAATCAATGTCTGGGAGATGCAGAGTGATTCCTTGCAGCAGGAACACTGCTTTGCTGTTGCTTTATCACTCTTTGTTCCACTTCCTCCAACTATGCTCATGGAAGTTCTAAGTACTGAGCACAAAAATACTTCAGTCATACGAAACTGGTTTTTCTAGATAAAACCATGGGTTGATCTGTAAGCCTGGAGGTACTGATAGCTATGCTATCCATGGAATCAGGCATCATCATTTCTCAGCCATAACTGGAGAATCCAAGATTTAATCTGGAGGCATTTGTTTGTTTGATTCATTTTTTTAATCTTTCCTTTATGAGTTGATAAGTAACTCATGGTGGCAACATACCTAATACTCCTTCCTCTTCTTATTTTTCTCCACAACGACCCTGTGAAGTGGATTGGGTTGAGAGAAAACGATTGGCATCCAGCAGGCATTTATGTCTAAGGCAGGACTAGAACTCACATTCTCCTGGTTTCTAGACCAATACGCCAAACCAGCTCTCTACATGGAAAAGCCCCTGCATAGCAAAAGAACTGCATGGGGCAAGAGTAGGAGCATATGAATATCTCAATGTAATCCCCCCCCCCGAAAAGAAATCACTTATTCCATAAAAGTTTAGAACAGTAGACCCTTGGGTCATATTACAAATGGGTTTGGAAATCCCCTCAATCATAGATACCAAAGAACAGAGGACAAAAAACCCCTTGAAGTTGATCCAGTTTTTAAAACGTGGACAGAAGATTTGAGTAGCAATTTCACTTATTCAATATTCCCAATCTTTTTGAAAAGAAAACATCACACACACACACACACACACACACACACACACACACACAAAACCTTCCAAGAAAAGCATCCAATTAAGGTTGGGGGGGCGGGGGCGGTGAGGGGTGCCTTTTCTGTCACAAACGCATTCATAGCCATGGTTCCTAATTTTTGTCCAAGTCCGCTCGCCAACAAGATTGCCAAAGTTACTATAACAGAGTTGCAATTGAAGCTTATTTCAGATTGTCAAATTTATGAACAATTCTATGGTGTTGACACAGGTGATTTTTGTGGATGACCCCAAAGTTTTAAGAGAGCTAAAAGCAGAAGGGGGGAAAGAAAGAGAAAACAAGCCTTTTGTTATATGGATCTGGGGGGGGGGGGGTCGAATGAACTCATTCTTGCTATAAAAACTCTTTCTCTCTTGAAACTGCCATTTGACTCATGGAATATCTGTGTATTCCCCCTATACAGGAAACAATCATGCCAGAAAAAGGAAAAACATCCACAACTATCAAGAATGAATTGCTTTCCTTTAAAAAAACAAATCCAATTCTCCCACTCCAATCCTCCCTCTCCCACCCCCCTCTCTCACACACCCACTCCCTAAATCTGTTACATATTGATCATACTTTTCCTTGATAACTAAAATTCCATGGGTTACCATAATCATTAAAAATGTAAAAGCCTCATTAATCTGAGAACATTATTAAAAAAATCAAGAAACCCACACAAACAGAATCACTGATAGTCAAGGCAGGAATGTCAAATGCATTATGGTTAGTTACACAGCCAGCCAGACTATTATTATTGTTAGCAATGGTGTATGTTATGCAGCACATATTTCAGATCCCAGCAGACTAAAACAGTCCCAGATCCCACATGAAATTCCTGTCACAGATCTCCTGTATCGCATTCTGGCTCTTTAGAACGAATAGCCTGAAACAATTACAGGCTTTTGGGAATGACCACAACATTGCACACTGCATGTGCTGAGTATGTTCCCAAATCCAGCTCTCCTGCCAGACACATCACGGAACCTGTAGTGCAGGGGTGTCCAAACTTGGGAACTTTAAGACTTGTGGACTTCAACTCTCAGAATTCCCCAGCTGGCTGGGGAATTCTGAGAGTTGAAGTCCACAAGTCTTAAAGTTCCCAAGTTTGGACACCCCTGCTGTAGTGTATTCTGTTTGGGTCATAATAAGCATCATTTTTCAACAAGCAGTTTCTACATTCTGCTCGCAACCACTTGGGTTTTGGGAAATCATATTTGCCTATGCAAACTAGGCAGGTAACTCACCTGTGTCCTCTCAGGGATTACTAAACTATACTGAGTGATAGAATTGTCCAGCATAGGAAAAGGGGTGCTTTGGAGAATTGATTGTATTCTGTATTCTGCAATGTTCATTTAAATAATTTTATCTTTGATTATTTGGTAAGTGTCTAAAATAAAGGAAAGGTCATCTTTGAACCAAGCTCAAATCCTGATGAATGCATGGTTGATCTATGCTGTGGTATTATTGGCATAATATATAAATGATTTCTTATTGCCTTCTTGTGGGATATTTTTAAATTTTCCGGTCTAGTCTACAGCCCTGGGATTTCCAAATGGTTCCTCATCCAAATACTATCTGCCCAGATCATAAAGAGGTTGCCATTTGCTATGAATTAAAGAAATAAAAAGTAACAATTACGCATTCATTCAAAATATATTTGGGTGGGTTTCAGAATATAATCTATTCACCTCATGATTGGGCACATCTGCTGGGTGAATTCGGTAAATGACCACATGAAAGCCATGCTATTATGCTTTTATAGATAAAACTTTGGGAATTACTGAGATATATCCAAATGTGATGCACAGAATTAAAATATGTTTTAAATAAAAACACAAGCATTTGATAGTAAAAATATTAACAGTGGTTTTTGGTAAACAATAGCTAAAAGAATTCTTTCACTTTTCCAATATGAATAATACACTTAACTATGCGTTCATCTTTCTTCCCTCTCACTTCTACATTATGCTTATAAATTTAAAGGCATGTATTACCTGTAGCCTACTAGCTGAAAAGTAGAATACAAATAAAGATATAAAAATAAGAAAACTAGCAAAGAGCTACAAAAACAATTACCTTAAGCCAGCAAAGGAGAGCACACTGATTGTATCCAAACTTTTCTTTGGATAAGCTGTATGTATTGTCATATATTTTAAAGGAAAGTGAAAAGACGTATTTTTCAAAAATGAAAAAATATCCCTAATCAATTAGTATAACGTTATCAAACTGGGAAATGTAATGACTATATTGCTAGTCAACTTTGAAATTAAAACTTATAAATGTACAATCACATGTAAATTAGTACAGATCTTCAGGCACACTATAGTAATGTTTCCACTATCCTAATATTTCCCTTAAAGTCGCAGTAAGATAAATGTGCTTTATTTACTGAGTTATTCCATCTTTAAAATATACAAATATCTCCCCAAATAACTATTGGGCTATGCTTTAAAGGTTTTGCAATACGAAGTTTAAGATATGGTAATAAAATATCCTTGGTAGTTGAATAATGTAATCCTTGGTCTGTAATCCTATTTAGACATTATGTAAATAAGCCCAAATGAAATAACTGGAACTAAATTCAAAGTAGAATGGTATAGAACACGTTCACTCTCAAGTTCAATTCTTTTTCACTATTAAAAAATTGTATCATGTATCGATACAATGTAAAAATAGCACGATTGCTACTATTTTAGCTTGGTTTTACTAAATAAACACAAATTAAAATTGCTTTAATTTGAAGCAATTTTACATATATATTTTTGCAGACAATATACACCATACAATGAAGTTAGGATTTCTGAAATAAAAGAAAAAACTAATGCTATAACTTGTATGGTTATGAAAATATAGGTAAGTCTTCATGTACTGTAAAAATGCAATTATACAGTCTTTAGTTTAAGGGATTGGCATAACTCATTTTGCTTCCAGGCCATGGGGCGCAACTAAGAACTATTTTTTTCTAAATGTAATACTAATAGTAAAACATTCTTCCCAAATGGCATCTTCCAGGAATGTTGAGACTGAAAATTAGCCAGTTATTAGATCCTAATAATTACAGTGCAAATAATATCCCCCGGATATTAGGACTACCTCTGACCTCCGCTCCTTCCGTGTAAAGCTCAAGACCCACCTATTTCAAGTAGCTGGCCTGGCTCAACCATAGTCTGAACATATCGCTCCTGACGGGTTTTTATTTTTGTAATTTATTCAATTTATTTAGGGGATTTTAATATTGTGATTTTAATTGTCTCCATCCATTTGTCCACCTCCTCTTTGTATACGTCTTTGTTTACGTCTATATTATATGTATGTCTGTCCATACTTGTATTTTTATGTTTTTTATTGTACGCCGCCCCGAGTCCTTCGGGAGAGGGTGCGGCTAAGAAATAAATATTATTATTATTATTATTATTATTATTATTATTATTATTATTATTATTATTATTATTATTATTATTATTATTATTATTATTATTATTATATATCTGGAAAGCAACAAGCTACAGAAAATTGCATTACATTAGACTAGCAAAAAGAATGGAACACTTTACAATATTATGCTTTCATATTTTGTATTACTTTAAGTTCAGTCCTAATCTAGATTTGAAGCAGCTGAAGTTGTTTTGAACATACGGCAAACTCTCTTCGCCAATCAAGTTGGTGCAAATAATCAATTCCAAATAATTTGCTATGAACAAACCCCTCTTGGCTATGCCATATTTTTGCAAATTATATGAACTCAAATCTCTTAATAATTGATGCTTCTCAGTTTTGGCCAGGAACCACAATTGATTAGAAACCCTGATTTGATTCTTAATATTCAATAAAAGTTGCCTGCTTTTTCCAAAGGCAAGGTAGTATAAAAAATTAAATTACATTAAAAAAAACAAAGCCTCATATGAATTCAGAAGCTTGGAAAATTTAATTTCAACATTACTGTGCAAGACTGACAAGCATAAAACTTACCAACACAATCATAATCATATTGAATATTCTTTTCTGGAAAATGTTTAGAATGTAACAGTTTTATGCAACTCTCATTAATTTCCCCAGCAACTCCTTTAAGATAAATAATTAATATGATGGTTTTTACATCCAGGGAGCCAAAAAAAGCATTCAAAGCAGGCAAACTGAATCACTATCAATATCCAATTTAAGAAGTTGAAATTTGATTTATTAGCAAAGCTGAGGGTAGCCATGGAAAATTTAAATAACATGATATTCTGCCTTTGGCAAAATAACAATAACAACAACATGAATAACTAGGAAAGTAAGATTTTTACAGTTCTGATTCGTTACTCTATTTTTACTGGGTTTTTTGGTCTTAATTTGCAAAAAAAGCTATCATTTTTCAAAATTATGGTTCATGTACTTCAGAGACAAAGTGAAAGACGGGAAAAATGAGAAAACAAAGAAGTGAAATTGCAAATGTTGTTAATCCAAATTAATCCAGGTGGATGTAAAGATCCACTTGCCCTGTTACCAGTGTCTGAATTTGGCATTAAAAATCTTGGCTCCTTATAGACATTTTCTCCAGATTCCTTCGTTATGTTCCATGAAACATTGCTATACTGGGTTGCGGTCAGTATACAATATTGATGCTATTAGAGCATGGCCCTTTTTTGTGGTAACCCCTGATCCTCACCTGGTCATCAGGTATCTATTTTCACTAAGTATTATTGGTTTTGATTCTTTTTAAGCTGATTTATAGATTAAATAATATCTATCTAATGAACTTCTTTGGCAATTGGTGGTAATAATATATAATAATATAATATCTTTCATGTCCAAAGAATACATTTTAAAAGATAGTGTAACATGATTAAGCTTTGTACTCTGGCATGACTACAGTTTGCCTTTTTCATAGGTAAAATTATGATTTGTCCAAACATGCTCATGTAAATTGTTTTTATGTTGGCTTACTTAATAAAAGCTGTTGTCATTCAAATAATATGCACTTTATTAAACTAATTCCATTCCAAAACCATTCACCAATTATAATATTGAACATGTTGCTTAATAGTTATTTAACATTATGTTGGGTTTTTTTTCATCCTAGAGTTTTTCCTACAACACTTTCTTTTTTTAGTTTTGGAACAGTTGAATATCAATCCATTGGTCAGGGAAGGAATTGATGGACCTGCTTATTGCCCATCGCCCAAGCCAGACATTATGCACTGAGAGAAAGGGACTTGCTCAAAATCATGCAGCTGGTTTTCATGCCTAAAGCAGGCCTAGAACTCCCAGTCTCCTGTCTATGGAGATTCTCAGTCATCTAGGTCATAGTTGACCCAAAGGTGCTTTTTCAAGAGGCAACTAGACTTTCTGGTTTTGCTTCTCATCCAAGACTTGAAGAAGCTTCTTGGATGAGAAGCAAAACCTGTTCAAAGAAAAAAACAGAAAGCCCAGTTGCCTCTTGAAAAAGCACCTTTGGGTCACAGTCTCCTGGTTTCTAGCAGGTCCCCTTTTTTAAAAAAGTGCTATAATAGATTTTTATTCATTTAGGGAAACTTTGATTCAAAACTTTCCAGAAATCACATTTCACTGATAGAAAGACAGTTTGATGGGTAATGTCTATATTATTATAGTGGAATAGTAATTCTCAGCACTTTAAAGTTTTATTTTTCAATGAAGATTATTTCCTTATTTCTCTAGAAAAGCTACAGCAAGGAATGAAATATGTAGAATAAAACTTCATTTATAGCAGAAAAAATAAACTATGAAATGAACAAATTCATTTGACACTAGTGTAAAAGTTCTAAGCATGTATCATTTTAAGATAATTTAGAATCACAATGAGACAATTACTCGCCCAGCTACTCAAATCTAAGTTTGACTACATTACTCAGGGCTAAAATAAAATGTGTAATAAGTACAAGAAATTTTATCTTTATTAGCTACTTGAATTAAAATGCAGTTATATTATTATCTCGACAGCTAATCAAATGAAATATATTTTTCCTTGACAAGAATAAACTATTAAATGCATGTGGTAGCTGGCATCTAATAAAAGTCTATTTTTACAAATTCTGCATTAATTATAAGAGATGTCATCCAACGTGTTAGTGACACAAAATATTGGCATAGATTTCAAGTTGCCTTTCCATTCATATAAAAGAGACAATTGTCTGTAATTCTTCATCTAATTGCAGAATGCTATTTGCAGCCTCTTCACATATTTCACAAATCCCCCAATTCTCAGGAGTTAATTTTTAGGGAGAAAAACCAAAGCCCCTTTCCATGAACTTAAAATGGTTATATTTTTTAGAAGATCCAAGCCAAAGCAAATGTTATTGATAGGAAATATCAACTAAAACTTGTGCTAAAATTGTAAGCAGCTCACACACATAGCCAGAATTTTCACCTTGATCCCAAACACAAGCACATCAGCTGGCATACCTTCCATTTGATACAGCAAACTCCATCTCTTCCATGCTATGACATCACAAAACATAGGTGGGACTGCAGCAAAATTCTAGTGGAAAAGGCATGTAGTTTGACCAGCAGGAGAGAAAGTTTAAAATAGATTGCTCAATTACATACTAGTTTCCTTCTCTGTAACTGAAGAACTTCATTTGCCAAGAGAATCAAAATTTCAATGCCAATAGCAGGATTTTGATATTCACTGTAATTTTATCCATTTTTTTAAAAGATAAGATTTGTGGTTTAATTTCTTTTTTCTAACTAAGGACTATAATCTGAGCACACTGATAAAACCTTTTTACATAGTTTACCCTGCATATTAATCTTAGACTGATTAAAGAATAATGTCACAATGAAGTGCAAATGCACATATGTGTGACAATAATTTCAACATGCTAATTTAAAAAGGAAATGGTCAGACAATTTAGACTACAGGTCGGAAACATTACTCACTATTACATTCCAGTAATATGAAATAGAGCCAACACCAAGGTTACATGAAACTCCCATAGAAATACATCCCATTAATGTCACGCTCACCAAGCTGAATCCACCTGTCCATTTAGCCGGAAAAAAATTGATGTTATCCAGTATTTGGCAAGTCACAAATTCAAAGAGGTTTACTAGGCTGAATATCACAAAGGCCTCTTTTGAAGGCTCAAGGGCCAAAAAGGAGAAATAATGAAAATCAATACAAGTCATCACTTTACTCTTTTAAGAAATACCGTAATCTAGCAGTATCCTCCCAAGAGGGTTGCAGAGGTAGATACCCAAGACTTTTAGCATATGTCTTTTAACTGTTAACTTACCAATGCCTTTTGGCTCCACCATTACCAAGATGTTAACTCACAAGGATAAATCTGAATGCAAATAACCCTTTACCCCCGCCCCCCATTTTATTGGTACCAAGCACCCTTTTTGCCCATACACATATCCTCTAATCTGTCTTCCTTTTACCCATGCTTCCCCTCCCCATCCAACTTTTCCACTCTCAGCCTTCTGTTACCTTTCAGCTGCTCAACTCTTAAGGGCCTTCTCCCTGGGATAGGTGCATCCCGCATCACCATGTCCTCCTTTCCAACATCTTCAATGCCTTCTCCCAACCTGCTCGATCTGCTGCCCCAAAGAAAAACTAGTCCATGAAACTCCTCTCTGGCTTTGCTCCAACAAAGCTTCCCCAACCCCCCCACCCAGTATCCCTGATCCCCTTTACTCCCTTTCCCTGGCACCAAAGGGGGCAGGACCCCAAAATGCATGAAGACCACCCTCCAAAGACCCTCTGGCAATGACCCTTCCCACAATTCCTCTCTTCAGCTCTGCAAGGCTCTCATTGCCTGGGTCAACACTGCTGGACCCCCACCCCATCCCCAGCTCCACCCTCACCCGCACCAAGTCTTGAAGCATCCCCTCCAGCCTCATCCATTCCCCCTACCCCCACAGGGACCCTCCCCATATGTCTTAGCTCCACCACCTCCCTGGACTCCATTGGAACCTCAACCAGGCTCCCTCCTCCCAGATCACCTCCTGGCCCCGCCCCCAGTCCCGCCCACTCACTCTGGCGCGCGGTCCTGGCGCCTCCTCCTTGGCCGCCGCCATTTTGGGGGGGCTCCGCCAATGGGGAGGGGGAGGGGGAGGCTATCCTCTTCCTCACTCCCAGGCCGGAGGGGCAATGGGCGCGGGTGCCGCCCCACTCAGAGGGCGCTCCGGGAAGGTTCCCCAAGCCGCCTTCGGGAGGCGGGCGAGGCGGCGGGTGGGCTGGGGCACAGCGCCTCCCTCAGGAGCTCCAGGTGTCCAAGCTCTCCACGGGGAAAAAAAGAAGAGAAGGAAAGCAATCAAGCCCAAAACTGAGGCGACCGTCGGCTGGACCCTCCAGGCCGCGCGACCCTCTTAAAGCTGCAGAGACCTGCCCAAGCCGTGAGGGGCGGGCAGAAGGCTAGTGCGCAGGCGCCCGGCGCAGGCGCACGCCCCCTCAGCCCATCGCCCTGCCCTTTTCTTTCGGGCCCTCCTGGTCTCCTCCCTTTCGCGCCGGCGCAGTCGAGGTCCGTCCTGTGGAGGTTGGAGCACGTTAGGACTGGCCTTAGAATGGCGCCCTCTTAAAGGGCCACGCACCCCTTTCTGGAGGAAAGAGCCAAGCCAGAAAGTGGGTCATGAGGAATACTCATGAGCCAAGAGGAGGTTAAAATTAAGAAGTTCAAAGGGGGGGATTTAGAATAAGAGATGGATTTGGGGATTAGGAGCCATTGGAAAAGGCAAGGCTACCCCGCCACTCTAGCGCATCCCTAGTGCGGGATGGTCCTTTGCGCAGGCACTGAGTGGCCGCCACAGCATCTTTGGCCATAGCTGTTTTTCTTCTAGCCTTTTTGTTGGCCAAATATTTCTAAGCCATTCCCCCACCCCCACCCTGCAAAAGAGTGCCACTTCCAGCACAAATGCCATTGTACACTGAAGATGGCATTTAATTTTGTTGTACAAGGCGCAATAACAATAAAGTAAACTAAACTAAATGATCTTGCTCATTGGTGAAGAATCGAGATTCCAATTAAATCTCTTAAAGCAAATAAATAGATATGGATGCATAGAAAGGTCTCGTTAAAGAATTCAACAAAGTGGTTGTTGTGAGTTGTGAAGTTGTGTCGGATCCATTGCGACCCCATGGACAATTTTCCTCCAGGCCTTCCGGTCCTCTACCGTCCTCTGGAATCCATTTAAGGTAATGCCGACTGCTTCAGTAAATCCGTCCAGCCACCTCATTCTCTGTCGTCCCATTCTTCTTTTGCTCTCAGTCTTTCCCAGCATGAGGCTCTTCTCCAGGGAGTCCTTCCTTCTCATTAGGTGGCCTAAGTATTGGAGTTTCCTCTTCAGGATCTGGCCTTCCAAGGAGCAGTCAGGGTTGATCTCCTCTAGGACTGACCAGTTGGATCGCCTTGCAGTCCAAGGGGCTCACAGGAGTCTTCTCCAGCACCAGAGTTCAAAGGCCTCCATTCTTTGGCGCTCAGCCTTCCTTATGGTCCAACTTTCACAGCCATCCATTGCAACTGAGAAAAACATAGCCTTGACTTTTGTTGGCAGGCTGATGTTTCTGCTTTTTAGTATGCTGTCTAGTTTTGCCATAGTTTTCCTCCCCAGGAGCTAAATTGGGGATTCATTACTAAATGATGCATAACCTACGAGAGGTTATGAAAAGTTAAATGAGCGACTAGCTGCTTTTGGAAGGCCGACAAGATCCTCCTTTAAATTTTGGGTAAGCTTTGGTCATAGTGAGCTTCCCTTTTTGGGTGAGCGAATATCCAGTTCTTTTTAAAAATAGGTACTCCTGGGGCCCAAAAAGGGTCCAGCGTCTGCAAAAAGCTGCCCACAGTTAACCATATCCATATTTGCATATAAAGGTATAAAGATATGTATTCATAAATATACATCAAATTTGGAAACACAAAACAGTCGATCTTCCTCAGAGTGACTCTAGGCAACCTCTGTTTCATAAAAGTTCCATGGGGGTTGCTTTGTGAGCCTGTTGCAGTTAAATTATGAATGAAGATTGTGGCTCCTTATGATCTTAAAATATTAATTATGAGTAAAATGGGTTAGCATTCCACTTAAAAGTTGCTAAATCTTGGTTTCTGATGTGGGTAACCAAATGAGTCTTGCAAACTGTTCCTAGACACCCACTTTATGACAAAGACATTATTCTTTTCATAAAAATTTGGTTGATGGTTTTTTAAGTCAAGTTCTTCAATGAGTATAATAAATTATATCTAGATTTATCAATTTAGTGGAAAAATGGAATTAATCACATTTACTTTTAAGGTTTTAAATTTACACTGGAATGCTTTTCATATGACTAATGTATTGTAGACAAATATTCTTAGAAAGTTTCTACTGTAATATCTGATTTCTAATTACTGAAATCTGGCTACAGTCTTTGAATAGCCACTTCACTGATATTAAAGATTTCATAAATAGTAATTCTATCTGCTACTGTCTCCTTTCCTTTCCTTCCTGTTAACATAATTTTTATTTTATTGGCTGAGTTCATACATTGCATTATAATAGAGCTTGATAATAGTGCCATAATGTTGTTTGATTTGCCTTAGCACAATGTATCAAGTCATCAATATCATCTGTAAGCTTTGGTTTATGCCACAAATTTTATGGGTAGGTTAGGTTCACATACTATGATAAGTTATACAGTGATTTATTTGACTTAGCAGAGTGAGTAATCTCTGATAGTGTTTTACAAATTATAGTTATGGCATAATCTATTGTGCTAATCCAGGAAAATGATTTATTCAACAAACTATAACTAACCTGTCTACGGCTTAATGTGTGACTCTACTCATAGCATATTCACAACATAGTGTCTATACTTTATAATTTTATTTTTGTAATATTATATTATGAATTAAAACAATGTTGATTAAAAATCTATGCAAGGGATAATTTATATTCAAATATTTGAACCTAAGATGACAGCGTACTTAATCATCCCAGTATCCCCTAAAGAATATTGCTGTAAACTAATGCATTTCTTTTAAGAAAAAAAAAGTAATTCATGATTCTTAGGATGTTCTTTAAAAAAAAGACTGGACAGATTAACAGAGGGAAACTCCCACATTATTAGCTCTAAAACTAACAGGGACATGTATCTTCAGAGGCACTCAATGGGTTTGAATGCTATTGGATAGGAACTGTTCTCTTGATAGATACCGTAGATGTGACTTCTCTTGGCAGATAAATAGAGCTGAAGAAGCATCTTGGATGCTTCAGCGAAACGTCTTCAAAGAAAAACAAGATTTACCTCTTGAAAAAGCATCTTTGGCCATCCTCTTGATAGCTTCACTGATGGTGTGAAGGTGATAGCTGGGTGATTCCTATTAAAAGCAAAAGGTTGCCTTATATGGACTTTTGCTCAATTGAACAGGATTCTTTCTTCTTGTGAATTTATAGCCCGCATCAGCTTTTCCAAATATAATACCTCTTGAAATTTGAAAATGAAACTCCCAGAATTCCCCACCAACAAATCCAGTGTTTTGGAAATCCAGGGAAATGTTAATCTGGAAGTCTTGGCATAAACGCAGAGTGAAAAGAATGACAATAATAGGTTCTAGTTATTACACCTATATCTGTTTATCTGTCTACATCAGTATTCCTTGGGAATTTTACAATGTATCGACCTCAGTGGCTGACTGGGGAATTCTAGGAGTTATGCACATATTTTAAACTTCCCAAAGTTGAGAAACATACTAGTCCATACTACCTTTATATATCACTGCATTAAGACCCTTTCTGACAGCTAGTCTTAAATAATCTTTAGAGTGGGGTTGCAGGTCTCACATCTGATCTGCAGTTGGCTTAGTTCAGGGGTGTCCAAACTTGGCAACTTTAAGACTTGTGGACTTCAACTCCCAGAATTCCCCAGCCAGCAGCTGGCTGGGGAATTCTGGGAGTTGAACTCCACAAGTCTTAAAGTTGCCAAGTTTGGACACCCCTGGCTTAGTTGATGTATCATGCTGAGCCATAATGGGATTTATCTGGTTTCAGGTTTGTGTGATGTAAAAATCCAGTAATTCTAGCTTAACCAAAAAAATAAACCATGGTTAAACCAGGACATAAGTCGATAAGAGAATTTGGCCCATAGCTAATGCAATGATTGGTATCATTCTTAAGCTAATGATAAACTAAATAAAGCAGATGAATGATAGTATAAAGGGTAATTCTATCTGTCATCTTAACTAAGGAAAACTGACAAGATTTTTGAAATTATAGAGATAAGCATTATATATGTAAATATTGTACTCAACTAGGAAGACCTAAAACCTAAAAGACATTGATCTTGGAAAGCTAAGACGGTTTAGAACTCATTAGTATTTAGATGATCGATTAAATATTAGAAGAATTTAATCAAAATTTACTGGATCATCTCACACCTTAAGCCATACACTATTATTTTTAACCCAGATAATTACTGTTAATATCTGGAAAACACAATGTCTAGGAGGAACATGATTTTCTAACCCCAAACCAAACCAGCCACATTATGTCTCAGCCTAAACCCATTCAGTTGTTTCAGTTATGAACAATTATGACTTCTTATATGAATTTATAAAATGGAAATTAAAAATGAGTTGCTTAGAGAACAAAATAAATTATTTGAAATGAACATTACTTTAAATTCTGTTCTCATATGCCAGTAGCTGACCACACCACCCAATTTCTCTTTAGTTGACTTCTGTCAACTAGAATAAGTAATCAAATTTAAATCCAGCTTTATCTTATAAAACATTTACATTTAATGGGGATGATGATTTCTTGCCTCTTTTCACTGTCCAAGAGATCTGTGTGTCTTAATTGCACGAAATAAGTTTATTTTAGAAAATCGATAAATCCCTTTAGACTAGAGGTGAGCAACTAAGGCAGGGGTGTCCAAACTTGGGAACTTTAAGACTTGTGGACTTCAACTCCCAGAATTCCCCAGCCAGCTGGCTGGGGAATTCTGGGAGTTGAAGTCCACAAGTCTTAAAGTTCCCAAGTTTAGACACCCCTGAACTATGGCAACTTTACAATCTGTGGAGTTCAACTCCCAGAATTCCTGAGCCAGTTGTAAAGTCGCTGTAGTTGCTCATCCCTGCTTTAGACAAAGCGCTATCTACATTTTAAGGAAGATATTTTGAGCCCCAATGTCATGATGCTACTGTGGCCAAAACTGAATTGGGACATGTAACTTCTCTTATTGGTTAAAATTATTTAACCACCATCACCTCGTCTTAGCCCCTCTGATTTTAAATGATGACTTAATTTCATCTTGAGCTACGGCACTGCATGAGAAACTGAAGTGCTATGGGTTCTCACTTAATGCCATCCTAATGATGGGTTATGAATGCGCACAAACCACCCTTAAATAGCACACCAAAGACTTGGGAGCCCAGTCAGACCTGGTTGCCATACCCAGGTATTCCATCTTTTTCTAAGCTGGCTACAATAAGAGCTTCTAAATGCAGAAGAGCCCCAACCTGATTTAATGCCCCCCCCCAACAGCTGTTCCAGCAAGAAAATGATGGGTATCCACTTTGAACAAAACAAATTGCATCTCTGGTGAAGGAATTCCTGAAACATAAGAAATAATACCGCATCTATTAAAATTTCCAGATCACCTACCAGATTACCACAACACTCAATAATTTACCAAGAATGTATTACTATTATTATTCTCTTCCTTCTTAGTATCTATCTCTCCCCACTTACGATTATAACCATGTTGCTTGTATCTTTCAATTTATATTGTTTTTATTTGTTTCCTAGTACGATTTGATAGCTTATTAGTAACCTTGACTATCACTAAGTGTTGTATCTTTTTATTCTTGATGAATGTATTTTTATTCTCCTTATGTACACTGAGATCATATGCACCAAGGACAAATTCCTTGTGTGTCCAATCTCACTTGGCCAATAAAGAATTCTATTCTATTAATTTTATGTACAGTGCCAGGATCCCATCAATGTGATCTTTTTTTTAAAAAAATGTGGCTAAGATTTGCTCCAATTGTAGGATACTTCACACCTTTATCCTACTAGTTTTACAACTGCACTATTGGTTTTTACTGTGGCTTTTACTTCTTGACTGATTTGGTTTCCTTTTGTTTTTGAGCTGTTCTATCGCTCTAATAAAGCACCTTGTCTTGTCTCTTGAAAATACAGTAGATGGAGTTATTTCTCATGATGGCAAAAATAAAAATGTTTGGCTGTTCCCTCTTCCTCGCAAAACTCTTGTCCCCCCAGTTAACCCTCCTGCCTTCTTAGTAAGACCTCCCCATTTGCAAAATTGATGTGACCCCTTGCCCCATAAGAATTGTCTTCAAGCTATCTAAATTGATTGAAAGAATAAGCAGGCACATTGCAGGAATAGCAACCACATTTTTCCTTCCGTTCTGGGGGGATGTGGCTTGCAAACTCCATAAACTGGTTTCGTACAAAGTTGAGTTGCCCCAATGCAGTTGTTACCTGCAAGGATTTTTTCCCCTCCCTAAATGTCAAATGGAGTTGTCATTGCTGTGTATAAAATGAATGCCATGAAGGTTGAGCGAGTGGAAGGGAGAAATCATCCATTCTAGCAAGATTTATTGATTTATTAGTTTGTCAAACATGTACAAGATAGCACACTGATGGTGAACCTTTTTGGCACCAAGTGCCCAAACTGGAATGTGTGTGCATGTGTGTGATTGCGCATGCCAGAGCCCCGGAAACCCAAAGACCAGCTGGCCAGTGCACATATGTCTGTTTTTTGGTTATTTGGGGGACTGTTTTCATGCCATTTTGGGGGTTACTTTGCGGCTGGTTTTGGGCCATTTTCAGGCCAGGTTTTGGGCTATTTTTGGCCTGAAAATGGCATGAAAACAACCTGAAAATGGCATGAAAGCAGCCTGGAAAACAGTCTGAACAATGACCTGTTTTTTGGGCCGTTTTCAGGCCATTTTCTGGTGCTCCGATGACCGTGAAAAGCAGCTGGCGATGGTGTGCGTCCCCACAGGGAGGACTCTGGCACGTGTGCCCTAGGTTCGCCATCACCGAGATATCAGGTATAAGTATGAACATGGACATGAACAAATGAAATGAATACAAATAAATGGGGACAGTAGGACAGGAATGGTAGGCATGCTGGTGTGTTTATGCACACCCTTTTTTACGAACCTCTTAGGAACTGGGTGAGGTCCATGGTAGACAGTTGAAGGTTGAAGCTATGGGGGTTTGAGGATGTAACAATGGAGTCAAATAGAGCATTCCAGGTGTTGACCACTCTGTTGCTGAAGTCGTATTTTCTGCAATTGCGTTTGGAGCGACTTACCTTGAGTTTGTCCGTGTATTATTATAAGATGAATAAAAATATATATATTTAAAAAAAAAACAGAAAAAGTTGCATCCTTTGTAGAGGCCACGTGTCTCTTCGTTGGTTCAATGCGGAAGATTAGAGTAGAAGGATTGCAATCGCCTGGCTGGAAAAGGGAATATCTGGGGAGGGGGCTGAATGAGGAAAGAGCAGAATACAGGCCCTTCAGTTGCAGAGGGGAGGTTTGCTTTCCCTCAGCCTTCCCATCATGGGAATAGACCCTGACAAGAGAGGTCACATCAGCTCTAGAGACAAAAAGCTCACAGGGAGCTGGCCTTGTCATTCGCATGGAGTCTTCCCATCTCTGAGACCTAGATTATAAATAGATGGGCGCATATATTTTTTCTTTCTCTCTCTCTCTCTCTCAAACACAGGCGCCTCATTGTTCAACTGAGTCATGTCTTGTGCTGCCTCCTGGCCAGAGAAAAACGTGGCCTAAAATCCTTCACGGGGCAATGCTTTTACAAGAGCAGCTGAAGGTTGCAAGGTTGAAGGCTGCAAAGAGTTGCAAGATGGTTCAGAAGTTGAAGCAGGAAAGAGAGGGATAAGAAAAAGACAAAAGAAGGTGGCTGAGATTTGAATCCTCTCTTGCAGCCCGTTGCATTTTTAGAGGGAGGAAAGGAGAGGAAGGGATCCAGGCATTAAAAACTGGATCTCATCAGGTGTAAAAGTGGTTCTGGGTTAGGGTCGCCCTAGGATTCTTCTAAAACACGACAAAGAGAAAGCGCATACAATATATTTTTATTTGGGTATGCAGGTAGTCCTTGACTTATCACCACAATTGAGCCCCAAATTTCTGTTGCTAAGTGAGGCATTCCTTAAGTGAACTTTGCCCCATTTTACGACCTTGCTTACCACAATTGTTAAGAGAATCATTGCCCTTGTTAAGTTAGTCATACAGTTGTTAAGTGAGTCCGGCTTCCCCATTGATTTTGCCTGTCAGAAGGTCGCAAAAGGGGATCGCATGATCCTGGGATGCTGCAACCGCCATGAGTCAGTTGCCAAGCACCCGAATTTTGATCACGTGACCATGGGATACTGTAACAGTCGTAAGTGTGAAAGATGGTCACAAATCACTTTTTTCCCCGTTTCAGTAACTTCAAGTGCTCCCTTAATGAACTGTCGAAAGTCAAGGACTATCCAGTACTATACATTCTTTTCAGCCTTTGCAAGTTCTACGAGTCCACAGGGAGGTGGAAACCAAAAGGATCAGTTAAATCAGATTCTTCCCCACCTAGGCAGCCCGTGTTTTTGTGTGAACCCCAGAATTCTCTGTGAGCCCTGCTATCTGGAATTTGAATTTCCACATTTGCAACGTGCAGATATATCCACATGGGATGGCCAAGGAAAAATAGAGTAGAATAGAATAAAATAGAATAGAATAGAATATATGGAATGGAATGGGATAGAATAGAATGAAATTAGGAAAGAATGAAATAGAATAGAATAGAATAGAAAATATGGAATAGAATGGAATGGAATGGAATAGAATGGAATTAGGAAAGAATGAAATACAATAGAATAAAATGAAATTAGGAAAGAATGAAATAGAATAGAATAGAATAGAATGAAATTAGGAAAGAATAGACTCGAATGAAATTAGGAAAGAATGAAATAGAATAGAATAGACTAGAATAAAATTAGGAAAGAATGGAATGGAATAGAATAGAATAGAATAGAATAGAATAGAATAGATTTCTTAATTGGCCAAGTGTGATTGGGCACAGAATTTGCATTTGGTGCATATGCTCTCAGAGTACATAAGGAGAATAAAAGTACATTCATCAAGAATAAAAAGATACAACACGTAGTGATAGCCAAGGTTACTAATAAGCTATCAAATCATACTAGTAAACAAATAAAAATATAAATTGAAAGCTAGAAGCAACACGGTTATAGTCATAAGTGGGGAGAGAGAGACACATACTAGGAAGTAAGTGAAGAAAAGATACATTCGTCACGAATCATAAGGTACAACACTTAATGATAGTCATAGGATACAAATAAGCAATCAAATCATACTAGGAAACAATCAATATAAATAGTAAGGATACAAGCAACAACGTTACAGTCATATGTCATATGTGGGAGGAGATGGGTGATAGGAACGATGAGAAGATTAATAGTAATAGTAAGATAACAATTGCAGAGCTTCAACTCCATCATCACAGCTACCATCTTGACTTTTTTGACAATCCCGTCAGAAGGTGCTTGGTTTTGGAAAGATGGCCCTAAGTGCAACTATCAACTCTCGAAACGACTCTAGCTGAAGCCATATTTTCTTCGCTTCGTTTCTTAGTTGCCCTACTTAGGGGGGGGGGGGGGAGTAGGACTTATGGAATGTAGAATGTTTTCCTCCAATGTGCCAGACATAACAATGATAAGGCTCCTGAGAACCAAGGCCAACTCAGCGTGCTCTAGCAACCGCAGGAAGGAGTGCTGAGAAGTTCAGCACATGCTTGGTTGGCTAACGTGATGTGTGACACAAGGAGATGGGGGGTAGGCAAGATCTCATATTTAATTATGCCAAAAATGGGAATGAATCAGTTTCGTTTTTACCTCTGGTACCGTGCCAATATGATGTACCCAGTAAACTGGATTTTTGAGGTAGTCAAGGCTTCAGAGTCTCGAATTGGTTGGGAGCATTACTTGGAACCATGACAGTAACAGCACAATGATGGAGTTGTGGGACCTTTGGTGATCACCACCCCATTTTAACAGTTCTGTTTTTGAGAGCACAATGAAGAAATAGCAGCCTGTTTCTGCCTCCTCTCCTTCTGGAAGAAATTACACAGAAGTTGCCATATTATGTCTGGTGCAAAAAAAAACCCCCATCATCAACAACAACAACAACAACACAAACACATGCACACACACAGACACCCTGCCATCTTTGGAAGATTTAAAAAAATGGATGGCATAAGTGTTTGTGGATGCCAGTGAATACCTTTTATTTATTTATTTTTTATTTATTTATTTAGTTTGTCACTCGTGTACAAGATAACAGGAATAAGAATAAACATGAATAAGAACACAGGAAATGGGTACAAATAAATGGGGGCAGTAGAACAGGGACGTTGGGCACACTGGTGAACTTACGCACGCCCCTACTGACCTCTTAGGAACGGGGTGAGATCAACAGTAGACAGTTTAAGGTTAAAGTTATGGGGTTTGAGGATGTGACAATACTTTCATCACAGAGAAATGTTTCCTTACTACCCATATATCTGTTGTCACATCAATAACCGTGGTATGTATGTAATTATCTCCATCTTTACAAGCAACCTCTCACGTTTCTCAGACTTCTGCTTTTATGATTCCCCTATTCTGTATCAAGATTGCTTCAGTTTCTGGACAATATTGTGTGTATCTGATCAAGTGAACTTAGTCTGTTCTTTGGTGTCCAAAGTAATGAGATCTTTGGAAGGCATGCAAATTGGTAATTGCCCATGGGACAACTTTCTGACTGGTTCTACAAACTCGAGCCAACTAAGAAGCAGGAGGAAGAGGAAGAAAGAGGAGGATGACATAATACAAAGCCCAGATGTTGAACTAATATTAAGTTCAGAGGTGGAATTCAGCAGGTGCTGACCAGTTCTGGAGAACCGGTAGCGGAAATTTTGAGTAGTTCAGAAAAGCGGTAAATACCACCTCTGACTGGCCCCGCCCCCATCTATTCTCTGCCTCCCAAGTCCCAGCTGATTGGGAGGAAATGGGGATTTTGCAGTAACCTCCTGCCACGCCCACCAAGTCATGCCACCCCCCAAGCCACGCCCACAGAACCGGTAGTAAAAAAAAATGAATCCCACCACTGGTTCACTTCCTATGCAAACTTCCTTCTTTGTAAAATGAGTACATCTTTTCTCCGTCTCCACCCCTGTTTCCAAATGGACATTGGGAAGGATCTATCAATGGATGGGACAAAGAAGGATGGGAGTTTTAAAAGGAATACATTCCTTTGCTTCTTAGCTCAGCCTTATGCATTCTAGGGACAGGAAGCCCAGAAGCTGCATAATTACCCCTATGCAAATGAAGCCAGATCTTCATGCAGAAAGGGAATGCATAGCTTAATCCATTCATTCTCAGCCAATCCAGCATCTTTCTAAAGCACTGGTAGAAAATTTCATTCAAACACAGGGCCTCTTCAAACAGTTCCCAAGGCTTCATTCTGGAGTAAACGGCAATCTGTCTCCTCCTCATTATTTCTGAGATTAAATCCTGTCCCAACTTTTGATTCTGATCCAAAAAGTCTGTAGGCAGCCAGAACTGAATGCATGTAAATCTTTGCACAGTTACTTTTGTTGCTAAATCAACAACAAGCTGACTGTTCGTTCAGCAGTGAAATGAAAGAAGGGGCCAGGGACTAAATGAGCATCTGTTTTTCCTACTCTTAAATAGTAAGTGAAAGGAATTCCTCATTTAAAAAACAACTTTGAACTCCCAAAATTTTTCAGCATTTTTCTCGTGTTTGTGTGTGTGTGTGTGTGTGTGTAAAACCCACAGCTTCTGTAGTTTCTTCATGCTGTTGGAAGAAATGGCCATCTGGATTCAGTTCCAAGTGGGGGGAAAAGACACTGGAAACATGGAGGCTGCTTGGAAAGACGGTTTAATGGTGGACAGGATCACATAGCTTGAGCTCCTGAACAGAAAAGGGGGATCAGATGCTTCCAGATGTTGGGTGAAGAAGAAGAAAAGAGAGAGAGATGCTGAAAGTTCCTGGTTTTATGCCGTCTCTGGCCTTTGATCTTGATGTTGTATTCTGACTCCCATGGAGCCATGCCGGGGCAACTTTGTAGGCTGTCTTGAGTCCAGGTTTGGTTGAGCATTGCTTCTTCCCAGGTGCCTTGTGGTAAGATGGGTAAAGGGCTAATACTATCATGCCTTCATCCCATCACCCTGGAGCTGACAAGAGGGGAGATCTTTGTTATGTAGAATAGACTGACTCAGGCCTTTTAATGGCCCATCGACAAAAGTGAGGGCTATTTAGAATGAGCGTTTCCTTCCTAAAAACACATTTCTCCATTTCTGATCCAGGGAAATATAATATTCTGCCTTTTCAATATTTCCCAGGATATTTCATTTTTCTAGGAGAGGGTTTTTTAAAAAAAAACTTCCTACAATGCCTTACAGATTTTCAGCAGTCGTCTTTTGAGGCAGAAACTCCATAAAAACAGGAGGATTGATGTAAAATCTTCTGCAATCAAGCTCTGCTCCTCCTGGCTTCATAAATGCACCTCTGTTCACTTGGCAACAGGACGGAAGATTTTTGCCCTCGCCTCTTTCTGAGACGTTTCCTGCAATTACATGATTTAATCTATAGCCTTGAGATTCTCTGGTCATCTCCTGGACAACCTACTAATTGGACCTGACCTTGGACAAATGTTTATGCTTTGCCAAAGTGGAAAAATATGAGCCCAGGCCCTCCTCGACTTATGACTGCAATTGAGCCCAACATTTCTGTTCTTAAGGGAGACATTTGTTAACCCTAACAAAACCATGCTTACACATTTGATCCTAGTCTTTCTTTCTAGCCAGATGCAATGCAAAAACAAGTGTGTTCCCCTATCACAGGGGTGTCCAAACTTGGGAACTTTAAGACTTTGCGACTTCAACTCCCAGAATTCCCCAGCCATTCCCAGAATTTTGGGAGTTGAAGTCTACAAGCCTTAAAGTTCCCAAGTTTGGACACCCCTGCCCTAGCATTTAATCTTTGATATAATGTTGCAATTCAATTATTTTCTGAAATGAAGGCAGAATGCATTTGGGAATTAGGCAGCTGGATCATCTCGAGAACAGAAATCCACTTTACAAAAATCCCCAAATATGACATCTGATGGGTTGAGAGATTGGGACAAGTATAATTTTGTCCTTCTGGGTCTATGTACAACCCAGAGTTAAAAGTGCCTGTGTTACTCATCTGTCAATGTTCCAGCTGACAAACCCAACCAAGGCAAGCGTCTTCGACATCCTCAGAAGTCTGAATGCAAAACCTTATTGAGTACATGATTTCAGCACCGATGAAGACAAAACTAGCTCTAACTAATTCCCGCGCAAACCCACATAGTTGCAATATGGATTTCCCCCTCCCCCTATTAGTGCAGGTCACATTGCCCAATTAAGAGTCATTATTTTGTTATGAGAAAGAGTCTCTGGTCTTGGCAAACACCTGCCGATGTGTCCTTGGGTCTCACGGCTCTTCTTCTTGAAGTCTGGAGCCTCCATTCCATCTCACCCTTCCCTTCCCCCCCCCCCAATTCTTTGGCAATTTGAAAAGTGATAATGGTTTCAACAGCATAAGCGTGCTTCAATCTTAACATCACCATCATGAGGTGGAAGAACTTGAACCTGAGACATGATGAGGCAGAAGAGTGAGGTCTACCTTCTGTGCTTGACCATCAGTCTTCCACAGGAAGGGAGCAGAGATTCCAATGAATATCAATGTTCAAGACTTTTTCCCTTGGCAGTTGCCATGGACACCTGTGGCTGGTTCATATTTATTGTGAGAGTTGCTTCTCAGACTGGTGGAAATGTCAGTTATCAAGACAATGAGCAGACTGCTTCCCCCCATCCAGGGGTGAAATTCAGCAGGTTTTGACAGGTTCTGGAGAACCGGTAGTGGAAATTTTGAGTAGTTCAGAGAACCGGCAAATACCACCTCTGGCTGGCCCCAGAGTGGGGAGGGAATGGGGATTTTGCAGTATCCTTCCCCTGCCCCACCCACCAAGCCACGCCTACAGACCCGGTAATTTAAAAAATGCATTTTTTTTTACTAAAGAGGCAACCTTCCAGCCTTCTGCATAAGAAGAAAATGGACAAGAATTTGCCACCCTAAATTGTCTATCCTGTTTGAAATCAGGCTACTTTCTAGAATTCTCGCCTGATAAATATTATCAATCAGGGTCCTGACAGTCTTCTTTCTGGGATTAACTGCTTCCAGTCCAGGCTGCAAGGAAGGAGGTCTCCTGGCATGGATGACAGTAAACTCCAATATGATTTGCTTGTGTTGATTTGTTTGTGTCTCAATATATTAGTGGAACCAAACTATTGTGGATTACCAACCATAGGGTAGAGCTTTTAAGCAAAGAGGGTAAGCACCACCAACGAGAAAGTCCATGCAAGAGGGATTGTAAAATTAGCCCTGTGGTTGTGGTTGATTTAGCAGTAGATAATATGCTCATACTTAGTCATCCCACTCACGAGCTTAGCTGCTTCATGCTGCACCATCTGTTTTTTTCCAAGTCAAGGACAACTGTAGGAGGGTTGCCTCATCTAGAGGAGAATATCACGGATGCATGACCTGAAGCAAGTAAGGCAGTCTCTGCTGACAGAGAAGACTCCAGTGGCATCACCAAGAATAGAATAGAATTATTTATTGGCCAAGTGTGATTGGACACACAAGGAATTTGTCTTTGGTGCATGTGCTCTCAGTGTACGTAAGGAGAATAAAAGTACATTCATCAAGAGTAAAAAGATACAACACTTAGTGATAGTCAGGGTTACTAATAAGCTATCAAATCGTACTAGAAAACAAATGAAACAATATAAATTGAAAGTTACAAGCAACATGGTTATAGTCATAAGTGGGGAGATATAGATACTAGGAAGGAAGTGATGAATAATAGCAATACATTCTTGATAAATTATTGACAGTGCTGTGGGAATTAGTTGTTAAGCAGAGTGATGGCATTCGGGGAAAAACTGTCCTTGTGACGTTGTTCTGGTGTGCAGTGCCCTATAGCGTCTTTTGAGGGTAGAAGTAGAAACAATTTACATATCCAGGATGCGAAGGGTCTGTAAATATTTTCACAGCCCTCTTTTTGACTCGTGCAGTGTCCAGGTCCTCAATGGAAGGCAGATTGGTAGCCATTGTTTTTTCTGCAGTTCTAATTATCCTCTGAAGTCTCTGTCTGTCCTGTTGGGTTGCAGAGCCAAACCAGACAGTTATGGAGGTGCAGAGGACAGACTCAATAATTCCTCTGTAGAACTGAACCAGCAGCTCTTTGGGCAGTTTGAACTTTCTGAATTGGCACAGAAAGGACATTCTTTGTTGTGCTTTTTTGATGACGTTTTTGATGTTAGGTGTCCAGTTTAAGTCTTGAGATATGATAGTTAGCAAACAGTTCCATGGGTTTATGTTCCCATGGCACCCTATATCATCTATCCTTCATCTATCCACACTGCAATTTAGCATATGGACCCAGACAGCATAGCTATTGGGCAGGAGCCTGATGACATGACGTGCATTGTGGCCTAATTATGCTCGTGACATGAATATTGTCATGATGTGTCTGATGTGCCCTTTCCCTTTGCTTTCTTCATGGTTTCATGTGCTATCCAAGTGTAAGTGTTTGGGTTAATTCCATCAGATTAAGCATGGGTAAGAGACAACCATTATCTAAAATAACCTTTCTATATCATTTGTCTTTGTTGGTTGGGATGAAGGAATGACCAGCGCTCCAACATTTGACTCCTAATTATATTTTGGCTCAGACGTTGGCTTAATTCTCTGGCTTGAGATCCCTGAAGAGACAGCCAGAAATCCTTCCCTGCTGCTCTTCCACTAGTCATCTCAAGTCCATCCTTCATGTTTTAACTCTCAAGGGCTTGGTTGCCTTCTCAACATTTACAGAGGACTGTGGAAAGCTGTCTAAAGGTAAAGGTTCTCCTCGCACATATGTGCTAGTTGTTCCTGACTCTAGGGGAGGGTGCTCATCTCCATTTCAAAGCCGAAGCGCTACCTCTGTCTGAAGATGTCTCCATGGTCATTTGGCCGGCCTGACTAAACGCTGAAGGCGCACGGTTACCTTCCCACCAAAGGTGGTTCCTATTTTTCTACTTGCATTTGTACATGCTTTCGAACTGCTAGGTGGGCAGAAGCTGGGACAGGTAACGGGAGCTCACTCCATTACGTGGCGCTAGGGATTCGAACTGCTGAACTGCCGATCTTTCTGATCGACAAGCTCAGCGTCTTAGCCACTGAGCCACTGCGTCCCTACGGAAAGCTTCCTTGGACTCCTTTAGTGCAAGACGGCAGTTTGGTGGGGCTAGGCAGACCTAGGTCGCAGAAGTGATATCATCTTCTGCAATGTGATGATAGGCATCATGCAAAAGAGTCATCATTTTAAAAGCAAACCAATAAAACAAGCATCTCGGACAGACACCCGGTGTATCTCTTTGTTCTTTTCTTTCCTGGTTTCTGGTTTCTGTTTGTCTAGACAAAGGCTTAAAAAGCCTTTTGCAGGTCAGTTGGACCTGTGGGAACCAGCTAAGGGGACTGGTGAAAGGATGCTTGATGCAGATACAAGAAACTGCTCCAAATTGGTGCCCTTGCAAAGCCTACAGTATTTCATCATTACTTCCTGCGGTTGTGCTTTGAGACACCTAGTGGTTGAAATACGTATGGCTGTTGGGAAACGCAACTTTGAAAGGGACGTCCATTTTGTGGAAGCACAGCCTTCAGGCTTATCTGCCAATCGTCTGAGGGCACTTAGCACTCTTCCAAGAAATTAGTGCTGCAGGCAGGCATTTCTTTCCCGCTTAGCCAGGCCAAAGATCCCCACAGACGTTTATGATCACCCATCTACCCATTTCAGGGGTCCTCCTTGTTCAGCCTGGAGTTCTCTTCAAAATCATGAGCAGTCACGGTCCCACAGTGGAAGTTATTTCGGGCTTTTTTCCTTATAGATTTCCAGTTTCACAAAATTGTAAAATAAAGTCTCTGCGTGTGAAATTTAGTTTTACTTAGTTAATAAATGAACCAGACTCCTTTCGGCATTGTTTCAGTCCTGGGAATCTGTGAATTCAATTCATTTTCTGTTGCACCTTCTCTCAAGAAAGTTCAGAAACGATCTATTTTTTATTTAGTGTCTTTCTTCCTTCTTCTTGAATTCATGAGTTGACCACCTTGGATGGTCTTGGAGCAGTGGTGGGATTAATTTTTTTTTTTACTATCGGTTCTGTAGGCGTGGCTTGGTGGGCGTGGCAGGGAAGGATACTGTAAAATCTCCACTCCCTCCCCACTCCAGTAGAAGTTTACTGCAAAATCCCCATTTCCTTCTGATCAGCTGGGACTCGGGAGGCAGAGACTAGAAGGGGGCGGGGCCAATCAGGGGTGGTATTTACTGGTTCTCTGAACTACTCAAAATACCCACTACTGGTTCTTCAGAACTGGTCAGAACCCGCGGAATACTACGACTTGGAGAGTATACAGTCTCTTACGAAAGCAAAGATACAAATATAGAATTGCTTTTAGAAGTTCCTTCTTTATCATGTGCAATCACGATAATTAACTAATTTTAGGGTAAACAACATTCACTGATTGTAGTATAAACACAAATGCAAATCTGCAAGCAATTTAAGCTTATCTGATCTGTGATGCAAACATCTGGATAAACTCTAGGAGGCAGCAAAGAATTACACACTGTTTGCTTCCATCTAATGCAATCTGGAGTTTTGCAGCGTGAGCATCACATGCCTAGATAATTGAACGGATGCTATTGGACTTAGAATGTGTGTTCATTCTGTGCCAAGATTTGTTTCAGCCAAATATTCCACAAAAGCTAAGAAAAATAAACCCTAAATAGACCGCATTCAAAATGTGACCCAGCCACGCCTTCCTTCTCGCTGCAGATCTGGGCCATCGCGTGTTAGCTGGTTGGAATATTTGTTGGGAGTTATGAAAAATACGGTTCAATCCACAAGACTGGATTGGACTTCTATGTTGGATACATAATGCTGGACCTAATTTGCATTGGTTTATTTCTTATTGTTTAGTTCTCCCCTATGGGTGTTTTAATTACTCAATCAAGAATGTGGTGATTTTTGTAATGAGGAGGAGTATAGAATCTTCTGTTGTACTGCGAGAATCATTGATGTGTGTATTTCTGCATTGCCAGCAATGTCTGGCAGTGGTTTTACTGCATTGCAGACCAGAGTCTATATACCATTCTCATGAGGGGATATCAATCTTAGCCTTTTGTGTACAAAGCTTGTATTCTACCACAGTCCTCCAGTCCAGATTTTGACGGAACTATTTGCTCTGGAGCTAAAAAGTGGAATCGTAAGATTCTTCCTCATGTCTGTGTCCGTGTGCATTGCTCCTGACCTTGAAATGCCAGAAAAGTAGGTCAACAGACACCGCACAGTTTCAGGAACAAGCTTGTGATTGGTGCTGACGTTACAGTTCGAATGCAGGACAATTTAAGGGGCAGGGTTTTGTAGATTCTTCTTGGCTACTTTTCCTCTTTCAACCAGTTTTGTGGGCCATGAGAAAAAGCAACCAACAACTACTTCCTTAGAGTGAGGTCAGGTGGGCTTGTGTATCTGGCAGGGTACCATTCAAACTATTGGAGTGACTGGCGCAATACTTTTCTTTAGTAGTGACCTACCGCTTAAGCTATTTCTGAATGTTGACTTAGTATTCTCCCCCCCCCCCAAAAAAGCTAGATTCACACTAAGACAGGGGTGTCCAAACTTGGGAACTTTAAGACTTGTGGACTTCAACTCCCAGAATTCCCCTGGCTGGGGAATTCTGGGAGTTGAAGTCCACAAGTCTTAAAGTTCCCAAGTTTGGACACCCCTGCACTAAGATAACAGTCATAGCACAATGGATTGTCTACAAAGAGAATCAGGCAGTGTACCTCTTGATTTTCGTTACACCCCTCTGCTATGTACACACCTTAACTGTGGCAAAAACAGAGGAACAGGGAAAACTTGAGTCATTTTGGACCTAGTTCCAGGGTTGAAATGCTACTGGTTCCGGACGGTTCACCCAAACCAGTAGCAAAAAAAGGCTTTAAAAAGTAAAAAAAAAAAGTTCTGATGGATCGCAAGGCACAGCTCATCACAGCTGATCATTGGAACTTAAAAAAAAAACGTTTTTAAAGCATTTTTTTTACTATCAGTTCGGGCAAAATGCTAAAAAAAAGTTTAAAAAAGGGGTTTCGGCGATCAGCTGTGACAACCTTTTGTGTGTATGTGAAGTCCAGCTGCTTTTGCATTGTGGGTGAGTCAGAGGTATAGCTTTTGTGTTTTTTTTTTTTTTGGTAAAGCGTGACAGTTGGCTTTCTGAGCTCTCTGTGACTCTGTGAGGCTCCTGCTTGTTGCCCGCCCAGTCACATGACCACCAAGCTAGTCACATGATGACCAAGACACGCCCACAGAACCGGTAGGGAAATTGTTTGAATTTCACCGCTGCCTAGTTCCCATATGATTCAATAAGGGAAGGACAGCTGGCAGTAACTGGCAGTAACTGGCATGGTCAACAGCTCCTAGGAGGAGCTCATGGAGTGCACAACACTAAATAGTATTGAGTATACTATTTCCTCAAATAGTATTGAGGAAATAGCAACCTTTTCCTTTTGTTGACAGAAGCAATGGAAAGTGGTCATTGGCAACAGAACTGCAAAGTCCTTCCTACTCCCTGAACTTGGTTGTTTTCTTATAGACTTTTGATTACCTGCCTAGGTAACATCATCACTGTTAAAAGGGATTTGCTCTGTTTATATACACGTGGCTTGCCTTGATCAGGGTATTGTTTACTTGATTGTTGATGCAGTGTTAATCGGTGCTAATTTCTACTCACATGGGGGTTGATTGCTGGTGGAGGAGAAATTATGGACTTTTTGTTTCCCTTTTAGCTTTTGGATTATCTCTTTTGAATGGTTTGTAGTAGTTGTTTATCTCCATGTGCCTGCTGATGGCTGATTTGTCTGAATGACAGCCAGCACCCACAACACATATAGTAGTGGCCACAATTATGGAAACCTCTTGGGAAAAGTACATTTTTGAGGTTTGATGGTTAATAGCATCACTTTTTTTTTTGGAGTTTCAAGATAATCGTATTCCACTGCTGGAATGGCCTGGGAATAGCCCAGACTTTAACCCAATTGTAAATCTATGGAGCCGACTAAAGAAACTTGTTAGTCAGAAGCGACCCAGCAATAAAACCCAGTTAATAGAAGCAATAATTCAATCTTGGTTTCACATTATAACGGCTACAGAACTCAAAGACTTGGTCCACTCCATGGGAAGACGTTGTAAGACCGTAATTCATGCTAAAGGTTACCCAACTAAGTATTAACTGACATTTTTTTATATCTCATTTTTTTCTATGGTGATATTTTTTCTATATCTCATTTCACTTTTCTTCTTTATAGCTGCTATTCTAATTGCACATCCTTCATAAAAGTTATTGCATTACATTCTTGATTAAATTATCTTTCCATTGATATATAATTTTATGGTACCCTCCCAAAATGTGGTGTTATTAGCTAGTTTTAGAAAATACACTTTTCCAGAAAGGTTTGCACAATTTTTGCCACTACTGTAGCTGGCAGAATCCAGTTCTTTTTAATGACTGAGACCAGAACTAGACTAGAAACTCAGGTTCAGGTTTCCCTTGACCCAGGATGGTTGGGCCAGTTACTAGCTTTCAAAGCAACCTGATTCATGGGACTGCTTCTGTGGGGACCCTATGAGGGGAGATCCCGTCAGTCCCATTTTAAAGAAAGGTATTCCTGTAAAGGAAAATAAATAACAAATCCAGCCAACTTAAACTAGGAATACAAGATTATATATAATTAAAGGAATTATGTGTTTGAAGACTATTCCAAATAGGTGGTGAGAATTGTTGCAGTGTGCTTTTCACTTTGTATCCCAAAGTATAATATGTGCGGATCTTTGAAAGAAATATTTTAAAGTGCATTAAATTGAAACAAACAGAAAACTGATGGTACAAAAATGCACAATATGAAGAAAAGAAAAAGTGGAGGGAAAACCTCTGCACGATCCTAAAAATACAAACATTATGAATATTCATTCTCAAATCCCTCATGAGGGATTTGAAAGGAATGCCCTGTTAATGTGGATGTATTCAGGATTCTTACCTTCAAGTCACATTATGGCCAGATTCAGAGCACAAGAAAAAAAATAGTATTTTCTAAAACTAAAGGCACAAATTGTGTAAGATATGAGATGGCTTCCCCCCCTTTTTTTAGTGTGTTTGAAGGACACTGCTATTGTGCTTTGTAAAAGAGGGGTCTCCTATTCAAATGTTTCTTGCAGGAGATCCAAGTGTTGTATGATACACATAAAAGCAGGAAGAGCTTCAGTTGTCTCACTATATGACTGTCACCTTGATTTTTTTTTTCTGTCTCCAGCTGGGGAATTCTGAGAATTGGAATTCACATGTCTTAAATATGTCAAGTTTGAGAAATACTGCCATAGACTAAGGCACAGAAGCCTTTTTGTAAACTATATTAAAGTAGTAATGAAATTCAAAATTTTTAAATGCCAGTTCTGTGGGCATGGCTTGGTGGGCGTGGTAGGAAAAGGATACTGCAAAATCTCCATTTCCTCCCCACTCTGGGGCCAGCCACAGGTGGTATTTGCTGGTTCTCCGAAATACTCAAAATTTCCGCTACCTGTTCTCCAGAACCTGTCAGAACCTGCTGAATTTCACCCCTGTAATAAAGAGTATGGCAGAATCCTATCAAACACATTAAATACATTATCAGGTCTATTTTCAGCATTTTGTATTTGGCCTTTTTCATCATACTCAGAACATCAATATTTACTTGGTTGCTGTTGAATACAGCAATAAGCATAACCTCTTCAAATTTCATCATTTGAAACTTGGCAAGATGCATCCTTTCGGAAGAGACAAGAGTGGCTACACACATTTCTAATCCTGCCAAGAAATAAACATAAAATTGGCAGTTCTCCTTAAAGGAAAAAAAATGTTTTGTCTTCAATTTGGCATGTGACAACTTCTAAAAAAAAAGGCTGTGCTTATTGCAAATCTGGGTCAATTTGAAATTATAGTTTAAGAGAGAAGCAGCTACCACTGATAGTGAAATTATAGTTTGAGAGAAGCAGCTACCACTGATAGTTTTTCACACAGAAATCAGCAATTTGGCGTCTCCAGATGGGGACATAAGGAAGTTTGAATCGGGTTTAATGACAGGAGCCCAGGATCAGCACCGGTGAGCTCTCGAGCTAATTCTATTTCCCCACTCCTGCTTTCTGTTCCTTTTGCTCAATACTTTATTCTTTTCCCTGTTGTTTAAATGTGGTCGAGCAGGAACAGGGAGGAGAACCGAAGAGATAAATCTAAATTTATTTATGAATGACTCTCAAAGGGAATGCATCCCGATAGTAAAATATAGTGGAGGCTCGAGAGAAAAGGTGCTCGAGGTAAGCAAAACGGCCATTCGGGCAGCCCAGACCACGTGCCCTCTCCATGTCCGCTGCAAGACAATGCGCACCGTTTAGAACCCCGCCCATTCGCCACCCGGCCCCGCCTATTGGGAACCAAACGATCCAATCCGTGGAAGCGTAAGTCGAAAGAACTTCGAGTCGCTCTTTTTCTGTATTACGGCTCGCGAATGGACGAATGACGGAGCCCCGGGGGGTTGAAGCCGGCCGCCGTTTATTCCCCCCCACCTTTTCCCCATCCTGCTTTGTTGGCGATCGGTTCGGAAAGCTGTCAATCTGGCTGGGGAAGTTTTCTATTGGCTCACTCAAGGAAAAAAAAAAGCAAGCCGGAAAGGCGGGGACTGCGCCTGTTTGCCGAGGCTATAAAAGGGGAGACAAAGGCGGCCGCGAGGCTGTTTTTTTCAATCTCTGCGTCTGGCGCCATCTTGTCTTTCGTCGGACTCTGAGGAGAAAACAGCGTCGTGTTGCCGTCAGGCCCCACCTCAACCGCCACCATATTTGCCATGTCGAGAGACCGTTTTCGGAGCCGCGGCGGCGGTTTCCACCGGCGCGGCGGCGGCGGAGGCCGGGGCGGCCTCCCGGGCAACCATGACTTCCGTTCGCCGCCGCCGAGCATCGGGGGCGGCATGGTGCAATCGCGCGGCGGCGGCGGCCATCACCATATGAGCGGCGGCGGCCCGGCGAAGCCGGAGCCTCCTAAGCCGCCGAGCTCGACCTCCACCCCACCTTCCTCCGCGGCCTCCGTTTCCTCCAGCCCGGCAGCCTCGTCGCCTTCCTTGGGGCAGAACCAGAACCAGATCGGCGCGCCGCCTGCCACCTCATCCTCCGCCTCTTCCATCTCCACACCGAGTTCGGCCTCTGCGGCCGCCGTCCCCGCAGGGCTCCAGAGCGGCGGCCGAGGCGGGGAAACGCAGCCGTCGCAGCAGCAGGGTAACGCGCCGCCGAACCAAAGCTCCGGGCCGGCCGGCTCCAAGAAAGGACCCGGCCCGTCTCCCGGAGGTGGAGGAGGAGGAGGACCGATCGGTGGCTTGAAAGGAGGCCCCGGAGGGCCCCAGCCAGGAGGCGGCCCCAAGAGTGGCGGCGGGCCTGGGCAGCAACACCGCGGCGGCGAAAGGCGCGGAGGGCAGAGCCAGCACCAGCACTCGTCTCAGCACCAGCACCCGCCTCCGTCGCAGCAGCAGGGCGGCGGGGACGAGAAGGTCTCCGATACTGAGGTAAGCGGAACCGCTGGCGGCCCCTCCCGGCTCTGCCGTAACACAAGATGGCGCCGGGTTGTCCGCTCTGCCCGCGCGCCTCCCACCCCCAGACGGCGCTTTCGGCCGCCATTTTTCGGCGCCGGAATGCGCACGCGCGAGGGCCGGAGGCGCCTCCCCGGCTGCTCTCTGCAGTGGGGCGTGGCGGCGGCGATCGAGGAGCTCTGGTTTTCAAGGTGGGGGGAAATGGTTTCCTTCGTAAAGAGCTGCCACCCTTGATCTTCCCGGAACAGAGTCGGCTTGCTGTGTCCAAGTCCCGATTTTTGCTATGGGATATAAATTATTAAGATAAATTATTAAGATGAGTAACCCCCCTTTCCCCCAAGAGCGATAAATCGCTAACAGATGGTCCGCACTAGTGGAGTTGCCGCTGAGTGGCGGGTCATTGATCACATGTCCACCAGGGTCCACCTTTCCCTGTAACACGCTTGTACAAGTTGAAACATTTGAGCGAGCCGGTGATGGTAAGGGTGCATAAGTCCGTAATGCCTCTTTGGCTCAAGCCGTATCCCTGCTCCTGATCAAAGTGCATTGGAGTGATTAATGGCCTTATCCTTGATCGCACAGATCACACACATATCGTGTGTTCCTACGTGTCCGCCTTCACTGCAAGGAACTCTCCATGATCTTGGGACCAGTCACAGATCTAGGAAGTTGGCAATGGCAGAGTGGAACAACAACAATCTTATTTAATAAGATGTTGGATATCCAGTTGTCTGAAGTGGTGTAGGGTTTCCTGCCTAAGCAGGGATTTGGAATAGAAGACCTTCCAACTCAATCATTTCCAAAATAATATGCGGGGAACTACAGTAGAAGTGATTTCCTAGAGCAGATGTTGAATGCCTGGTCCAAGGCAGAACTAGGATGGTTTCCAAGTGTCTAGCGTGGTGTCTGAGCCTCTACAGCACACTAGTTCTCTTGTGTGTGTGTGTGTGTCCCCAGACATATACTGATGCAATATAGAGAGACGGTTTCCTGTGATGATGGTGCTGACTTAGAAAGCAGAAGTTTGAGCTTTTGGCCTCCCTTAAGTACCAAAGCTGGTTGGGTGACTGCATTTCTCACTTTCCCAACTCACTTCACAGGATGATTGTTGTGGGAGAAAAGGGGAAGGTGTATGTTTATATTTAAAAATGTGTAGTATGCCACAGTAGAGATGAGCAATAAACTTCCAAATTTGCTCATGTCTCCTTTAACCCCATTTTGAAGTCTATTTGCCGCAATGGCTGAAAAGTGGCGACCTAGTTACTCTCAAGGTGAGCAACATTGTAGTGCAGTATTAATAATGCAGTATTAATAAAGTAATCCTTGCTCTTTTAGTTTTATTGTGGTTTGGTATGTGCATTCTGAAAAAGTAGGTTTACCATAAGTTCGCCCATTTATCTGGTAACCTGATTTAGTAACTAAACCATAAATAGGTTTACATAAAGATGTATAAAGCATGGTTGGCAGATGCCACTATTAAATCAAGGAGCCATATGCTTTGCATTAATGGTTTATGTGAAGTAAATTAAGCCTGATGTTTTTTTCTTCAGGGCCATTGTTGGCTACTTTGTTTTTATGGTAGGGTAGTATGAGTATTTGCAATGGCACTTGTGATGCTTTGAAACTTTTTTTTCATTTTCTAGTTTGAATTCAGTTTCCTACACGAATGATATGATAGATTGCCTATTTCATGTGGCATTTTTTGGCATGATTTATATATATATAGTTGCATATTTTTGAATACTGAAAAAGTGT
Source organism: Natrix helvetica (assembly GCF_964273705.1). NCBI lineage: Eukaryota > Metazoa > Chordata > Lepidosauria > Squamata > Natricidae > Natrix > Natrix helvetica. The sequence goes on from NC_138560.1 coordinate 19,304,779, forward strand.
GCCTCATAATATCATAGATGAATATGATAGTGATGATGAGTTGTATTGGAATAGTGATACTTTTAATAGAGATATTGAAATAAATAATAAATGAAATTTAGTGCTATGTTAAGTGGCTTGGCAGAAAATGTAATAGTGATGCCTATACAAGACAGTTTAGATAACAGATATCCAATATTTTGACTTGTCTCAGCTGCATTGAATGAAGAGGAATTGTCTTAGGCCATGTATAAAATATATAATATAGTTAACGTAAAATCACATAATTATGATCTTGTGGAACCACATTACTAGCTGTCCTGGGCTATAATTATGATTAGTATTTTAATATATGGTGCAGATTTAATGTTTCATTAGTATTTGAATTTGTTATTTCTTACTAGTATAGATTCTATTAGACAAAATTTAATGGGGAACCTGGAAAGGCATACTGTGAAGTACTTATAAAATGCAGTGATAGTGCCTTAGCTTTCAGAATAAGTGAAGGGTGCAGGACAGGCATTACATTTCTTTCATGGCTGGATAAAGGGTAACTATTCAATTTTGAGATGTTCTCTACAATTTTGTGAAAGAGAAGCTTACATTTAAATGCAATAGAAAAAATAGTTATTTTTTTATGTAAATATATTGTCTGGTGCATCATATACACAGGCAACCAGTGCTTAAGAACATTCTCCATTTCTTTAAAATACTGCAGGGGCAGTGATGGTTGTGAATTGGGTATGTGATAGATCCATCAAGTCTTATCTAAATGGAAAGTTATCAGAATGCTCAGTACTCTCTTCAAATATTGAAATGTAAATGAAAGTAACTATGAAAAAGATAATAGCATACAAAAGCAGCTATTTCCAGGCTGATCTACTGTGTTGGCTTGGATATGGAGTAAGCTATGAGTGCAGTCAAAGTCTGTGCTTGCATGATACTATATGTGCAAGGGGGAAATAGATAAAATGTGAGTGCCTTTTAAATACAAACATTAACTTTGTCTTTAATTTTGTTAGGGTTTTAAAGCAAATCTGTCACTTTTGAGACGCCCTGGAGAGAAAACATATACTCAGCGCTGCCGGCTGTTTGTTGGGAATTTGCCTGCTGATATCACTGAAGATGAGTTTAAGAGATTATTCTGCAAATATGGTGAACCAGGGGAAGTCTTCATTAACAAGGGAAAAGGATTTGGCTTTATTAAACTGGTAAGCATGAATGTTCCAGGGCTTTTTACAAAGACTTTTAATACTAAGATTCTTACATTGTTGAACATTCTTCTAAATTAAGATTTATTAATCTATTCACAGGAATCTAGAGCTTTGGCTGAAATTGCAAAGGCAGAACTTGATGATATTCCTATGAGAGGAAGGCAGCTTCGTGTGCGTTTTGCCACCCATGCTGCTGCTCTTTCTGTGCGTAATCTTTCCCCATATGTGTCAAATGAATTGTTGGAAGAAGCTTTCTCTCAGTTTGGTCCAATTGAAAGAGCTATTGTGATAGTAGATGATCGTGGCAGATCCTCAGGAAAGGGCATTGTGGAATTTGCATCTAAGCCTGCAGCGCGAAAGGCATTTGAACGTTGTACTGAAGGTGTCTTTCTTCTGACAACGTAAGTAGGCCTCTATTTTATGTAGTTTAGTTACTGAAGACTGGACTGAAAATTTAAATAAAAGTTTTAAGCTTAAAGGCCAGTATTTAAACCAAACTCAATACTTTGTCTCTGATTTTCAGCACTCCTAGGCCAGTTATTGTAGAGCCTCTTGAGCAGTTGGATGATGAAGATGGTCTTCCAGAAAAGCTGGCTCAGAAAAATCCAATGTATCAAAAGTAAGCAGATGTAACCGTGTAGAATTGCCACAACTTAAACTGTATGTCATAATTTAGAATATGTGTTCCCTGTTAATCTTACAGCTTATCTAGAGGAGTATGCCTTTCCATATTATGATTTGACTCATTCCTGTTTTCAATAATGTAAATTAGAAATTTTCTGGAAAAGTTTATATTACTTTGAATTAAGATATTTTATGTATATTTTACTTTCAGTTTCATTAAGTAATTTCAGTTTTTTTTACAGCCAGAGTGGCTCACCTAAAATACTTAAATAAAATGGAATTGTTTCATTTGATGAATTTATGTAGCTTAAATATGTCCAAAACATTCAGTTTTATTTTGAAATAATTTAAATTTAGTGTTCTTATGCCTTCTAGATTTTTAAGCAAATAACATTTAAAGAGTTATGTGTATTAACGTACTACTTAAGGGATCTTTGCTTAAATAAATAATTGCAATTTGAATTTATCTAGAACAATATCAAACTTCGTAAATTAAAGGCAACAGGAATAAACATATAGACTGATGAGAAGCAATAGTACTATCAGAATTTGTGGTCAAATCTTATATTTTATAGGCTTTTAAAAAAAAGACAAATTGAAAAGGCACAGTAGTCCACTTGAAGTGAAAAATTGAAAATTAGGGCATTGTTAGCAGGAGATGGTGCAGAAACCTGACAGTTCCAGCCAGGCTCATATTGTGTTCATTCTGTTAACTATTTTGATGGAATGGTGCCTTTCAAAAGTTCACTGAAAAAGTCAAAGGCGTCTTCCTCTGTAACGGTCTTAAAACTACAGATACTTCTGTACTTGATTTTCTGAGTGGCAGTACAATAGCAATCTGTGGATGAAGAAAAGTGTTTTATGTAGTATGATAAAACATACTAATATGTTTGTTTTGTCAGCATCATTGCTAGCTATTTTGAAAACTATAAATGTCCATTTCATTTTCAATTGGATTTTTAGGGAAAGAGAAACTCCACCACGATTTGCGCAACCTGGAAGTTTTGAGTATGAATATTCTCAGCGGTGGAAATCCTTGGATGAAATGGAGAAACAGCAGAGAGATCAAGTAGAGAAAAATATGAAAGATGCCAAGGACAAACTGGAAAGCGAGATGGAGGATGCTTATCATGAGCATCAGGCAAACCTTTTACGCCAAGGTATAGGGCACAGACCTCTGGCTGAGATTTTGCTAGCTTTCTCCCATTTTTTTCTCAAGTTTTCTTTCTCTTATAGTCTTACACTGCTGTTTCAGAAAAAGGTGGTGCTGAAAATATTTGTCTTCCATCAACTGGCTAAATAGTAATCTGTCTCCTAAGTGTTGTATGTATGAGTCATTCACTAAAATAATCTGGAGACAAACCTGTTTGTATACAAATTTGCTTGTTAGGCTTTTTGCATTTAATAAATGATTTCAGGGATGTCCATCAAAATTAGATTGTCTTTAATTGATAGAAACTCAATCTGTTATTAAACTGGTTGCTTAAATGATCATACTTACAGATCTCATGAGGCGTCAAGAGGAACTGAGACGCATGGAAGAACTTCACAATCAAGAGATGCAGAAACGAAAAGAAATTCAATTGAGGTAATTTGAATCTTGTTATTAATCCTGTATTTAACTACACGTTTTGTATGTAGCTGTGGACAATCAAAAATTGCTTAGACCCAAGTGAAGGAGCTAGTGGAGGATTAGCGCGGTGTTTAGTTCAGCCTTGTCTCCTCCCAATAGATTTGTTTATTGTAATTCATGAAGGCTTATTTACAGTAACTATTTTGAAGGGTTAGTTCTTCGCTTGAATAAAGTATGCTTTTGTGGTCAAATGAATTGATACACTAGTCAAGTCTTCTAAAAGTACAAATTATAAAAGAACAATTGTATTTAAAGGCAAGAAGAAGAGCGACGTAGGCGGGAAGAAGAGATGATGATCCGTCAACGTGAGATGGAAGAACAAATGAGAAGACAGAGAGAAGAAAGCTACACTCGAATGGGTTATATGGATCCTGTAAGTCAGGGCTGGAAGAATCCCAGTAATCTAGTTGCCCAGATGATCCCTAGGAATAAGTTTTAATACTTACTTAAAAGACTTCCCAATTTTGATGATGTAAATCTGGATCTTGGAGGATTGGTACCTGCTGTCTTAGAGCTGGTCATCCTGCTGGCTTTTGTTACAGGATTAGAAGTCATTGTTTCCCATTTCTAATCCAGGTGTGTATTTCAGGGCTTTTAAGGGGTTTACTTCTTAAAAATATCTGTTTGTCTTTTCAGAGAGAAAGAGACATGAGAATGGGCGGTACCAGTGCAATGAACATGGGAGGTAAAAATGCTTTCCAATTAAACTCACTTGCACAAGTCATTGGGATCTATCCGATGCATAATCATTTGATTATTTTTTAAAATAGATCCCTATGGTACAACTGCTCAGAAATTCCCACCATTAGCAGGTGGCACTGGCCTTGGCTATGAGACCAATCCCGGAGTTGGACAAACATCTATGAGTGGCACTATGATGGGAAGCGATATGGTAACGTATCCTGTGGCAGCTTGACTTTAGTTCTAGAGATTTTTTTTTATTTTTTGCATTAATTCTATAACCTACACTTTTAGATAGGCTTCCCTTTTCCAGCAGTATGTTAATAGCAAGAAGCTTGTTGAGCAATGTAAAACTAAGTCTAGACTTTGCCAGTATGGTTACAGGTCTGCTCAGAAATTTCCGCAATGGATATTAGCAGACTTTCCTGTGATCAGTTGGGTTGGGAGTTGTCTGGCTAAACTTGCAAGGAGCCTTTAGTTCTGTAATCTAACAATCTGCCTGGAAGGGGATGGGGAGCACACATTCTTGTTGAGTTACCTTAACGAGCAAAAGTGGTCTTATGTCACTTTCTGAACTTGAGTTAAGTGTGGTGCATAGAAATGTGTATAAAGTAAAGAGACGAAAATAAGTCTAAAATATAATTACACTATACTTTTACTACTTGTTAATCTAATGGGTTCATCACAGGTAGAGAATATTTAAATTACCTCTCTTGTACAAATTGGCTTTTGACACACAATATGTGATGATGAGGAAAGAAGCAATTCTTGAGGTAGGCCACTCATTAGCAAACTATTTCTTGAGCAAGTTGCTTGTTGACTCTTAAATAATACATGATTTGGTTATGGTGCTATTTTAAGTTTCCTGACTATAGACGGAGCTGCTGGATCAAACTAAAGATCCATCCTATTCCCAAAGTGGTTAACCGGATGCTTCGGGGGATGTCTGTGAAAGCAGTAGCTTCCTCCCCTGTTGTCACCAATATTCAGGGACATAGTATCTGCAGACAGTACACTTGTTCTCCAAGCACTTTGAACTTTACTTCCTGTTCCTGTACTTGTAGGCTTCAGAGAAATTCTTGATTTCACATTTACGTGAAGCCTCGGAGTAGTATGGTAGTACAACTGGTAAATAGAATTACTGAAAAATCTAAGTCTAATCCTTCTTGTCTGGTACACATTCACCTTAAGAGTTTAATCTAACACATAAAATAGTGTTGGGGGAAGGGGTGGAGGCTATTCTAGTACTGAAGGTTTTGCTACATGAGATGGGCTACTTGTAGCTCATGTGTCACTTAACATAAAAACCAATACCATTTATTTAACCCCAAGTTCTTAAGATGCCCTGTTGCTGTTTTGACCGTGTAGCTCAAAGGAGTCTGCTATTATAGACTTCTGTTGAAATAGGTTGTCTGGTAAAACCTGGATGTGTGTTAACATTAAAATTAACAATGCAGTGTATCAAACGTTTAAGTATCTCATTCACTTGTAATTGGTGGCACTAGAAAAAAAAGCCTGAAATTTCAGTGAAGCACTGTGCTGTCTTTCTAAAGTATGTAAATTTAGAAACTTAGGAAATTGTCTCCTTTACTGAATTTGTTCATTCATGACACTCGTCCTTTGTCAGTCTAATAACTGTAAGCCAGTTGTTAGAGGAAATCTGATGGAGTTTTACTTATATGCTAGAAATCCAGACTCTCAGTGACTCCATGATTGGATACTTATGCAAATCAGTGAAGGGCTCATGCATATGTTTTCTCATCTGTGATGATTGTGGCAGGAGCATTCTGGAATCTAGACTTTTGTTTGTGGGGTTACTGGGGAGCAAATTGAGTGTGAGCCTTTCACAAAGAACATCTGCATGCGTATCTAGTTAAAGGATTCATACAGCTAGTCTGAGGAATTATACTGAGTGAATTGGCTCTGTTGTTAAGCTTGAGTGCATTGGAAAACTTTTTTGGGGGTAAAATAGTTCCTATGCTGCCCTGAAAGCACCAATAATACCAACATCAACATCTTTGATTCATTACACCCTCCCTTGTGCCTGGTAAATCAAGAAATGAAGAAAGATCAGGTAAATCGAAAAGTGAACTGGTCTGCTTTATTTTAGCTTAGTTGAGCTTTAGTGGATTCAGGGGAGACCAGCTGGAATGCATTCAGATACTGCAAAATAATAATGGACTCTTTGCTAATCTTTACTCTGAAATCATAGGACCTCTACCGCAGTGGAACTATTTAAAGAAGCTTAACTGTGCAAACATTTAGTGGTTGTCTTGTCTTGGCAATTTAACCAGGTGCATACTATTTCTTGTACTTTCGGTCAGTGGCTTTTGAAAACCATTTAAATAAGTAGACATGATCCAAGTAACTTCAAGAATGTGGTCTTATACCTTTTAAATAGGCATCTGCTTTTTATATAAGATGGCTGATGCTTTAGGAAGCTGCTGCTTCTTTGTACCTTGTTCACTGACGGTGTAGATTAGCGATTGTAGCAAATAACCAGAATTTCTTTCAAAGAGAATTCTTGGTTCAAGCCCATACTAATGCTTGAATTTTTAGCACTTCAGGGAATATCTGTTTGCTGAAACAGACATTTCAGAATGGATCAAGTTGGGAACATACCACAAGACATGTATTAAGTTAAACTAATGATTAAATTACCCTTTTTTCCTTTCTATGTTCCCGGTACCTGTGGATCGACTCAATGGTGATTGTATCGACGAACGTTGACTGCGGAACCTTCTAATATAAATTCTAAACACACATGGACATCAACTACACATAATGAACTCTTAATTGTTCTCATAGCGCCCTGAGCGATTTGGACAGGGAGGTGCGGGGCCTGTAGGCGGCCAGGGCCCTAGAGGAATGGGGCCTGGAACTCCTGCAGCTTATGGGAGAGGGAGAGAAGAATATGAAGGCCCAAACAAAAAACCCCGATTTTAGTTGTGACTTGTAGATTTTTCATTCCAGTTTGTTTTATTTGTCTTGTTTAGACACTACTTTTTTTTTGATTCTTGCATTTTAGTAAGAAAGCTACGTTTTTATGGATGTTAGAAACTTAAAATGACTTAGAATTTGTAAGTGATCTGGGCAAAAACAAGTCTAATTATGTAATGCAGTGTTCGAAACTTAGCTTTTTTGATGTATAACGTCCCTACCTTGATGGCAATGTACCGTGTGCCATATGAAATCCCAAGTGTAAACTTTTTTTACTGTGCTTAAAATAAATAGTCTATACGTAGCAAGATTCTTTTATCATACATTTCTGAGCATAGAGGGCAAATAACACTTCCAAAAGGCAATGCATTTCTTGAAATCTGGAGTGTTGCACAATATATGTGGCTGGGAAGCTTCCATGCCATCAAGTCTAAAATACCTGTGCAATTTTAAAATCTACTTGAACTTCAATATTTAATATCACAATGAAGTCTTACCCTTAGAAAAGCTGACAATTCTGCAAAACTTTGACTATAATTATTCAAGACTACATATTTGAAATTTTAACTTCCTTACAACGAGGAAGCAAACTGGGTTTTGGTGAAATAGATCTTTAACTTAATAAATGATGTAGTTCAGTTTTGAACAAGGAGGTGGGAAGGAAATGGGTAAGGGCACATCCAATAGTACTGGCTGTTGTCTCTCCAAAGGGCGTTTCCATGCCAGCTGTTATAAATCATAGCATGACTATGTTATTTAGCATCTCATTCTTTTAATAAGACTCAAAATATGAGATCTGGTTGATCTATTTCACTTCTAATTCTTTTTCCTAGTTAAGCCTTTTAAGCGCCCACTGGACCTTTTCTTAACAGAATCCTTGATGATTGAATATATCTATTAAAATTGCAATCCAAAGATTGAAAGGAATCATTTTCCCCTTGATTTTCACCAGCATAATCTTGATCCAAAAGGTTTGAGCATTGGGGGGCATTTGTGTATTTAATATCAAAACTTCACTTAAATGCAGAAATGATATATCCTTTGAAGTTTCAGGATTAAAATAGTAATCTGTTAGATAAAAGCCTGACATACAGAAATCTAAGCATCATTAAAAATTGAAAGATCTTTTTTCTTGGGCAACATAGTATCAACTTGTGCTGTTGACTTGGTAGGGTTGAATCATTCTATATTTATTAAAATGCTGTAAGACGTTAAGCTGTCTTGGACTATATACCCCTCGTACCAAAAATATTGGGTGGACAGTTTCCTGGTATGGAAAAGGTACAATGGCTTGATAAAATGAAGACGAACCAGATCAGAGAATGTTCTGTGATTAAGTTGTTTTTTTTTAATTCAATAACTTGGGGTGCTTTAAATCTTTTAAATAAGGGTGGGGAATTTTTTCTGCCCTCATGGGGAACCATTTTATATCTGTTTAAAACAGTTACTCTGGGTAATTTTGCATTTACTCTACCTTTTCCCCCCAGAAGATTGTTGAGGGGGGGGGGCATAAAACCTTTGGCAAGTCAGTACTGATTACTTGCAGGCATCCTGTTTTGGCTGGTTTTTTTCCTTTCAACTGTTGACACTTTCTCTGTGCTACTACCTCCAGTAGCTTGGGATAACCAGAATGCCATATGTGATCCCCCATCCCTACTTTAAATGTCCTAAAGCTGAGGAAGAATCAGTTACCTGTAAGCCGCTTATAACTGCAGCGTATGAAACTTCACTGCCATCAGTTATTGCGTATTTTCATTCTGCAAAATGGATTGACTCAAAAGCTTGTGCTGTGCAAGCTTTTTGAAAACCCAAGAAATGATAAACAGCTGACATTCAAGGTTGCTGGACTGCCTCTCATTTAGTGTTGTGGTTGAATTGAGCTATATTCTCAGAAGCTTCAAGAAGTTACCATCCAAGGGGAAAGAACACACGCAGTTCTCTTGCATTGACTTCTGATGTAGAGAAACCCTTGGGATACAAATGTGGACGTTAACTGTATCCTGGGCTGCGTACAGCTCAGTTCTGCTTTCTCAAGGAGGTGTTCATGGACACCCACTGTAGGAAACACCAAGACTGACAGTGGTGGGGAAATGGAAATGGAAACTAATTTTCAGTTTATTTTTCAGATTACATGCCATTTTTCCTTAGGATGCTGGCACATATCCTAAACCATGTTCTTTTGTAGTACTGTAATCTTGGAAGAGTGAAGGAAGCTGATGGTCCCATTTCCTTCCTAAGGTTCATCTCTTGTTTACATTTTGTCTAAACTAGGCTGATATTAAAATGGGAAGGAAATGTTGAGGGGCCGATGTAGATTTTTAACACTTTATTGGACTACTGTTGCCAAACGTCCTTATATAAAATACGCACAGTAGTCTTGATGTCAAAAGGATAACAAACAGGCTGATCCCTCAGTAGCAAACCAATTGTTGGGGAGTTTTCATTGAATTGAATGTTTCATCTTTTTAGCTTTTTCTAAATGGATTTAAATATTTAGACTTAATAGATGATGCCTTTTGAGCAGAAGCATAACTATTCTACTTCTGCATGCCATTAAGCCTTTAGGCCATGCATAAGTTACTCCAATTCAAGGGTCTACCCATGTTTAACAATCATAGCATGCTATATAACCACATCCTTATTAGTTGTAATAAATGAATTTCTGTTTCTGTGCGTATTTTGTGGTATATTTGTTTTTAAAAAGTTCTTGGCATCTCCTTGGCAACCACTTGTGGCAGCATGCTTTTCTCTGGAGTTTGAGACTGCAATATGACACTGTTTAAAAGTAGTGGCCTGCTATGTAACAGCACTTAGACAGCATTTCCGCAGTGCATAACTGTGAGGAACGTAGTACCACAAGTGGCAGTGGACATTAGCACCTGGATGTAGTATTCCTGCTTACTCCAAGATTCTCATTGTCGCCTGCATACAGGTAGGTAAAAAGAACTATAATCTAACTTGGTGACTTTCTGTGTAATCTTGCTATGGGGGTATTCTGGCATCACACTACTGACAGTGGGATTTCAGTGCAGCACTTCTCATACTGTACGGTGCTTAGTTTGAGGCCTAACCTGCAATCAGCATTAGGCAAGCTGACTAATGATGCTGACACTTGTGCCTCAGACCCGTGATTTCTTCGTGCATATGACTTGTTTCTTTCTTCACTCTGTGACAAAGACATTTTAGAGAGTTTGATGGGAGGGGAAAGTGAGTTCAATCTATGCTTAATTTTACTGCTCATGGTCTCCTTCATTGTGTATAGGAATGATTGCTCTTAGTTCCTACTAGCTATATATTAAAAGTTGTATGAAAACTCTTTTCATGGTCAGGCAGATAAATGCATTGGTATTTTTCCCTTTTTAATAGTAGTTGCTCTCTTAAGTTTGAGGTAGTATTGAAGTAGTATTTTGTAACTATAGTGTCAAGTTAATATAATATGGGTGGCCGGCTGTGGGATGATGATTGTGATAACGTAAAAAAATAATAATTGAGAGCTCCCCTTACTCTAATCCATGCATTTTACCAAAAAGTATAGGTTACTTTGCTTACTACTTGATGGGAAAAATAGGGTTTTATATCTAATGTAGTTGATGGACAAAAAATAGGATTTTATATATCTAATGTAAGTTGCCCTCCAGAACTCTTGGCTTTGTTGTGCTAGCTAGGTCTATATGTGTCTTGAAAGCAATTCATAACATTTGGCTCTTGATCAGTTCATTAGATACAGCAATGCTCAACTTAAAACTGAAGTGCAGTTCTGTCAAATTTCATGTTTCAGTGTGCTTGAAGAAAAAAGACTGCTTCGTGAACAGGATTCAGCAGTGAATCTTTTAACATCCAAGTAATGGATTGGAGTTCCTAGTCTTTTGTACCTGGGTGGTTTGCAAGAGAAGAGTGTTTTTTTAAAGTCCTTTGTCAGTATGAACAGTAGACATACTGAGAGAAGGTGTACTTTAAATCCTATGAACAGCATGTTCACTGTGGGACTCGTTATATTCTAAGCTGGATATTCCAAGTTGGTGGTATAACAAACTCAGTAAATAAGTATGTTTGCTGTATAACTGGGCTGCAGAGATATTCAACCATAGTAACTATTCAGTTTCAACCAATATGCCAATGGCTTAATTGAAGTGTGGGGATTATCTCTTGACATAAGTGAATTTTTAGTAAACAGGTGAATTGGACTCCAGTTTCTCCAGTACATGATTAACTGCAGTTGTAAAGAAAACTACATTTAAGTCTCTAAGGGCAGTAACTCTGATCAAAACATGTGTTAAGTATGTAAGTGGCATAAGAAATAACAAAAAGTGCTTGCATTGTATTCCATGTTAAGCTTTTTTGTTCTGGTCTTTGATTTCCCCTTTGCAAAACTGACTTCAGAGCTCAGAAGTGTGATGCCAGAATACATTATGCGTACTTGCTAGGTTCTCAGTTCCGGTTACTAGTGCTGTGTGAGGACAGAAGCACTTTCCTAACATTATTGTGGGGGGAGGCTTTGTTACAGTATGGAAAAGCTTCTATTGGCTGAAGCTCTGCCCCCAAGACTAGGAAACACCTAAGCAGCCGGGGGGCTGAAACTCTGCAAGTAACTTCAAGCGGCTGATCAGGAAGGCCTGTGATAACTTCTAAAATTGGAGCCCAACGTGAAGAGATTGTGCTTTTTTAGGTTTGTTTGGACCATTGGTTGTTTTCCACCATCACAGCTAGCAAGGTTGGAATCAACAGGTCAGTTGCAGATCTGTCTTTATGCTACTTGCTGGGCTTAAGCAAATGCTGCAAGAGAGGGGGGCCTGGGGGAGGGGGAGGAGAAGAGGGAGGCATCTCCCATTTTGTTTGTTCCATTAGCAACTGTTTGTGGAAGCCCAATGGTGGTGTATTACCAATCCCCCCCTCAGAAAACTTTGACATTGAATATTGGCACAATGAAATGTGGGAAGGGATGGCTGCAGACAAATAGCTAGGGAGAAGAAATATTTGTATTCCTAATATAACCTTTTGTTTTGCAAAAGAAATCAAGATGTGGTCTTGAAACTGGCACATTGGCTGGCTTGGCAGTGTTTCTGACATTACAACGGCCATTAAGAATTAGTTGCAGGTGGAAAGGTTGACCTTTCACTTTATGCCCTTAATAAGAACATTTGAAAATGGCTAGGGACAGCCACAGGGGGGAAATCTGTAATAGTCTAGCAAGCAAATTCTTCTCTGTCTTGTAAAGATTCAGAAAGCTTTGGCTTGTCCTTCAATTACCAGAAAAGATTATTTGCTTTATGGGGTGGTAAGGGGGTGCATGGCAGCAATTCAGAGATGCAGTTAAATAGCTGAATGCAATGGCTTTGCACTTGCACCTAAGGGGCAGTGTACCTCTGGCTGCAACTGTCCTTCTAATTAGGCAGCATCTGTTCCAAGGGGCAGTTCAGGGTTAAGTCTTAAGAGTAGTTGCAATTGCTCACTATCCTGTGTTTCAGTCTTTGGAATAAAATATTCATCTCCTTCTTGTGCCCCTTGCTACCCAATTACTATTAGTAGCTTTTGTAAAATTCCCCTCAATTTTACAAGTTCATAAGTTGCACTTAATGTTTAAACTTAATTTTGTTTTCAGAAATATTTCAGTCTATTTTCCCCTACTAACTTTAATTCTTATCCTTTAGGTGAAGATAATATCAGCTGGATGAAATTAGAACACTCCCATATAAGGTAAGGCTTTCACCTCATTGAATTAAGGGTTATAAGCCCTCCCAAGTAAAATAAAAGTAAGGCTAGTGACTTATTTGCCACATGCAAATAAGGTTATGGGAAATATATTAATACATAAGGTCAGAGGTTGCTACAGAGAAAAATGACCAGGAAAACATGCTTGAGGCTTATATATATATTCTTTACTTTTCCTCTTCTCCCAGTCATTTCTAGTTTTCCATTTTTAGTAAAAAAAATATTGTTGGCTTATGCTATGCTACATTTTTAAAATTGTCTTCTAAATTTATATTTTCTGTCAAAACACAAAAATAGTCTGTGAAGGCTCCTGGATTGGAGCTGAAAGGCAAAAGCAATATGCTCCATCCCATATTTGGGTACACCAGGTTGCCCTGATAGATTGCTGCCACCAGAGAAGAAAACACTTCCTCTCCAAACTTATTAAACCTTGGATTATATTAAATTCAAAACAACTTTTGAACATACTCCATGTTACAATGAAAATAATTTTATTTTGCAGTTGACCAATAACCAGTATATGCCCACACAATTGAACGTTGTAGAGAGAAGTCGTCTGCAATACGTAGGTAAGGAAACAGGGTGTTAGGTTCTTGTAGAACATTTGAAGGGTTTGTTCATTCAATTTGTTCAATTTGTATGGCTACCCATCTCACCAAATGGCTCTGGGCAGCAGTTCAAGAGTAGAAACAGATTGTTGATAGAACTAGAGGTGATGAGGATCTTTTTTGTGTGGATGCAGTGAAATAGAATGAAGCAGAATCTGAATTGCTATCTGTTAAGCATTGGTGCAGGGGATAGGCTCTGGCGGCACGTCTCTTTCAGTTCTCTAATTCTCTCTAGCCAAGCTTCCCATTAAATGAATCACTTGTTGCAGTGGTTCCCCCTCCCCCCCTAATATCAGTTAAAAACATCTTAATGGCATGCATATCACAGCAGTTTGCAGTAGATGTACTAAGGAGCATCTCTTATGTTCTTCTGCTAGAAGAAAAAAAATATGATGGCTATTCCTATAAAATTGTGACAGATGGCCAGTCTGATCTTGGCTTTTATCTAAGTTATTTTTGGGGAACATTTATCAGATTTTCCAATGGTTAAGAGTCTTGAAGCTGCATGTAAGTCTTGATTTGCATTTAATATGCTAAACTGAATTTAAATGATATATAGATATTCTGGAGAGCCAATTTGATGTACTAGCCTAGATACTTTTTTTTAGCATGAAAGCTGATTGGGTGACTTCAGATCAATCACTTTTAATCTACCACACCTGATGGTGTGTGGAAAATAAGTGTGTGTATGTATGTATGTATGTATGTATGTATGTATGTATGTATGTATGTATGTATGTATATATGTATTGAGTTGGCCAAAAATGAAATGGAAATAAAAATAAAGATGCAAGATAGTATAATTCAGCACAAAAATCTTGATTCCTTGCTGGTCAGTGAAATAATCCTATTTTTTTTTCTCTACAGGAGAAGAAGGGTACGTTTGATTGAATAAAGGAGGAGTCCAGGAATACAGCAGCACTTTCTTGAAATCTTCAATAAACTATTCAGAAACGTAATAATTAGTGTTGATTCTTGGAAGAGCTCAATTTACAATTGGTGTTCATTTTGAAATATCAGAAGGAAGGTGGAAGCAGCCTGATGCGCTCAATACGTCCAACTTCATTTTCTAAAAACTGCTCCTTTCTAAGTTATACTCTAGTAGGTTATTCTGGAATCACGCTGAAAAGCTGCATTGATTTTTTTTCTAGTGTTCAGTCCCTAGTGGCTTTTTGCAGTATTTTGTAACCCTCAAGTTCACTTTTGAAATCCCTTCCTTCCTGTTTCTAGCATTCAGCTGTGCCCTTCCTCAATATTCTGTAATTCATTATCTCATTTGAGGACTGGAACCAATTTCAAATAGCTTCCTTGGTGGTAGAACAGCAATATAGAAATAGACCATTTGAGCTGCACTGATTTGGGTAGTGAACCAGATTGGATCCAAATTTGCTGGAAGGTTTCAAAACATCCTGAATTCAGTTACTAGTTTACATTCATACAGCTTTGTTTGAAAACTGTTAAGATACGTGCTTGATGCAGTCAGAAATCTCTGGCTTGATTCATTAGGAAAAGAAAGCTTAGTTTCTCTGCCAAATGACCAGGATTCAATTTCACGAGTCTTCCCTTTAAAAAAAACACCCATGAAATTTCTTTACTTGGATCAGGGATAGACCAGCTGGCTGAGTCTTGTCCTGATGGTGAATACGTTGGATTCCTTGCCTTGAAATCTTCCTGCTGCCAGCTTCTTCCAAACTTCACGTAATATTTCTTCGTAATTTGGCCTAGGGGTTATGGCACAAGGCTAGAAACCAGGAGAGTGGGAGTTCTAGTGCTGATAAGAAAGCTGGTTGGGTGACTTCAGGCAAGCCTGTCATTCAGCCTAACCCAGGGGTGTCCAAACTTGGGAACTTTTAAGACTTGTGGACTTCAACTCCCAGAATTCCCCAGCCAGCATGGCTGGCTGGGGAATTCTGAGAGTTGAAGTCCACAAGTCTTAAAAGTTCCCAAGTTTGGACACCCCTGGCCTAACCCATCTCAGTGTTGTTGGGGAAAATAAGAAGAGTTGGGTATGTTCGCTACCTTGAAAAGAAAAAAAAAGATGGGATATGAAGAAATTAAGTAGCTGTATGCTTGTTGACAAAGCCGGACAACAAGGTTAACCCCTATTCAGTTACTGATAAATATTGCATGCAGGTCAAGCTTGAATTTTTTATGTGTAGGCTTAGACATTGAAAGCTAAGAGGAGGCAGCTGGAGGGGGCAAACAGTATTGCTCTTCATCCAATTGCAATGAAGACGGAGTATGGTACTCATCTGGCTTTTGGGGGCACTAGGAGAACCTCCATGAGTCCAAATCTACCTGCATGCTTCTCGCATTATTACCAGCCACGCTTTTCAGATTTATTGGAAAAGCACAGTAGATTTCCTCAGGTAAGTTTGCTTTTGTTGGTATCCTTAGTCTTTTTACAATAGGTGAATAAGCTCTACAAGTGGCAGGCAAGGCCTGGAGAAATTGCATCCTGGTTTGCAAAATTCTGTCTGTTTTATAGTTTAGAAGGTACATTACAAGGTAACTTTAAAAGAAAATGCAGGAAATGAGAACAACCAAAAACAGTAAAGCAAAAAAGTGTTACAAAAAACACTGCAAGTACAAGCAATTTGAGTAATTTGTCACCACTTAAATGTTTTTATCCACAAAACAATCTTTAAAACCTTATTCCATCTTGGTTCACAAAAGTCCAGTTAGGTTTGTCTTCCATGAATATTCCCACTGTTTCCTATTGTAATGGGAAACATGGTTTTGGGAACTGAGTGAATTTGGGATGGGAACTTTCAGAAAAGAGTACTCAAATCCTAAATAAGGAAAGTAAATAAAATCAGAATATGGGTAGTCCTCAACTGTTCCTTTAGCAACTGAAATTACAATAGCACTGGAAGAAAAAAAATACTAGTCCTTACATTTGGGGATGTCCTAGCATCCTCACGGACATGTAATCAAAATTTGGGCACTTGGCAAACCCAACATGGGTGTAGGACAGGTGCAGGGTCCTGGGGTCAAATGATGGTCATTTGTGACATTCCTGACAGTCAATGGGGAAAGCCAGATTCACTTAACTGCATGACTAACTTGATGCCGTTATTTGTTGAACAAGCAATAGTGCAAAAAGTAAAAATCTACTTATTAGCACTGGAAGTTTTGGTCCCAATTTTAAGTGGAGCACCATCTGCAATCTCATCTTGATTTTAGTTTGTAGCAGATAAGGCATAGAAAATCACAGACAAGCTTTCAAAATTCCATGATTCTACCCTATAACAATTCATACCCATTTCTCAACCTGGGCTGTGTTGATGGGCAAAGATACATCAACTGCCTCTTTTAAATTACTCATCAATTTAATCATGTAACCTTTAGCTTCTGAATAATCTTTCCAGCTAAAGCTTACATTTATGCCCTAATTACACACCTTGCAAATCTCTTTTTAAAGTGGTGCTAGAGTCTCAAAATATTTCATCTTGTTTTCATTAAATGTTAAATCTAGCAGTTATTTGGATTTGCTAATCAATGTTAGCACGTTTCTCTTTAGGAAAATGCTGGAGGGACACAGTAAACCTAGGCTTAGTTTTTTTTTAATTCCATACTTTTTAATTGATTTTATCAATGACTTATGGCTATGCACTGAATTACTACACCAGAGATATTAGCAGGCCTTCTAAGGGTCCTCATAGTTTTATTTTTAATACATTTTCAAAATAGAACAGGTACCCGAATTCCAAAGACCAGGATAAGAATAAGCTACCTTCTCTCAAGCTTCCTGGGGCAGGAATTCAAACAAGAAGAGACTGGAATTGCCCTTCCAACATGAACCTGGACAACGGCTTGAAGAAAAAGTGTACCTACTTTCATTTTTCTAAACCCATCCGCCTTACTCCAAAGCCAGCTCCTTGTAAAGCCAGCCGTGATGTCCTACAGCACGGCCGTAGACAATTGGCTCTCCCCACAGCACACGATTTCCTTGTCACTGGGTTGAACTACAGGCTACTGTGGCAGAGAGACCTACCCTTGCTACCCCAGATGAGGCCAAAGCTGGAGCTCCATGTTTACCTTCCCAGCGAGAAAGACGGTGAAGATGTTTGGGAAGAGATGGAGCACAGACTGCGTGGTTTAAGCCTGCAAAATTCCACTCTGAAGCAAATCTGAAGTTGTTAAAACACTCCTGCTTTGTAACCCAAAGCCAAATGAACTGCCTGATGTTAATACTGGTATCTACAAGACCCACATAGCTATAGAAGATAACATTTGGCTTGAGGTTGAACTGGGGACTGTTGATCTCTTGAGTTTTGTGGTTTTCTTGCAGAAGCTATTTCTCAAGTAGGCAACTTTGAAGACCCCACATATATATCTGATTATTATTTTTCATGAAAACAATGTTATGCAGTGAGGAGGTTAAAAAATACAAGCAAGCTGCAGCTAAGAAAACAGTATTTAATTTGCATTATTTTCATGTTCCTTATGCCTCTCCATCTTTACAAATCATCCTTGCTTCACCTTTCATATGCTCCTTTTCATTCCCTGCATAGGAACAAAAACTGCACGTAAGCAATGTTCTTGCTCTGTAAGCAAAGGCTTCTATTTTTCTTTTCTACAGTGTTTAAATGTGGCTTTTTAATTGCTTTTGGTAATTACAATTTGTTTGATGGGTATGGCTGCTGAAGTTTTATGCAACATAATTTCCCCTCTCCATAATACCTGCCTGCTGAGTTTTCTCAATTTGAAGACCCCCGGCCCCCCTATTCCTCCAGAAGTTCTTTTCCTATAGAAATTTGTAACTCCGTTGAACTGTGGAGTTGGAGCTCTCTCAAGCTTGGTGGTTTTCTAGTAGACATTTCATTACCTACCCAGCTAGCATCATCAGTGCCAGCTGAATAATGAAATGTTTGCAAGAAAACAAGCAAGCTCAGAAAGGCTGACAGATAATGAAACATGCTTCCTTTTCTTCATGTCTGATGGAGCCACTAATTCTCCTCCACCCCTCTCCTGTTTTCTCTCTTCACACCACTCTTAACCTTGAGTTTCATGGCATTCTATGTATTTTGCTTTTTCTTCACCTCTCCTAAACGGGTGTGTTGGTTTTCTGACGTTCCCAAAGAGATTTATTTATTGTATTTGATCACTTTGGGTGCTTTGCAATTTAAAAAAAACCCAGTAAAGATCTACCAAAAAACCCCCAAACAATCCCAATGTTAAACCAAACCAAATCTTAAAGAGAGGTTTTTCCACCTCTGACCTAATAAAGGCTCCCACCTTGTTCCCCATCTTCTCTCCCTGGAAGGTTAAGCAACGTTCTTTTGGGGGTCATTTTTTCTAGGAACCTCCTGTCGACTTCCTTTTCCCATTAGCTTTTCCAGCCAGGGATCTTCTTTATATCTGCATATTTAATTCTTCAGCATGATTCCCACCCACCCCTCTCAACATCCAACCACAGATCAGACTTGCTCCATCCCTGGGGCCCTGATAGGGTGGTTTAAGCCTGCTTCTCGCCATACTGATGGGGGAGGGGATAGTTATTCTTATAAACTACCCATTTAAATTTGAAGAAAATCAGAGAGTGGCAGATTAAGGCTCACTGGTGCCCTAAGCACTGACAAATCTTGGTGCCCCCCTCCTTTGTACACACTACAAATTGTCATTTCCCCCCCCCCCTCCACTTTGTGTTGCCCCATTTGGGCCTGGTGTCCTAAGCACGTGCTTAGTCTGCTTAAGGGTTAAAACATCCCTGGGTATGGACCCTCCTAGAGAACGCTTCATATAACACAGACAACCGTGAAGATGCTCCGTTGGAAACTCCGGCCCAGGCTCCTCTTCACACGCGATTCCCACCTGCCCAAGACGGCCGCAACCGAAGCAGGCAAATCGCAACAGCTCCGATCTCTCTTTTCGGAGCCTGGCCGTCACCCTGCAGCTCTCTGCACATGCCCGGGAGCCCTCTCTTCTCCTGTCCCATTAAGTCGCCCAGGGTTGCCCCTTTTAGCTTAAGCAAACGAAGTCTGACTAGGCGGCTCAGTGGCTAAGACACTGAGCTTGTCGATCAGAAAGTTCGGCGGTTCGAATCCCTACTGCTAGTCTGCGTGAGCAGCGGGTTGGACTAGATGACCTCCAGGGTCCCTTCCAACTCTGTTACTGTTACTAGCCCGGCCCCGGGAGGGCCGAGCGCATTTAGGCACGGGTGGTTGGCTGCCCAAAGGCAAGCGGGAAGCGCCTGCTTGCTTCGTCCGGGGCGGCTTTCCCAGCCTCCTTTCTCCGTCCCCCGGTCCCACCTCCTCCGGCTGGCGGCCAACGGGAGGGAAAGGCGGGAGAAAGAGCGAAGGCGACGATGGCGCTGCTCTTCTCCGCCCTCCGCGTGGTGCTGGGCCTTTTCTTCGCCGTCAGCGGGGCGGTCAAGCTCACCGACCTGATCGCCGGAGACGCCCACCGGCAGATGGTGAGCGGGGCGCCTCCGAGACGGGAGGGGAAGCCAGTCCGGGCCGTCGCCGGGCGAGGCAAGCCGCAAGTCGGGGGCTGCAACCGTCCGGGCCGCCCGCGCTTCCGCGCCCTCCCCGGATCTAGGCACCTAAGCAGATCCCCCGCCTAGCGGCTGTTGCAGGAGCTCCTCTAAGGAAAGGCTTGGCTCGCCAACGGTCTTCAGGAGCTGCGCAGGGCGAGCCCGGGTCTCGCCCTTACTGAAGGCGGCGGGGCTCGTCCTCGCTTGCGGGGAGCCGCCTTTTCGGGCCTAAATCCTGCCTTCCCGGGCCAGTTGTGTCGCGCGCTTGCAAAGGAAAATGCGTGCAGCTTCCTTGGGGAGGCAGCGCTCACCGCCTCCTGCCCGCAAAGGGCTTGTTTGCTCTCTTCGGAGGATGCTCCCTTTTCAGGGCAGGGATTCCTCCCCCCCCCTCTCTCACACACTCACACTCACTCTCACTCTTTCTCTCTCACACACAAACACAATACTTTATCCCACATACCACTCACAATCACTCTCACTCTTCCTTCCTTCCTTCCTTTCTCTCTCTCTCTCTCTCTCTCTCTCACACACACACACACACACACACAAACACACCACTCACGCTCAACTTCTTTTCTCTCTCTCACACACAAACACAATACTTTCTCTAACACACCACTCAGTCACTCTCACTCTTTCTCTCTCTCACACAAACACACTCAGTCATTCTCTGTCTCACATACACACACCACTCACAATCACTCTCACTCTTCGTTTCTCTCTCTCTCTCTCTCTCTCTCTCTCTCTCTCACACACACACACACACCCCATTCACACACTCTTCTTGAGTCTTAAGACCTTTCTCCAGTGTATCTCAATTAGAGGTGGGGATGTTTTAAAGCTGGTTACAGACTGATCATATTTAATGGGTTTTGTTCTCTCTGTGTGTGTGTCTCCCCCCCCCCCCCTGTTCTGGCCATCTAGTTTATTGCAGACTTGCTGCCCTCGGTTTAGGGAATTAGTTGGAGAGAGGGAAGAGACTCTGAGCCCACAGGACTGCCCTCTGTGTAAACAGCCTGGGTTTATACTCCGTATTTCCAAACCTGGGAGTTTCTCTGGCTTTTGGCCAGCTTTCCATTTGTAGAAGCATTTTGGCGCCTAAGGCTGATGTTTGAATTTTTGTTGTTGGGGCTGGGAGAGAGCCCGTTGCAAGATTTTTTTGGGGGAACAGAGAACTGCCTGGATCCAATCTGGACTGTTCACTGGAACCAGAGGTTACTCTTCCGAGCTTTCGAACTTGTGCTGGAGAGCTCATTCTTAGGGAACTTCTCTCTATCGGAATGTGTGTATTGAGACAGAGGGCTGTCTGTTGTTTTTTCCCCCCACTGAATTGGTGAAAATTACTTTGTAAACTTAAAAAAAGAAAAGAAAAAATGGGCTGGGAGGAAGAGAGAACACTTTGAGTTAAGATGAGCCACAAGAGTTTAGGGAAACAAGATTTTTAAACTCGCTTGCAGATCTGTTGGGATTGTTGACCATTAAGAAATAATTAAGACCTTAATTAGGATGCAAAACAGAAGGTAGAAAAGATACAGTTGAAGGAACTTGCAGGGAGTTCTTAGCTTACAACCACATAGGGGACTGGAACTTCCATCACTAATCAGTTCGGTCATTAAGCAAGTCATCATCTGACTGCACAGGACCTTACTCCCTCTTTTGTCTCAGTTGTTAAGCGAGTCACACCATTGTTAAAACAAATCTAACTTCCCCCATTGACTTTGCTTATTAGAAACTGGCTCGGAAGGTCTCAAATGGCACATGCGCGCTTTGGCCAGCTGAGTTCACCCTTTTTTAAAGCCATTTTTTGCCCTCCCCAGGCTCCAGAGGAGCCTGGGGAGGGCGGAAAGAGCCTCCCCCGCCCCCCCAGAGGCCCTCCGGAGGCTTCAGGGACCGTACGGAGGCTTCCCTGAAGCCTTTGGAACGCTTAAAACGATGCTCCGAGCAAACTGGAAGTGACTTCCTGTTTGCTTGGAGGATCGTTTTAAGCATTCCGAAGGCTTCAGGGACCATCCGGAGGCTTCCCTGAAGCCTTCAGAACGCTTCCGGTTTGCTCGGAGGGTCGTTTTAAGCGCTCCAAAGGCGTCAGGGAAGCCTCTGGATGGTCCCTGAAGCCTCCGGAGGGCTTCTGGGGGGTGGGGGAGGCTCTTTTCGCCCTCCCCAGGCTCCTATAAAACCTATGGAGCCTGGGGAGGGCGAAAAAAGCATGTAAAAATGGGGGGAGTGCCTGTAGTGCGTGCATGCGCACTGGGGGGGAGCACATTGCATTATGGGTGCGGCACGTCCGCACACGACCTCCCTACGCTCCCCCCACTTGTGGCACGCAAGCCAAAAAAGGTTCGCCATCGCTGACCTATAAGCTCTCTGGGAGGGGCCAATCAGTAGCCACCTGTGTCCTATTTCCTTCTGTGAGCCTGTTTCCACAGCTGCTGCCTTCTCCTATCAGCCCTCCGCATCCGTATGTCAGGGACAACCTCCCCCTGTTCTTCCTCACTGCTCCCTGGCTCAGATGCCATCTGGTTCCCAACAGGACTCTCTAGTCCCTGCTCTGGCTCCGAACACCCCCCCCCCCCCCCCGTCTTCCTCGGCCTCCAGGGCAGTCCCATAATGTTCATTGCTGTCAGATTCCACCAACAGCTCAGCCGGCCGCTGCTCTGCCACAACAGAGTTGAAGTCCGCAAGTCATAAAAGGGCCATCGTTCCCCACCTCTGCCTTAGGTATAGGCTGAGGTTCTATCTATATCTCACCAATGCATGAATGTTTTCAATGTGGTTTCTTTTGCTTTGCCACCCATGTTATCTGGATTATTTGCCTTTAGTGGCCGCTGGAAAAATTGGGCAGCCCTCTTCTACTCCTTAGTCTTCCTTGCCTCTTAACGCTCCTTTTTCTTCTTATGGCAGAAAACCCAGTTTGAAAAATTTGCAGATGTCTTCCCGTTGAAGGAGTTTGGCTACAAGCCAGAACCAGGATGGTACATGGAAACATTGGGCTGGATAGAACTGATAGGAGGTTTCCTTTTAGCCTTCGGACCTCAACTGCTGCAGGAAATCAGCAATTTTGTGCTCACCGTGATCATGATAGGTAAGGATGGGTCCTGTTAATGAATTTCTGAGTGGGATCTTCTCCTGAACTATTTCTAAGATTATTTCTTCGATTAGGGTGGGTTGTGTCAAGTTAGGGTGTGTTCTGACCCAGGCTTCCTTAACAAGCATGAAGCAGAGTCTGGGTCCCAGCAAAACCTCTCTTATTTACATGACTGTGAATTCCTTTCATTCACAATCAGCAAGGCTTTAGCAAACAGTCTTTCAGAGGAATGTTTATCCACACGCACCTTATCTCATTTGGAGCACTGCCAGATAACTAGTTTCCAAACACAGGACAAAGCAAAACTTGGCACAGAGTCTCTTAAAGTCACAAACAGAACTTTCCTCTCTTGAACTGACAGAAGGAACAAATTGTTTCCTGCAAAAGCCCCCTCCCCTTTCGCTCCTCTTTTGTTCCCTAAAGGGGGAGCCAATCACCTCCAAGATGTGGCTTTACTCCTGAGTCGACGCTGCTTTCTTAGCTGTTCTTGTTTTCTGGCAGCTCTGCACATGCGCACACTGGGAACAGGCTCCAGCTGTTCCTCTGCCTCGCTGCTGTCTAGTTCCCTCTCTGTCTTCAACACAGAGGCCTCGTCTGAGCTTTCCTCAGCCCCCAGGACTGGCCCATGTTCCTCCCCAACCTCCTCACTGTCCGACTCCGCTGCCAGCTCCGTTGGCCGCTGGCGGCCCACAACAGGGTGGATCACTTACAGGAGGGTATCAGATTCCTGCCCCTTGGAGGCTCTTGTCAATCAGCTGTTGATCCCCAACCTTTTACTGACACACATTTGAGCACCAGCCACTTATTTATTTATTTATAATATTTATTGGTTGCCCATCTCACCACAGGGTAACTCGGGATGGCTTAGAATCTTTTACACACACACACACACACACACACACACCACACACACACACACACAGGTTTCCCTGTCACATGTGTTCCACTCTGGAGCATGGTGCTCATCCCTGTTTCTTGGTCGAGGGAGCTAGCGTTGTCTGAAGACAATTTTCGTGGTCTTGATCTTGATTGTATCCCTCTGTTAATGCAATTTAGGATTACTGGCTTTTTTGGCTGCCGCTGCACACTGCTGGCTTATATTTAACTAGTTGTCCACTAAGACTCCAAGATCCCTCTCACAGGTGGCCAGCCATTCTCACTGGTGGCCAGCCATTGAACACTGAGTAACACTATCTTACCATTAGCCACCTTACCTTCAAGTTTAAGGACTGGTGTGGAGCTCTATGGAGACCTCAAAAGATTAACAGAACTCAATTGGCCTTCCATCATTTAAAGAAGTAAAGGTTTCCCTATCTAGTTGTGTCCGACTCTAGGGTGGGAATTACCTAAGAGAGGGTGAAAATTTGGGTGCGTCTTATACACTGAATGTGGTCCCGCCCACCCACTAGCCCCCATCCTTTGGCCTTTGCCTCCTTGCAGCAAACAGCCTGTTTCAGTTTCAGCTTCAGCACAGCTTGATTAGCACAAGCAGCTGATTGTAGGTTGGATTGGCCTCCCGACTATCAGCTGTTTCAGGCTGCAGGGATTGCCATTGCCTATTGCTGCCTCCGTGCGCCCCGTTTTTGGCCTCTGTGTGCCCCATTTTCCATCCATTCCGATCCCCCCTGCCCGGAATGGGTGGAAAATATGGCGTGCACAGGCGGCAATAGGCTATGGCGATCCCTGCAGCCCGAAACAGCTGATTGTTGGGAGGCCGATCCAACTGACAATCAGCTGCTTGTGATAATCAGGCTGTGCTGAAATTGAAACTGAAACACACTGTTTGCTGCAAGGAGGCAAATTGCTGGGAGGGAGAGGCAGATTTTGTTTTCTTGTTTTCCTCCCCAAAAGCTAGGTGTGCTTTACACTTCGGAGCATCTTATACTCCGAAAAATACGGTATTTATACATTAACAAAATAAACACGTAAATAAAGTGGGAACCAGTCCAGCTTGGGTTAGCCATTGGTAGTCTTGTATTGCATTTTGGTTTTAGAATCCTGCCTTTCTTTTCTTTATGTGTGATACTGCAGGTGCCATCTACACCCTCTTGGTTTTGAAAGAGCCTTTTGCCATGTGCGTCCCAGCTACTGTCTCCTTGGGCCTTTTGCTCCTCCTCAACATCCGTGGAAGAGGGAAGTGCGTGAAGTCGAAGTCTGAATGAGATCTGGAGAGATGGGAAGGATCCAAAATGAAGCTTTTGGAAGGACAGACAACTGGTGTTTCCCATCCTGCTCCCCGACTAATCAGATCATGCGGACTTTACAGTGTGCAATCCAGAAAGGGGGTTAAATCTTCACGGTCATGGCCTATTTTTTGTCCTTTCTCAATTGCCCATTTTGCCCATTTTCTATCCCTCTTTAAACCTGATTGGAGATCTTGTCTTCTCTGCAATACCAATCTCTCTCTCTTCGGTCAATGGATCTTTCTTGTGTTCAGGCAAGGAGATAACATGGAACAGAAGAAAATAACACATTACAAAAGAGCTGAGAATGAGGGTTATGTGAGATTGTGGTTGGGCACTAAAGAATATTGTTGAGGGTAAAAGAGGCCTCGGTATTCTGCAGAATGATAGAATCGAAGGACCAAGTTAGATCTTGCACCAGTTGTATATTGTAATGCTTCATTTCTGGATTTTATTAACTTTGCTATCAACCCATCTTGGCCTGGTCTAAGATTAGGACTTATGTTTGTTGGTTGAGGAAGTCTAGGTTAATCATGATCCCTCATCCTTTTCCCAAAAGTTAAATTTAATTCCATTTACCCACTACTTTTTTTTAACCATTTGCATCAAGCAAAGGTCCTTTTTTAATCATTCCAGCTTTGTTAATTGGTCATGAATTTGGGGAAATAAAAGTAAAGGGGACGAATAGATTTCTTCTAATAAGCATGGGATGATCTTGAGCCGTTGCCATTTATAAGAAATAATCAATAGATTCAAATTTTATGTCCATATTTGGGGGGGGGGGACTGAAGGTTGGTTGGAGGCTTTTGACTTGTTTTTCTTAAAAAAAAAACACTTTTAAAAACAAGTGGGTGTGGCTCAGTGCTTTGGATTCAAAGCGGAAAAGATGCTCCAAAGCAGGGTTTCTCACCCTTGACAACTTTTAAGGTGTGTGGACTTCAATTCCCAGAATTCCCCCGCCGGCAATGCTGGCGGGAAAATTCTAGCAGTTGAAATCCACACTACTTAACTACCAATAAAGGAGAATATTTGTAGCTCAGGGTTAAAATGAGCGATCCTTGATGCTCTCTGAGCTTATTAATGGTTAAACCCAATACATAAATACAATCTGCATACTTTGCAAACGAGACAATCAACAAGCCAAAAGGGAACACGAAGACCTCCCCGCCAGAAATCAACACCCAGACGAGCATAGATTAATTCCAAAATTAACATCAGACCAACAATGAAGTAAACAAATACAAGGAACTGCCAATAACGATAGCACTTAGACTTATATACTGTTTCACAGTGCTTTTACAGCCCTCTCTAAGCGGTTTACAGAGTTCAGCCTATTGCTCCCAACAATCTGCGTCTTCGTTTTACTGACCTTAGATGGATGGAAGGCAGAATCAACCTTGAGCCAGTCAAGATCGAACTGCTAGCAGCAGTCAGCAGAAGTAGCCTGCAGTACTTCATTCTAACCACTGCGCCACCATGGCTCATATGCCAAACAAGCAAACAGCCCAACCCAAGAACTTCTAAGACACCGCCCTCCCCAAACACTGACAGGGCTAGCTATTAGAATATAAACTGACAGCAAACCACACTCTTTTACTACTAGCAGCACTGATGATGCTACCTAGTGTGGGGAGTGAAACGTCTGCAGGAAAACTGGCTCAGAGAGCACTAAGAATCCCCCATGTCTTAAAAGTTGCCAAGATTGAGCAATACCGCTCCAGAGTATGCAAGCACTCACAAAAGTCATCGTCCGCAACTCCTTAAAGCTGAGGTTTCACTTGGTTTCAGATGGGATCTCATAGCTTTTAATAGCATGATCACTTGATCGCACCTGATCATTTCCCCCAAGAGGAATGTTCTGGAGGTGTGTATGTGGGACAGTTGCTGTTGCCTCGTGTTGCTGATTTAAGGGCCACAGTGGCTCAGTGGCTAAGACGCTGAGCTTGTTGATCAGATGGTTGGCAGTTCGAATCCCTAGTGTAACAGAGTGAGCTTCCGTTATTTGTCCCAGCTTTTGCCAACCTAGCAGTTTGAAAGCATGTAAAAAATGCAAGTGGAAAAATAGGAACCACCTTTGGTGGGAAGGTAACAGCGTTCCATGCGCCTTCGGCGTTTAGTCATGCCAGCCACATGACCACGGAGACGTCTTTGGACAGCGCTGGCTCTTCGGCTTTGAAACGGAGATGAGCACCGCCCCCTAGAATCGGGAATGACTATCACATGTGCGAGGGGTACCTTTACATTAATGTAATTCCCTTTGGCATTCCTACAAAAATATTTTGCAAAGCGGCTCATCCTTACATTTAAAAATGGTAACACATAGATATAGATACTCCTTGACATATGGACACAATCAGGACCGGGACGTCCGTTGCTAAATGATTTGGTCGTTAAGTGAGTTGTGCCTCATTTTACAACTTTTTTTTTGCTGTGGTTGGTAAGTGAATCTTGGTTCCCCCACTGATTTTGCTTGTCAGAAGCTTCCTGGGAAGGCTAGAAATGGCGATCCTGTGCTCTTGGGAGCCATCGTAAATATACTGACTGCCGAACGCCATGGGCAAATAGGCGGCAATATAAATTTAATTATAAATAAAATAAATCAATAAAATTGGATCATAGGACCGATGCGATGGTCGTAACTGCTAAGGACTGTTTGTGAGTCACTTTTTTCCAGCTCTGATAATTCCGAACGTTTGTTAAATGAATGGTTGCAAGTAGAGGACCAGCTGTAACAGTAACCATATTAGGGACAAAATGCTGTGAAAATTGTTACTGAAACAAAAATGTTAAAATGTTTTGCTACATATTAATATGTACATGAGCATAATATGATTGAAGATTTGTTGTTTGTGATGCATTTGAGCAATATTATTGCCGAAATGGTGAAAGGACGGGCTTCTCTTCGTTTGAGACCCTTCCGCTCCGTTCACTCAATATGTTAAGCCATAAAAGTGTTTGCCTTGCGTCTGGTGAATTCCCCCCATTTGGGGTTTATGCAATAAATGCAGATATGTAACCCCATCTTATTTGCACACGTTATTCAGCTTCGTGGAACATGCCCAAGCTCATTTAGCAAAAGGTAATCTCTCTTATTTGCATAACTTCTCTGGATCATCTCTTGTTACCCTGATGGTCTGATTCATATAACAGGCCAGGGCTTTGCACAATTTGTTATCCACAACCATCTAATCCTATTGTTTTTTTGGGGGGCCTAATCTAGGGTGTTGCACAAACGAGAGCCAGGAGATGCGTTTCTACGTTTATTGGGGGAGGGGAAAAAATAAGACTCAAGGGCTCATTTTCTGTCTCGTTTTTTTGCACCGCTCCTCTGCCTGGGATGGTGAGTGACAGGCAGAAAAAAAATTCTTAAAATGCCTGGCAGATTAATCCGAGCTGATCCCCCTTTCCCTCTTTTGTCCCACACCCTGCTTGCGTATCGCGGCATGCCCACGAAAGGCATTTTTTCATAGGCTTGTGGCCCAGACTTCAAGGTTCCTTTGATGCTACGCCTCCATGAAGGCTCTTAAATCCGATCTCTCTTCCTTCTCTCTCTCCTTCCTGCCCCCTTCAGCAGCTGTTGCGCTTGGGAAGCTGAGCTTCCTGGGGCTGCTTTGAGGCTCCTTGGAGGTTTTTCTTTGTTGCCGAGGCCAACTGCTCTCCGACACCCATCTTTGAGCGCACCGGCATAACTGTCCGTTCCCTGTTCCGGTACCCGGATCTCTCGGCTCCTGCTTTGACTTCTATTTCAGATTTGCTCACTCCTGCTTTTCTTCCAAGGCGAAAGGTGAGAACGGCAAATAGGTTGTACACAGCTTGAAGGGTGTGTGCGCCCCCCAAGTATTGCTGAGACAAGAGGGGAAAGGTTTTCCTTGAATATCGGTGTGGATTTTAATTTTAGATTTTTAAAAATTTTTTATTTATTTTGTCAAGCCTGTCCCCTGCAATGTCTTCTTCCTGAAGGAAAAAAACATAGTCCAGTTGCCTTTTGAAAAAGCATCTCCATGGGATTGTAGACTCTATTTTGGGAGCAGACCTCAGTGGCTTTCTGGTTGTGTGGGAGTATTCTTCTATAGCAGCCATTCATTCATTCATTCATTCATTCATTCATTCATTCATTCATTCATTCATTCATTCATTTATGTATTCATTTATGTATTCATTTATGTATTCATTTATGTATGTATTTATTTTGTCAAGCATGTATGAGGTAACAGGTATAAGTATAAACATGGACATGGACGCAGGGAATGGGTACAAATAGATGGGGACAGTAGGACAGGGACTGTAAGCACACACTGGGCGCTTATGTACGCCCCTTACAGACCTCTTAGGAATGGGATGAGGTCAACAGTAGACAGTTTAAGGTTAAAGTTATGGGGGTTTGGGGATGAAACCACAGAGTCGGGTAATGCATTCCAGGCATTGACCACTCTGTTGCTGAAGTCGTATTTTCTGCAATCGAGTTTGGAGCGGTTTACCTTGAGTTTGTATCTATTGTGTGCTTGTGTACTATTGCAGTTGAAGTAGTCGTTGACAGGTAGGACATTGTAGCGGATAATTGTATGTACTACACTTAGGTCAGACCATAGGTGGCATAGTTTTAGGTTGTCTAAGCCCCAAATTTCAAGCCTGATGGCATAAAGGATTCTGTTGCGAGCAGAGGAGCGGAGGACTCTTCTCATGAAATACCTCTGGACTCACTCAACTGTATTAATATCTGATATGCAGTGTGGGTTCCAGACAGATGAACTGTATTCGAGAATAGGTCTAGCGAAGGTTTTGTATGCCCCAGTTTGCAATACAATATTACTGGAGAAGAAGATATCCGTGGTTTGAACCTCAGGGAGATGCAAGCAATCTCCCGGGGACACGACAGCAAAAGAAGTTGGGGCAAATGGGAACGGATGTTTGGGAGCCTCAGTGGCCCATCTTGGAGTGCAGGCAAAGCTGGATATTATGGGCATTTGGGGAGCTGTAATTCCAACATATTTGGAGAGCACTGTATTGGATTAGGGAAAGTTGATGTACCTATGATCCCTTGGTTCTGAGTTAGGGAGGTCTTTGTCAACCTTCTAAAGTGGATCAGACTATGAAACCAAAATTATGCATGCTGATACAGTAGTAATTTTATTATAGGTTTATAGGCACAAAATCTTGCAAGTCTGAATATGTTTTCCCCCTCCCTTTATCTTCACGAGAACTAGGGAAGTTTTTGTCTGAGATGCTTTCTCAGTTTACAGGGCTCAGATTTGATTTATCTGATGGTTATCTTGGTTGTGGCTCTTCCTCTGGTTCGTCAGAGTTAACCTTATGTACGTTATAGCCAGAGCTGGGTTCCTGCCAGTTCTAACCTCTTCTATAGAAGAGGTTCCACAAATCTACCGTGCCGTTTAGAACCAGTTCCAGCTCCCTCCCCCCCGCCCGACATCATCAAGATGAAGAGTGAGAGGAGGAATTCTGGGAGTTGAAGTCCACAAGTCTTAAAGCTGTCAAGTTTGAACACCCCTAGGTTTTTTTCCCCTAAAGGGTTAGGGGTGCGAGGGTCTTGTAACTTGACAGCTATAAGACTTGCGCGCTTCAATGCCAGAGTTCCTGAGCCAACATGACTGGAGGAGGAATTCTGGGAGTTGAAATCCACAAGTCTTAATGCTGTCAAGTTTGAACATCCCTGAGGTTTTTTTTCTAAAGGGTTAAGGGTGCAAGGGTCTTGTAACTTGACAGCTTTAAGACTTGCGTGCTTCAAATGCCAGAGTTTCTGAGCAAGAGCTTTGTTAAGTGAGTTTCACCACATATTACAAGTTGGCCATGCCCACCCAGTCACATGGCTGGCAAGCCACTCCCACTCGGTCACATGGCTGGCAAGCCACCCCCACCCGGTCACATGGCCGGCAAGCCACTCCCACTCGGTCACATGGCTGGCAAGCCACTCCCACCCAGTCACATGACTGCCAAGCCACTCCCACTTGGTCACATGGCTGGCAAGCCACTCCCACAAAGCAGACCACACCTACAGAAGAGGTTCTAAATAATTTTGAAACCCACCACTGATTATAGCCCTTGATCAAGTTATTCTGTGATTCCACCCTTGCCATCCATCCCTCCATCCATCCATCCATGATTGATCTCTCTCTCTCTCCATAGCCATCCATCCATCCATCCATGATTGATCTCTCTTTCTCTGGGATTTTTTTTTTGCTGGTCTCCCATCCAAATTCTAACCAAGATCCAATCCTGGGCAAAATCAGCTCAATGATATAAGCTAGCCAAGCAGAATTAAACTTCTCCAAAAATAACTACATTCAGGCAATACTTTGGAGAGCTAATGCTGATTATTCCCCTTTTGGGGCCCATTAAGCTTTGCAACTACCCTGCGTGCGATAGTCCAGAATGCTTTTTTAGGCCCTCGCTTTTCTGATTTCCAGTTCTGAGTCACTGCTTTGCCCTACTTTTTCACACTCCGTTCTGAGTGAAGGCTTTCCTATCAAGTCTTCTAAGGTGGAAGGAAGCAAAAAGTATTTGGATAATGAGGGAGAAGGCTGTTAGTGACATTCTTAGAAGCATCATCTTAGATTTCAACAAGGGCGAGAGTCAGAGAGAGAGAGAAATGTGTCAATGTTTTTGAGGTTTGCTTGTCAGAAATGTTCCCACTTAAAAAAATTTTTTTTTTTCAAGTGTTCAAAGCATTGACGGTGGATGCTGTTGAAAATGCCCTCAATGATGTTTTTCTCCTGCATCCTGAATATCAAGATTTTATTTCCCCTGCCTGGCAAAGGCTCATTTGTAATACAACAACTACATCAGTGGTAGACCTTGTGTTGTTTCTGCATGCAAAGACTGTCAGGCTATCTCACCTGACTTTCTAAAAAGAAATTCATTTCACTTCTCCTCTAAGAAGTTCATCAGTTCTGACTGGATAATGGGGTGGGGTGGGGTGGGGAATGGGACTAATAATCAAAACTAATCCTTCCATTCCCAATCCCGCACCACCAACATTCACTCAGTACTGATAAAGCGTCTTGGATGAGAAGCAAAATATCTTCTTCCTGCAGGAAAAAAACATAGTTCAGTTGCGTTTTGAAAAAGCATCTCCATGGGATGCTTAGGTCAGACCGAAGGTGACATATTTCTAGGTTTTCCAAGCCCAAAATTTCGAGCCTGGTGGCGTAAGGGATTCTGTTGTGAGCAGAGGAATGGAGGACTCCTTGTGAAATACCTCTGGACTCACTTGATTGTATTAATGTCCGATATGCATACCCCCCCACCCTTTTTAACATATATCAATCTTGACTTTTTTTGACACCTCCTGCAGATGTGTCTGCTCCAGTTCCAGATGTTGCTGACCTACAACATCCAGCCTCTTTCTCCATTGGCCATATTTCCCACCTTTAGAATTTCTATCGCCATTTATGTTGTAGTAGAATAGCCCCTCATCTGATCACAATAGCTGATTTTGCTTAAATTGGATTTCATACCTCGTAGCATTCAATTTTTCACTGCAATTGCTGTTATTCGTTGCTTTATGATTCCCAAGCCCTTTTCAATTTTTCTGCTGCTCAGCCAATATTTTTTTTTATTAGCTTGTCTTGATCTTTGCATTCTTCCCTATTTGCCCTTTCATGTTCTTTAAATTGCTTGCATCTGATCTTAATTTCTTTATCTTGGCCTCCAATCTGCTCTTGCACTCTGGGATTGAATACGATTTTGCTTTTGGGTTTCTAATTTCAGCCCACTGTTCCTCTATAACCAGCACTGTTGTACGACAGGCAAACCCATCAGCCTGCTCAATGGATGTTATTTTAATTCTTGCAAGCGCCTCATTCACATCTTTCATTGTTTAGGTTGTCCTCAAATGATTGGTTGCAGGGTGACCATTCGACATATGACTGACCTGAAAAAGGGGACTTACAACCTGAATTTGGGGGGGGGGGGGAGTCTGACTCCCTCTGGGGTAAAATGACTGAACTTTTGGCATTCTGCAACATGGTTTTATTCACAACCGTTTGCAGCCTCCTGCAGTCACAGGAAACGAACTAACAGTACTTTTGTTTTTGGTCAAAATCACTCCCATAGCGAACCATCGGCTCACTTAACAACTGCACCATTTGCACCACAGATTAGCTTAACAATCGCTGAAAAAATGTTCATAAAATCGGCTTGGACACCAATCCACATTACAACCGTTAGGGCATACAACTCTGGTGAGCAGGCTCCATTGTGGCCATATGTCAAAGAATATTTGTGGGTGCCGAGTCCTTTGGGAGCACTACTTTTGAGTCCATTATAAGGTAAGGTTCCCCCATACATGCATGCTATGTTCCCGACTCTAGGGGGCAGTGCTCATCTCCGTTTCAAAGCCAAAGAGCCAGCGCTGTCCAAAGAAGTCTCCGTGTCATGTGGCCGGTATGACTAAATGCCGAAGGCGCACGGAATGCTGTTCCCTTCCCACCAAAGGTGGTTCCTATTTTTCTACTCGCATTTTTTACGTGCTTTCGAACTGCTAGGTTGGCAGAAGCTGGGACAAGTAACGGGAGCTCATTCGAACTGCCAAACTGCCGACCTTTCTGATCGACAAGCTTAGCGTCTTGGCCACTGAGCCACTGCGTCCCGGTTCCATTATGAGTATGCTGTAATTATAAGTTTACCACATGCTCTAGGGTTACAACGTAACTCTCTCCTTTTTGTAGTCTATTCTGTTGGATCATCAAAACCATAATTCAATTTCCGCTCTTTGAAAAGAGTGAAACCTGGAGACTAAAACGTATGGAGAACAGTTTCAAGAACTGGGTATGTCTAGTCTAATGAAAAGAAGGAATTGGGGTGGCATGATAACAGTGTCCCAATATTTGAGGGGATGCCACAAAAAAAGAGGAGGTCAACCTATTTTCCAAATTACCAGAAGACAAGAAAAAAAAAATGGATGGAAACTAATCAAGGAGAGAACCACCCTAGAACTAAAGAGAAACTTCCTAACTATGAGGACAATTAACCAGTGGAAGAGCTTTGCCTTCAGAAGTTGTGGGTTTTAAGAAGACACTGGATAGCCACTTGTCAGAAATGGTATAGGATCTCCTGCTTGAGCAGAGGGTTGGGCTAGAACACCTTCAAGGTCTCTTCCAAATCTTGTTATTCTGATAAATCATAGCTTCATCTTTTTTTTCATGCAAAAAGGTTATAATGCTTCAAGTCAGCCATAAATGAAGCTGCTGTCTTTTCTCTATTCAAGAAAGCCACTTTAGCTATCTCTGAAAGTCCCAACATCTTCACCAGAGGTGGTATTCAGCAGGTTTTGACCAGTTCTGGAGAATCGGTAGTGGAAATTTTGAGTAGTTTAGAGAACTGGTAAATATCACCTGTGACTGGTTCTGTCTCCATCTATTCTCTGCCTCCTGAGTCCCAGCTGATCGGGAGGAAGTGGGGATTTTGCAGTAATCTCTATTATCTCCATCTATTGTCTGTCTGACTGACTGACTGACTGACTGACTGACTGTCTGTCTGTCTGTCTGTCTGTCTGTCTGTCTATCTATCTATCTATCTATCTATCTATCTATCTATCTATCTATCTATCTATCTATCTCCTACCTACCTACCTACCTACCTACCTACCTACCTACGTATCTATCTTAGACTTTCTTCTAATATGTACTTATCCTTAAAAACAATCTGCACTGCAAAATTCAGTAAAAAGGTAACATTTGAATGAAAAGCTTTTGCTTTGTGGATTGGCTGCAGAATGAGAAATTTAAATTCACACACCCTGAATTTCTTCACCATCTCTAATCCTGATGACTTGGGACAGCAGTTTTCTTAATTCACACCCATCAAGCCACGCCCACAGAACCCGTAATAAAACTTTTTGAATCCCACCACTGATCTTCACCAACCATTCCTCCATCATGGAAGGTCCTGAATCTTTCCATCTTTTTTTTGTCTTTCCATCTTCTGCATGATTTGTGCACCCTGCATTTCCGTAAGTGAGGTTTTCATACATGTTACCCGCCAAGAGAACTGTTGACTTTCGACGCCATCTCTCTGGTGGCCACAGCCAGATTTCACTTTCTTTTATGAATCAAATAGCAACTGTTCCCCACCTGCCTGCTTTATTCCTGTAGAATATCCCCCAGCTGGTGCGAAAAATGACTCAGGTCATGACAAATAACCGCAGGCATTCATAAGTGCCGCCGCAGAAAGAACTACATTTTGAGGGGGTTGTGTGATATCTCACATAGTTACTGGGGGAAGCACTTTCTTGAAACAAGAAAACATGAGCAAAAATGGACTACATTTGCTAGGTAAGAATTTTTAAAATGAATGAATTCTGTCCTAAAAATGTTTTTGCATTGATACTTGTTTTCCTGTAGGAAATCTGTCAGTGCTGCCAGGCGTTTTCCTTACCAATGACAGCACAAGTTAAGGCTGGATTGGATCTATCAGGATATTTCCACTTTTCTTTTCTTTTCTTTTTTTTTGACAGGCTGGGCTGAAGCTTAATGCAGCACAAGCAGGTTTAAAAGTTTGCAACCTTGGAAGAGGGGGGTTCGCTTGGTATCAGCTAATGTAACATACTTTAATTCCATTTAAAGATGAAGATAAAGGATAATTATATTGTCCAAAGGGTTAGAGTTGCCTGAATGTAGTTATTTCTGGAGAAGAAGTTTAATTCTGCTTGGCTAGCTTATATCATTCAGCTGATTTTGCCCAGGATTGGATCTAGGTTAGAATTTGGATGGGAGACCAGCAAAAAAAAAAAATCCAGGGCTTTCCCAGGCAAGGAAGAAAGCTCAGAAACACACACACACACACACACACACACACACACACCACACACGTATTCCTACAACATACTTAATCAGGTCAGTTATGATCCTAATTGTCATATTAAGCCAGCATGCAAAGATTGGGTAAGCTTATGCTTAATTTAGGGACGCGATGGCTCTGTGGCTAAGACGTTGAGCTTTTTGATCAGACGGTCAGCAGTTCGACAGTTCGAATCCCTAGCGTCACATAACAGAGTGAGCTCCCTTTACTTGTCTCAGCTTCTGCCAACCTAGCAGTTTGAAAGCAGGTAAAAAATGCAAGTAGAAAAATAGGAACCACCTTTGGTGGGAAGGTAACAGCGTTCCGTGTGTCTTCGGAGTTTAGTCAGGCCGGCCACATGACCATGGAGATGTCTTTGGACAGCGCTGGCTCTTCGGCTGAAACGGAGATGAGCACCACCCCCTAGAGTTGGGAACGACTAGCACATTTGTGCGAGAGGAACCTTTACCTTTAAAGGATAATTATATTGTCAAAAAAAAAAAAGATAGTATAGACCATCTAAGGTTGAAGAAGGTGTATAAAAAAGTTGGTGTATGAGGATTATTTTTTGGGGAAAAGTACAGGTAGTCCTTGACTTAAGATTTAGTGACCTTTCAAAGTTACAGCACTGAAATAAGTGACTTATGACCATTTTCCCCACCTACGTCCATTCCAGCATCCCCAGGGTCAAGTGAACAAAACTTGGACGCTTGTCAACTAACCCATGTTCATGACGATGGCTGTGCTTGGGGGTCACACAATTCCCCTTTGTGACCTTCTGATGAGCAGAGCCAATGGGGGTACCAGATTCACCTAACAAGTGTGACTCACTTAACAACTGCAGTGATTCACTTAACAGCTGTGGCAAGAAAGGTCGTAAAATGGAGCAAAACTCCGCTTAACGAATGCCTTGCTCGGCAAACAGAAATTGTGGGCTCAGTTATGTTAATAAGTCGAGGACTATTCGAATCTGATTGTTTCAAAGAGGGATAGTGCCAGCAGTGGGATTCAGCCAGTTCGCACCTATTTGGGAGAACCGGTTGTTAACTTTCTAAGCAGTTCGGAGAACCGGTTGTTGGAAGAAATATCCTTTTGGTTTTTTTCCCCCTTTACAGACTAATCCTGTAAGGAAGGCAGGAAGGAAACATTCTGGTGTTGTTTCTAGCCTAATCTTTGTTGCCCTGCTTACAGAAACTGCCTCTCCAATTAACCCTTGTTACATTGGAACAGCTAAGGCAAAGCGCCCATTGACCTGAGTGACGTTGAATTGGCCATGCCCACCCAGTCACATGCCCACTGAGCCACACATACCCAATTTGTCATTAGGGCACAGAACAGGTTGTTACATTATTTGAATCCCACCCTCCCCCCGCCCGACATCATCAAGATGAAGAGCAAGAGGAGGAATTCTGGGAGTTGAAGTCCACAAGTCTTAAAGCTGTCAAGTTTGAACACCCCTGGGGTTTTTTCCCTAAAGGATTAGGGGTGCAAGGGTCTTGTAACTTGACAGCTTTAAGACTTGCGTGCTTCAAATGCCAGAGTTTCTGAGCCAACATTTTGGTTGCTAAGCAAGAGCGTTGTTAAGTGA
The DNA here is from genome assembly GCF_964273705.1 of Natrix helvetica. Classification (NCBI taxonomy): domain Eukaryota; kingdom Metazoa; phylum Chordata; class Lepidosauria; order Squamata; family Natricidae; genus Natrix; species Natrix helvetica. The sequence goes on from NC_138560.1 coordinate 19,342,292, forward strand.
GTTTCACCACATTTTACAAGTTGGCCACACCCAGCCGGTCACATGGCTGGCAAGCCACCCCCCCTGGTCACATGGCTGGCAAGCCACACCCACCCAGTCACATGGCCAGCAAGCCACTCCCACCCGGTCACATGGCCAGCAAGCCACTCCCACAAAGCAGGCCACACCTACAGAAGAGGTTCTAAAATTTTTGAAACCCACCACTGCTTACAACCATTCCTTTAGTGACTGTTTTTCACACCATTGCAGTATCCCTGTGGTCATGTGATCAAAATTCAGATGCTTGGCAGCCGACTCATATTTACAACGGTCATGGTGCAACCTTCTGACAAGCAAAGTCAATGGGGAAGCCAGATTTGCTCAAACAATCATATTACTAACAATAACTGCAGTGATTCACTTTAACAGCTGCAGTAGGAAAGGTCGTAAATTGGGGCGAATCTCACATAACAACTGTCTTACTTAGCAACTGAAATGTTGAGCTCGGTTGTGGTGATAAGTGGAAAACTGCCTGCATTTTATTATCAACTCATCAAATCCTTTGAGATTATCCCAGACCTAAGCAGCAGAACTCTTAGCTATGATATTAGTAATTCATGTCTAGCAGCTTTGTTTGAATGCAGTTGAATTTGGCACGTGTGTGACCAGAAATGTTAATACCTTCTTGTCCCAAAACATTTGAGCGTCGGGGTTGATCTGAAAAAAAGTAAAGCCGTGCCATCCCTGCATTTGTAGGAAATCGTAGGAAGGGGAGAAAAAAAGTGTGTCAGGGATAGTCTATCTTATTCAGTATTGAATTTTGCAGAATGCACAGGTGCCGGGCATGATTACAAAGCTGGGAATAAATAAGAAAGACATCATAAAATCAATCAATCTGGGATTTCTTAAAAAGCAAACAAACAAGCAAAGAAGTAATTGTTCCTGTTCTGCTGTTTGCTGTGGGTGCATTAAGAAAGAGAACTTTCTAGGACCAATTTCAGTTTTAGGATTGGTTGATGCTGCCTGTGGTTGATAACACGTGAGCTGTTAAGATAGAAACAAGGCTGTTAAAATGCTATCACTCATCTGTCGGTTGGTCTGTCTGTCTGTCTGTCTGTCTGTCTGTCTGTCTGTCTGTCTGTCTATCATCTATCTGTCTCTGCATCTATCTATCATCTCTGCCTGCCTGCCTGTATCTCTCCCTCCCCTCTCTCTCCCCTTTCCTCCCTACTGTATCTGTATATCATCATCTACTGCAGGGGGCGTGGGCGTGGCCAGTGCATGATGCATCCAGGCTGCAGGCCGCATGTTTGACACCTCTGATCTACTGTATCTATATCTATCATCTCTCTATCTATCTCTCTCTCTCTCTCTCTCTCTATCTCTCTCTCTCTCTCTCTCTCTATCTATCATCTATCTATCTATCTATCTATCTATCTATCTATCTATCTATCTATCTATCTATCTATCATCTATAAAATGGGTATGTTTGTGTGTGTTGTGGTGGCATTGATGGAGAATGCATTTTTTGTATGGGTTCTAATACCTTCAGCTTCCACAGATTCTACTCATTTGGTTTTACCTATTTTTTTTATGTACATTGAAAGCATCTGCACCAAAGACAAATTCCTTGTGTGTCCAATCACACTTGGCCAATAAAGAATTCTATTCTGTTCTGTTCTGTTCTCTTCTACTCTCCTCTCCTCTCCTCTAGTCCACATTCTGTTCTGTTCTGTTCTGTTCTGTTCTGTTCTATTCTATTCTATTCTATTCTATTCTATTCTATTCTATTCTACCTCTACTCTACTCTACTCTACTCTACTCTACTCTACTCTACTCCACATTCTATTCTATTCTATTCTATTCTATTCTATTCTATTCTATTCTATTCTATTCTATTCTATTCTATTCTATTCTATTCTATTCTGCTCTACTCTACTCCACATTCTATTCTATTCTATTCTATTCTATTCTATTCTATTCTATTCTATTCTATTCTATTCTATTCTGTGGATGTTTTCTCCCAGGGCGTTTCTGCTGCTCTGCCGAGGCTTCCAGGGCTGATGATGAAGGGGAGGGGGCAGCAACAGCTGCAAGCAGGGGGGTGGTTCAAGCTGTGCTCTCCCTTGGCAGAAGAGGGGGAGCTGAACAGCTGAACTGTGTTGTGGCGCTGGGGAGCCATTCTGTCCACAGCCCTCTGTTCCCCTCTCCAAAAAGCTAAGCCCCAGCAGCTGCTGACTGGAGCCAGGAGCCACATCTCCAAGACAGGAGGGGGGAGGGAATGTCTACTGCTTGAACCCCACCCCCTGCTTACAGCTGTGCTCCCAACTTCTACATCAAGAGATGCCATGCAGTAAAACTGGGTTCAGGGAGGTGTCTCTGGAGGGGAGCTGGATAAAACTTCCTTGTGAGTGGGGTTTCCCTTTCTTAGCAACATGACATCTTCTTGCTGTCAGCAGGAAATGAGTGGGGAGTGGAGCAGGGGTGGGTTCCGGCTTCTTCTACTGCTGGTTTGCTCAGGGACACGTTTCGGGCACGTGCCCTCTTGATGCACACTATGCACACATGCACAGTAGGAAAAAATGCTTCTGCGCATGCGCAGAAGAAAAAAAACAAAGATGGTGGCACCTATGGCATGGGCGTGGCCGGCCGAGCTACTACTTATTTGGCCAAACCGGTCCGAAACGGTAGGAACCCACCTCTGGAGTGGACTGTATGCAGATGGCTCCATCCTCTGCAAATCTTCTGCACTGTACCCCCCCTGCTGTATTAATTTTTACTCTTGTTTGTTTGATGGCCCAACCATTTAAAACATCCCATTTTGTATCGGTGGCTTGATTTGATCCGCTGTATCTTGGGATAACCATCCTCTTCCTCAATTCAGCCAGAAGTGGTTGTCACCCAACTCTCCACTCCAGAGGTGGTGTTCAGCAGTTTCCGACAGGTTCTGGAGAACCGATAGTGGAAATTTTGAGTAGTTCAGAGAACCGGTAAATACCACTTCTGACTGGCCCCGCTCCCATCTATTCTCTGCCTCCGGAGTCCCAGCTGATCGGGAGGGAATGGAGATTTTGCAATAACTTCCCCCTGGAGTGTGGAGGGAATGGAGATTTTACAGTATCCTTCCCCTGCCACGCCCACCAAACCATGCCACACCCACCAAGCCACACCCACAGAACCGGTGGTAAAATTTTTTGAATTCCAACCACTGTTCCACTCACCTGCCTGCTCACCTCCAGACCTGTTCTCCCTCCAAGCGCCTAGTCCATCGGAACTCTCTCTCTTTGTTTTGTGTTTGGGTCTTTTCTAGTTGACAAGCCTGTCTGGACTTGATGTGCTGCATCTCTCTTCCCCTTCCGTCCCGAGTGGAAGAGAACAGAAGATAAACGCAGGGGGGCTCAGAATAAAAATTAATTTGGGGTTCAGTTAAGCTAATTGGGGACAATTTATGAACTTCTGAAAGTTTTACAAACCACCCAGACTTTGAAATTATAGATAATGGAGTAACAGAGTTGGAAGGGACCTTGTAGGTCATCTAGTCCAAATGCCAAAATAACTTGGATTTTAACAAGTAAATCTACTCTATCCACCCACTTCTAAGAACTTCCATCTTGATGAGTTGATGAACTCCATCTTTCCCAACTTCTCTGTCTCCTCTCTAAGTTGTTTCATTGTGGCTGGATCTTCTTTCTGTCAAGTTCAAACCATGATTTTGCAGCCATTGCCGTTTTTCAGCTTCCAACAGAATCAGGGGGGGGGGGGGAAGAGGGAGAGCCACTTTTGGAATCCCAGTTTCTGGTGGCAACAAGAAATGGATAGTTTCCATAACAATACTTGGACATCTAATTGGATAACGTAGCCTGGGCTAATGGGGGCGGGGAGGAGGGAGTTTCTATTCTTTGATTGTATGAAAAATGCAGGAATTAAATAGAGTTGGTTTTGCTTTCAATCGGTGCTGATATGATGTACCGTATTTTTCCGAGTGTAAGAAGCACCTTTTTCCCTCAAAAAAGAGACTGAAAATCTGAGTGCGTCTTATACGCTGAATACAGCATTTTTGCCTCTCAAAACCCCACCCCTTCACCAAAATGGCCGTACAGAGCCTTTAGGAGCTTTCAGAGTGCTCCTGAGGGCTGGGGAGGGCAGAAATGAATGAAAAATGGGCCATTTTTTGCTCGATTTTGCCTCCCTAGCCCCCAGGAGCACTCTATAAGTCTCGTAAAGGCTATGCATGCCCTTTTTTTTTTGACAAAAAGGGACAATTTTTGTGAAAAACAGGCCGGTTTTTGCTTGTTTTTGCCCACCCCCACCCCCAGGAGCACTCTACAAGCCTCCTAAAGGCTATTCATGCCCTTTTTTGAAAAAAAAAAACAGGACTGTTTTCGTGACCGTTTTTGGGAGCTCTGCAGAGTGCAAAAAAATTTTTTTTTAAAAAATTTGCCTCTTCAAAATCTTAGTGCGTCTTATACTCCGGTGCGTCTTATACTCTGAAAAATATGGTACTCAATAAAGTTTCAGTGATTGGAATGTCTCGACATTGCTTGCTTGCTTGGGTTCATCCGTTGGAACCTTGACACTTTCCCTTCCTGTCTTCTAGGGTTATTGGGATGAACAACTCCACTGTTGTGGGGCTGGCAGATGTCCAGTGTCAGCTCAACGATCCTCTGCAGTTTGTTGTAGTGCCAGCCACGTATTGCCTGGTGTTATGTGTGGGATTGCCCGGCAACGTGGCAGCCTTGCTTGTTTTCCTTCAGAATGGACGAGTCAGGAAAGCTATTCGCATCTACCTCCTCAACCTCACCTTGGCCGATATCTTATTCAACCTCACCCTGCCCTTCTGGATCACCTACTACCTAGCTAAAGGACACTGGAGTCTGCCAGAAGTCTTCTGCCGCTTGGCTGGAGCCATCTACTATCTGTCCACCTACAGTGCCATGGCCTTCATGACCTTGATCAGCCTGAACCGATACTGTACGGTGGCAAAGGTAGAACTGGTCCTGAACCGGCCCCAGGGGGCACTGATCAGCTGTGTGATGGCCTGGATTTTGTGCCTACTTTGTGCCGTTCCTTCATTGACTAAGCAGCAAACCCACCAGGGAGAGTCCACCAGCTTAAAATGCTTTGAACAGCACTCGGGCCAGAGGACCTATGCCTATGCTATGGTAGTCATCTTCACTCTGTCTTTCTTGGTTGTGTTGGGGACCTACTTGTCTATCATGCGGACACTGTCCACTGCAGCTGGCACATGTCAAGGTGGCCACCGGCGCAGAGCACGGGCCATGGTGCTGGGCATGCTCTTAGTGTTTGTGGTCTGTGTGGCACCTTATCACCTCTCCTTGGTGCCCTGGGTCTCTGGCCATATGTCGGATTTGGCCTGTAGCCCTCCATCATTCTTGGATAACCTTCACATGTTGAGTGTGGCTCTCCTGAGCCTGAACAGTTGCATTGACCCTCTGATCTATTGCTTCTCCATCAAACGCTTCAGGACTGATTTATGGACAATGGTGCGAAGGACCGCCAGCTGCCATCCCGTCTCTTCATCTCTGCCTCCACCTCTGCCAACACCATCAGAAAATCGAGTTCCACCCAACCTCAGGTCTTCTTCCTTAACCTCTTTATAATTGGGAGAATGTTGTGGCCCGCCAGCAGCCTGCAGAGCTGGCAGCAGATTCGGGCAGTGAGGAGGTTGGGGAGAAAAATGGACCAGTTCTGGAGTCCGGGAAAGTCTCAGACGAGGGCTCTGTGTCAGAGGGAAAGAGGGGGCCTAGGCCATCTGGTAGTTATTTGCTGCCTTCGGAGCAGTGATGAGATTCAAATAGTTTAACAACTGGTTCTCTGCCCTAATGATTTCTTCCAACCACCAGTTCACCAAACTGCTAAGAAAGTTAACAACCGGTTCTCCCAAAGTGGTGCGAACTGGCTGAATCCCACCACTGCTTCGGAGCCTCCAGAGTCTGACATCAATGAGGCAGAAGAACAGTTCCCAGTGTGCCTATGCGCAGAGCTGCCAGAAGGCAAGAAAATTAAGAAAACAGGGTCAACTTGGGAGTAAGGCTTGGAGATGATTGGCCCCTCCCATAAGACATAAAAGAGGAGTGAACGGGGTGTGAGCTTTTGCAGGAAGCAATTAGTTCATCTGGTCGGTTCAAGCTTTGAAAAGTTCTTTTTGACTCTGTGCTATGTTTGGCCTTGCTCTGCATTTGGCAATTAGGTCTCTGGCAACATTCCCAGGGAGATAAGGTGGGTGTTTATCAACATTACCCTGAAAGACTGTGGCAACTCAAGCAGACATCTGTCAGAACCTTCATGGACTGTTTGTGAAGCCTTGCGAAGTGGGAATGACCATAATTTCCAGCCGTATAAATAAAAGAGGGTTTTTGGGACTAAGATTGTGATTTATGCTTTCTCAGGAAGCCTAGGTCAGAACAGAGAAGGCCACATTCATCCAACCAGATGAAATTACCTCAGGATTTATTTTGTACCTTCTGGACTCAGGGCTTTTAAGTGGCAGATGCCTACCAGCAGAAAGGCTTCTCCTTTAGCTCACCAAGTTTTCTTGACAGCCTTTTTGGGACCAGCTTGCCAGTAACATCTTCCTATAGCTCAGGTGTCCCCAAACCTGGCAACTTTAAGACTTGTGGACTTCAATTCCCAGAATTGAAGTCCACAAGTCTTAAGGTTGCCAAGTTTGACGTCTTCTGCAAGTAGTTACTCTTCAGCTATAGTACAGCTGAAGAGTGACTAGCCCAAAGCCATCCATCTGCCTTCTGTGCCTAAGGCAAGATTAGCACTCACTGTCGCCCCGTCAATTAACCATTAGATCAAACTGGCTTCCAGGTGAATCTCATTCTCTGGTTCAAGCGTAGAGACATTCCAGAACAATAATAAAAAGCAGAGCCCAAGGATTTGTGAGACTTCTGGATGCAAACCCTGAAGGCAACATATCATTTGGATGACGCGTTTAAGAGTGAAAAAGTTACACATTTGGGATGAGAAATGTTCTCTTTGGATGGGATGTGCTGTCAGTGCTGAGAACAGGGTTAACAAAGAAGGTTATGTGTAAGTTGAATTTATGGATCTGCAAGTGGAAAAGGCAAAGGATCCTTGTGGATTTTACTCTGCTAGTTGTTGTAGACCAAGGGTTGGCAACCTTAAACACTCAAAGAGCCACAAAGGTCCTAACCGGAAGCCCCCCCCCCCATTCAATTTGGAAGCTGAGCGGAAGTCCAGTTCCCCCACCACAGAGTCTCCTCCTAGCACAGGGTCCTTTTTCCTCTACCTGCCCTAACCGAAACCCTATCAATTGTGGAGCCAACCAGCAACAAGGAGCTGCAGCAGAGGGGTGAAAGAGCCACATGTGGCTCTAGAGCTGCAGGTTGTTGACCCCTGTTGTAGACTATAAGGGATGGTGCTCATCTCCATTTCAAGGCCATTGAGTCAGTCCTGTCCAAGAACATTTCTGTGTTCATGTGGCCAGCATGATGTCATGGAACGCTGTTACTGTCCCACCAAAGTGGTACCTATTTATCTACTTGCATTTCCATGCTTTCGAACTGCTAAGTTGGCAGGGGCTGGGGTGAGGACAGGAGTTCACACTATCATGTGGTGCTTGGGTCTCGAACCTGGGCTGCTACCTTTCCATCTGAACTACTACTGAGCTACTGTGCCACCCCAACTGGATTTGCAGTGGGAAGCAAGAAATATTTTTTCTAGGTACACAGCTCAGTTTTTTTACGATTGCATTCCATTTGAACGAACAATGGAAGGTAAAATAATATTTTCTCTCTCTCTCTTAAATTATGAGCCCCCCCCCACAATCTTTGCAGAGATGGGTGACTTTAAATAAATAAATAAATAAATTATCCACCCCTTACAAATAGAACAGAAATGGGCAGGAAGTAGATCACTAGTAGCATTTTGTAAGCTCTGCAGCTGATCACCTTCTTTGATTGCTGCGGAATGGAAATTATTGAAAAGGTGTTTTGCTCTCTTTTAGAATCTAAGCAGATTGCATTTAGACCATCTCTTAAACTGTTACAGAAGGAGATTCTTAGATGTTATATTACATCGTGCCCCCAGGTACAAAGCTTTGCATAACATCTGCCCCCCCCCAACTTGGAGTTGGGAACTGCTCTATTTTCACACAATGTATATTCTATGGGGTTTCTCCCCCCCCCCCCCCAATTACTCTGAGCACCAGGAGGCAGTATGATCTGGTTTTGTCTCTTGAAATACATGTTTCCACTTTCTGGTCCAAGGTGTGAGGCTCTCAGATAACATCTGGTTACCTTTGTCTAAATAGTCACAAATAGGACAAAACCCATCTGAGATGCCCATGGTCAATATAACTGAACATCGTCATCTAAGGCAGGGGTCTCCAACCTTGGCAACTTTAAGACTTGTGGACTTCAACTCCCGGAATTCCTCAGCCAGCAAGCTGAAGTCCACAAGTCATAAAGTTGCCAAGGTTGGAGACCCCTCATCTAAGGGGCAAAAGTCCAGTTAGAATACCGATAAGGAAACATTAAGAGAGAGGGGGGGGGGGGAGACAGACAGACAGACAGACAGAGACACACACACAGAGAGAGAGAAACAGAAACAGAAAGAAACAGAGAGACAGAGAGACAAATGTTAAAAGAGAGAATGGGAAAGGAAGAGAGAAGGAGAGAGAGAGAGACACACACACAGAGAGACAAAGAGACAGGGAGAGAGAGAGAGAGAGAGAGAGAAGTGACAGTATATATGAAATAATAAGAGATCTTCGTTTTGAGTTGAGAGCAAATGCTTGCACTGAGAGTTCTGTTGGTGACTGTTTTGTCTGCATGATAGCATTTCACGCTTTGCTTATAGCAGATGAGAGAGAAGATGGTAAGAAAAGATACCGAAGTAGATCAGATCCCCCATATTTGAAGGCTGTGCATTCTTAAGCAAAGCGAAGCTTCTGTGCTTCTGGAGCCTTGTGAGAATTTCAGATTAGAACTAGCTCACCAAAACATTGTGGAGGGGAATGTGATAAAAAGCATCTATTCTATGGGTAGTTCTCAACATACGACCATTTGTTTAGCAACCATTCAAAGCTACGGCAGCACTGAAAAAAAAACGACTGCAACCTTGCAGCTATTTCAGCATCCCCACTACACTGCGGGGATCTAAGATTCTGGTACTTGGCAATCAGGACTTATCGTTGTGGCCTGCCAGCGGCCAGCAGAGCTGGTGACAGACTCAGACAGTGAGGAGGTTGGGGAGGAACATGGGCCAGTCTTGGAGTCTGAGGAAGGCTCAGATGAGGGCTCTGTGTCGGAGGCAGAGATGGGGCCAAGGCCCTCTGACAGTTATCAGCTGCCTTTGGAATCAGACATCAGTGGGGCAGAAGAACAATTGGAGCCTGTTCCCGATGTGCACATGCACACAGTTGCCAGCAGAAGGGAACAGTTAAGGAACAAGGGCCGACTCGGGAGTAAAGGCACAGGTGGCCATGAATGGCCCCTCCCATAGGGAGATGTCAGCCTCTGCTTTGCTGCTTGCTTTTGGCTGCCATTGAAATGGGGAGGGGGGGATGTCATGGTATTTGGGAGGGGAAGTTTCAGCACAGGAGTGAATGAAGAAGGGAGTGGTTTTCTCACCATCTACTGCGCATGCTGCAGATAGTGGAATTGCCGCCAAGGCCAACTGTCCGGCATACCAACCTGATGATGGGTTTCGAAGATGCAGCCCACGTGACACCTGTGGGGTGTGCGGATTGGACTGGGTGATGGGGTTACTAGGGGGAGGGAGTTGGGTCACATATTGATATCTATGATTACACACGCTTTTGCCTCAGATCTTGCTTTGCCTAGCTGCTATCTACTCATAACCAGTAAAAGTACTCTTTATTCTGAAAAATGGAGTTGAGTGGTTTCTTTCTTGGTTACTGATGGAGGCTGCCCTGACAGGAGGATCGAAAGGGGAGTGGAGTTTGCAGGAGACAATTAGTTCGCTGAATTAGTGTGAAGATTTGTTCGTGACTCCCAGAGGCTCCTTGCCAAGTATTTCCTTATACAGCGTGGAGTTTGGAAGATATCGGCCTGGCAGCTCTCCAAGCCTGATAAGGTCTGTGGTTGTAAATTCGTCCTTGAAAGACTGTTTGTCGGGACTTTGCTGGATGTGAATGAGTGGAATTCACATTAGTTTAATAAAAAGGGGTTTTGTCGGGACAAGGAGTCTGCTTCGTGATTTGGTGAAGCCTAGGTCAGATCATGTAGTTACAATGGTTGTAATGTCCTGGGGTCACGTGATCCTCATTTATAAATGACTTTGCTTCCAACAAGCAAAGTCAACTGGGGAAGCTGGCCTCACTTAATGACCCAAAGGTGCTTTTTGAAGAGGCAACCGGACTTTCTGATTTTTCTTTGAAGACGTTTGGCTTCTCATCCAAGAAGCTTCTTCAATTCTGAAGGCCGTTCTGAAGACGCTTCTTGGATGAGAAGCAAAACGTCTCTAAAGAAAAACCAGAAAGTCCAGTTGGCTCTTGGGAAAAAAGCATCTTTTGGGACAGCCATGACCTAAGAAGAATCTCTATAGACCAGGGGTGTCCAAACTTGGAAACTTTAAGACTTGTGGACTTCAACTCCCAGAATTCCCCAGCCAGCTCTCCCAATTCTGGGAGTTGAAGTCCACAAGTCTTAAAGTTCCCAAGTTTGGACACCCCTGATATAGACACTCACTTAACTAGTTATCCTGAGATAAGCTGGGCATCTGATAAGCTTTATAAATACGTCTATCAATAAAGGGCCATGTGATTCAGTTAACATCTCCAGTGATTTGCTTGATAAAAACAAGGTTGGAACATTGGGCTCAACTCACTTAACAACCGCTTCGCTTAGCGATGGAAATGCTGCCCCCAATTGCGATCATAACTCAAGGAGCTGTAGTGAGGTAGAAAGGCAACATTTCACCCATTGAACTAAATCGTGGTTTGTAACTGTGGACTTTTGGTTGTAGGAATGCTTCACATTAAGTTCCAACAGATAGGGAAATGCAAATCCATGGAGAACATTTAGAATAGAATAGAATAGAGTTGGAAGGAACCTAAGAGGTCTTCTAGTCCAACCCCCTGCTTAGGCAGGAAACCTTACACCACTTCAGACAAATGGTTATCCAATCTCTTCTTAAAAACGTCCATTGTTGGAGCATTCGCAACTTCTGGAGGCAAGTTGTTCCACTGATTAATTGTTCTAACTGTCAGGAAATTTCTCCTCAGTTCTAAGTTGCTTCTCTCCTTGATTAGTTTCCACCCATTGCTTCTTCTTCTACCCTCAGGTGCCTTGGAGAATAGTTTGACTCTCTCTTCTTTGTGGCAACCCCTGAGATATTGGAAGACTGCTATCATGTCTCCCCTAGTCCTTCTTTCTATTAAACTAGACATACCCAGTTCCTGCAACCGTTCTTCATATGTTTTAGTCTCCAGTCCCCTAATCATCTTTGTTGCTCTTCTCTGCACTCTTTCTAGAATCTCAATGTCTTTTTTACATTGTGGTAACCAAAACCGGATGCAGTATTCCAAGTGTGGCCTTACCAAGGCATTATAAAGTGGTATTAACCCTTCACGTGATCTTGATTCTATCCCTCTGTTTATGCAGCCTAGAACTGTGTTGGTTTTTTTGGCAGCTGCTGCACACTGCTGGCTCGTATTTAAATGATTGTCCACTAGGACTCCAAGATCCCTCTCACAGTTACTACTATTAAGCAAGGTACCACCTATACTATACCTGTGCATTTTGTTTTTCTTGCCTAAATGTAGAACTTTGCTTTTTTCACCATTGAATTTCATTTTGCTAGATAGCGCCCAATGTTCAAGTCTGTCAAGATCCTTCTGTATCTTTAGCCTGTCTTCCGGAGTGTTGGCTATTCCTGCCAGCTTGGTGTCATCTGCAAATTTGATGAGTTCCCCATCAAATTTGCCCTCAGCCCTGCTTTCAGTAGCTCTAATCTTGAAAAGAGCAAAGCTTACACCTTGACCATCAAAATAGCTTTTGGGGGTGCCTTGGCCAAACCAATGGCCAATCCCTGCAGCGAGGAACACATTTGAAAAAAAACCAGAGGCGAGACTTGACCAAGTTCTTCCAAGCAATGCTCTGGGTCAGTAATATTCAAAGTGTATTTGTTTTTAATTATGTTCATTATTGGAATTATTATCGTTATTATTCTTATTACAGCTAAAGTCATTACAATAAAAATGGAACCACATGGCACAATTACTGTACAGTAGTTTATTTGCCTTACAAGTGGAAGGCCTTCTTCATTTCAGGCACATCGCTAAGAGCTAAGCTATGGACTGAGACCTAGCACAAGAGGTGACCAGGTCTTGGTCTCTGGCCATCAGAGCAGAGGAGATAGAATGGGCCAAGATCCCTTTTGTGCCTTTAGCTGCTGGCAGATCTCAAATCGAGCGGACCTGCTTCCTGGGAAAAGTTCCTGAGATGTACCTAGTTTTAACAAGTTGCTAAAGATGTGAGGTTGTGCTAAAGTCTCTCCACAGTAGGACACGTTTCACCTTGAGGATGAGAAGATTTGGACACATCCCACTGGGTAGCTCTATGTGGAAACCGTGGAAAGGATGATTTAGTGAGGTTTATTTCAATAGCAAAACAGCTACCTTCCTCTACCCCTTGGACCTCCTGACCCAGTTGGAGATACCTGGAGAGGAAGTCTTCCTTAAAGAGCTGAGACAACCCTCAACTGGCTTGTTTGCAAAACCCTTTTCCCTCTCAGGACAGCTGGCTCGATCGAAAATCCATCTCCAGGTGGACAAGCAACTCCAATATTGAACTTTCTCCAGAATTTTATTCAAACATTAGTTCAAAGCAGTAGTCCAGAAAAATTTGGGGAGGGTGGGGGGTGGGGGGAATTTTATTTTATGGGTGGTTTTAAAAACTTACCTGATTTCTTTTTAAGGGGAAAAATATATCTCAAAGGTTGAAATTGGGTGCATATTTAAAAAAATGAAAACGGCAGAGAGTCTGGAGCAAACTTGCCGACCTGTTCAAGTTCAATACTTAGGTGAGTGAAGGTGAACCTTTTTGGCATCAAGTGCTGAAAAGGGAGCACACACGTTCGTCGGGGCCACAACCCAGAAGAGGAGCAGCCCCGGGGGCATGCGCACGCCAGAAAACAAACTTCTGGTTTCCAGCGTGCGCATGCGCACTGGCCAGCTGGTCTACCAGTTACTGATGCGCGTGTGATGATCAGCTGGCTGGGGCGCATGCTCACGTTGGAAAATGGAAGACCAGCTCTTCCAGTTTCTGGCACTGCTGCAGACACAAAGGCCAGCTGATCGTCATGCGCACATGCGCCCCAGAAACTCAGAAGAGGAGCGGATGCTGCTGCGCATGGGAAGCAACATGACTCCATGTGCCACTTCGGGCATGCATGCCATAAGTTCACCATCACGGACCTAGGTCAACATCCTAATTATAAAAAAAAACATTATTAAAAGCTTGTGTTTATTGCAGGAACCCTGCTGATATTCTTTTATAAGGTAAGAGTAGATGTCTAGGTCAGCGGCTCCCAACCTTCTGGGCACCAGGGATCGGTTCTGTGGAGAGAGGTTTTTCTGCGAACTGGAGAGGGCAGAGTTTTGGGTACTGCCTGCATCTCACAGATGGGGCTTCCCTTGCTTGCACAGTCTGGATACTGGCATGCCATGTTCCAGTTCTGGTCCATGTACTGAGGTTCGGGACCCCTGGTCTAGACAGAAGAAGATACCCCTGAATTTAGTGGAGAGGGATCATTTTATCGTCAATCAGAATCAAATACTAGCCTCCTTAATCAAAAGCATTCCATGATATACGAGTGTAGCACTGCAGTTTTCAACAATGATTTTGGGAGATTCTTGTGGCATAGGAAAATCTCATCACAGAGAGATTTTTTGGGGGGCGGTGGCGGTGGTGGACAAATACCATCAACTTCCACCTTCCAAGGGTGCAAGGCCAGGATATCTGGGGTCGCCCAAGCTTAGAAAGGAACCTTGCTGTTATGAATTGGGCAATTTGTTGGCGGCTCTGGGTCATAAACCATAGTTGATGAGTGTCACGAGGAGCAAGGCAGCAACGTAACTTGGCAAAAGCTGAGTCATGAGGGTGTGACTGAGGCAGGGATATCTTTCTGAGCCTCCCCGCCCTGATTTTGGGCAGGTGGGTTAGGGGAGTTTCTTTGTCCTTGAAGGTTATGACTCCGGTGTGTTTCCTAACACCGAACAGTGTTGCAATGCATTTTCCGCAGAAGCAGATCCAAACCTCTTCCCTGATGACGGTTGAGTTGTCACCCCTCATGTCAAAGCCACTCCAGTTGAGGAAAGCAGAGGTACAAGCAAGCAATTCTCCAGAAAGAGAGCAAGAAAGAGGCACACATTTTTGGGCAGAAGATTTGGCTACACAGTGGGCGCCTTTCTAAATGGGGCGGTGATTGATTGTTTCTAAATCTGCATATTGACACTTTGGGTTGAAGGATGAATCATAAATACTTTTTAAACCACCATCATCATCTCATCATTATCATCATATTATCATATCATCATCATTGTTATTGTCATATCATTATTATCATTAGCTCATCATCATCATTATCGTCATATCGTCATTATTACTATCAACATCTCATCATTATCATCTCATCATTATCATCTCATCATCATTATCATCATCATCTCATCATTGTCATCTCATCATTATCATCTCATCATTGTCATCATCATCATCATTATTATCATATCATCATCATCTCATTATTATCATATCATCATCATCATCATATCTTCATCATTATCATCATCTCATCATCCTGTCATATCATATCATCATCATCATCATCATCATCGGTTCTACAATGTTACAGATGAAAACCAGACCAAATAACCCAAGCAGGCTCAGCTGTTGTGCTTGTAGGTCACTTGGAAGTCTTCCAAAAGAGCCCGCAGAGGAAGGCCGTTCGCTCTCGAACAGGGAGGATCTGACTTGTGCTCTGAGAAAAAAGCTGAAGAGTGCCTCACTTACCCGTGTGATTTCCCAGCATTCCTCAGGTAGGAAGTCCTTGACAGTCCACCCATGGCCCCAACCAGGCATGGGGTTTTCAGGAGGGGCTCGCCCAGTCCTTGTCTCTTAATGGGGCCTGTGCCTTGCTTGAAAAAAATGTCTGTCGCATGCTTTCCTTGGAACATTTCCCACAGAGACAGAGCTTCTTCCAACTCAAGAGGTGGATGGAATTAAAAAAAACACACCACATGGCCTCCTATCTCTGCTTCCTCATTAACAAAAGCTTCCTCTGATGTTGATAGAGGGTTGGCCAAATGTTTTTTCCTATGGTTCTAGGGATGTGATGGGTGACTGACTTGGGAAACCATGAGTGGAAAAAGAAAGGGGATGAAAACTTGCAGGACTATTCAAAGGACCCTGGCCTGGAGACACAGAGCACCCTTTGGCCTAGATGACCAAGGAGTGATGGACTGCTTTTTCAACAACCTCTGCAGACTGGCTATTGGGGTGATGGTGACCATCTCAAGTGGAGGGCACCAGGCTTGTTACAGCTCCTCTTCAGAAGGCCTTTCCACCATTCTCAGCCTAATAGAAGAGAATATTTGTAGCTCAGGGCTCTCTGAGCTAGGTGGTTTTCTTGCAGACGTTTCATTACCAAACTAGGTAGCATCATCAGTACTGGAAGGGAGCAGGATTTGCTCTTATTTTTATATACGAATACACTAGTATATAAAAATAAGAGCAATCCCCTTTCTCTTCAAGCACTGATGATGTTGCCTAGTTTGGTAATAAAACATCTACAAGAAAACCACCAAGCTCAGTGAGCACCAAGGACTCCGCAGTTCTCAGCCCATTGGATATTTCCTCCACCCAACCCCACATAATAAAATAAAATCCCCTTTCTCAAACCCTTGTTATCAGTTCTCCTACTTAGGACGAGTGGTGTGAAGACTTGGGGTCTAGGGGAGAAATCAAAGAATATTTTCAACCCTTTAGTGTCACTTCTTTAGATGGCCGCTCCCAGCTACACATTCCTCTCCTCTCTCATCTGAACAGAAAAATTAGCTGATTTCTAAAAAAGGTTTATCTCTGAATTTGTAAAAAGGTTGGGTGTTTTTTGCCTGAGCAGAATTCTCCATCTCCATCTCAGATGTTGCTTTGGCACTAAACTTGGCAACAACTTAGAGGTTGGGGTGAAAAAAAACCCCTTCTTCTCCCTGAGAAGCATCATAAATCTTCGTTTTAACAACATTCCTACTTCCTACTGATGTCTCGTCTGAACAAGAACTTTCATACTAGCATGATGCAAGACAATTTTTTAAATAGCATCCTTGGCAAGCGGGGGAGGGGAGATTGTACCAGTTTGGACTGGTTCAGATGAGCTGGTAGCTCTGAATATCACCGGAGCCCTCCATCCTGTCCCTGTGCTATACTCACCTATATTCCCTTTTCCTCCCCAGCAGAAATGCAGAAGGTGATTTCTCTGTAAACTGAGTGCACACCAGGGGTGGGTTCCTGCCAGTTCTAACCTCTTCTATAGAAGAGGTTCCACAAATCTACCGTGCCGTTTAGAACCGGTTCCATCTCCCTCCCCCCGCCCGTTCACACATCATCGAGATGAAGAGTGAGAGGAGGAGTTCTGGGAGTTGAAGTCCACAAGTCTTAAAGCTGTCAAGTTTGAACACCCCTGGGGTTTTTTTTTCTAAAGGGTTAGGGGTGCAAGGGTCTTGTAACTTGACAGCTTTAAGACTTGCGTGCTTCAAATGCCAGAGTTTCTGAGCCAACATTTTGGTTGCTAAGCATCAAGACACTCCCACTCGGTCACATGTCTGGCAAGCCACTCCCACCTGGTAACATGGCTGGCAAGCCACTCCCACAAAACAGGCCACACCTACAGAAGAGGTTCTATATTTTTTTGAAACCCACCACTGGTTCACACACGCAGCGAACCAGTTGTTAAGCCAGTAGGATCCCACCGCTGAGCCTAGGGCCGTGATAGCGAACCTATGGCATGCATGCCAGAAGTGGCATTCAGCGCCCTCTCTGTGGGCAGGCATGCTTTAACCAGCTACTCTTCTGGTTTCTGGCACGTGCATGCGTGCTGGCCAGCTGGTGTTCACGCATGCTGGAAACCTGAAGACCAGCTGGCCGGTGCGCGCATACTCACTAGCCAGCTGGTGTTTGGGTTTCCAGCACTCCGGCATGTGCACACATACATGTTCCGGTTTGGGCACTCGGTACCGGAAAGGGAAATCAAGCCACAAAGCACAGAAAGTCTGGGTAGCTTGCCTCTCCTTGTCCATATTATAAGGTCTACAATGTGGACATTGTAGAGGTGGATCTAATTGTGTCACCTTGGTTATTTGACCAATTCTCTGTTTTCTTTGTGACATTAAGAACCAACGCAAGCCTCAAGGGCCAAAGACCAAGATGCTAGATGTCTTCTATTTCAGTTCTCTCAGGATATTTCCTAGCCTACTGTATGAAAGACTAAATGCTCTTTTATGAATCCTTGAGGCTGGAGACCTCATGTAAATAGTCAACAATACTGTACTGAAGTCTGTCCTTTTTTTTTTCCTGAAAATTTGCTTCTCCTGTTATTTTTTTCTTTTGTCGTTTTCAAGGTACATGAGAATGTCTCTTTAAATTTGTCTCGATTTTGTTTTAAAGCTTGTTTTAATGTTGCAGGTAGCAGAAGCTGCTGCTGTTGAGTTGAGTTCATTGGAAATCATTTACACATTTCTCCATCATTCTTAATCTCCTGGTTTCCCACAATCCCTGATTTGAGTAAGGGAGGAATTCTCTCCTGAAATCTTCTCACGGAATGGAAAATTCCAATTTTTGGATCCCATACACCAAGGGGGGGAGGGGGAAGGGGGGAGTAATTCAGCTGATGCCCTGTTTCCCTGAAAATAAGACCTCCCCGGATAATAAGGCCAATCAGGCTTTTGAGCGCATGTGCTAAAATAAGCCCTCCCCCCAAATATTGCAAACACAGCAGCAGCCATGAGGTGACCACTCTTGCCACCTCCTGCACCTCAAAAATAATGAGACCTTCCAAAAATAAGGCTAAGTGCTTATTTCGGGGGTCAAAAGAAAATAAGGCCCTGTCTTATTTTTGGGGAAACACAGTGTTTGTCATTATGTTGAGCTGTTTTTGTATTTTTGAGCCAATGCATGAATCAAACGTTAGTTAACAACATAATTGTGCACTTTTAAAGGCTGTGCAATGCTGTTTACTAGGTTTTTTTAAAACATACATGAAGTAAAAAAAACTTATGCAGAATGAGAAATGCACCTATTCCTTAAAAGGGCGTACAAAATTACATGTTTTTAGGGGAAATTTGCAATTTGACCGTAGATGCACAATTTTTTGCGAACAAAAATGCTTGGAGAAATGTGCAGCAAAACACAGCCACACATTTTCAGGTTTGACCAACCCTACTTGACATCTTCAATCCACCCATACAAAAGAGCAACTGAAAAAAAAATGCATCCATCCATCCCTCATACTACTGACAATGAGGTCCTATTCTCAAAATGACCCCTGATTGGGTCCCTATTTTCCCCAAAGGCCAGGGGCTAGAAGTTGTTGTGCTACCCTATGAGAAATAGGCACACAAAAAAGCATTAACTGGTAGTTCTTGACTTACGACCCTAATCGGCCCTGGCAATTACAGTTATAAGCCATGAAGGCAGGGGTGGGATTCAGCCAATTTGGACCGGTTCAGCCGAACCAGTAGCTCCAACAATCAGCTGGGGAGTGAACCGGTTCGCTCCAACGATCAGGTGGGCGCTT